>NW_006799986.1:714716-728616 GCF_000485575.1 Poecilia formosa | reverse complement strand
CAAAAACACAAAATCTTACCAAGTATTTTTGGCCTAATTTCTACTGTTAATGTCTCAGTACACTCAAAAAAATACAAAAACTAACTAATGAGTAACTTTTCAGCGAGAAAAGCTTGTTTTTAGTCAATTTCTTAATGTTGGTGAAAACTTTCTTGATAAGTGAAATAATCTGCCAGTATAACCAGAACTTTATTCATAAATATTAAGGAATTACTGACTTGAATCAAGCTCCTATATGTTGCTGAAAAGTTACTTTTAAGTCAGTTTTGTTTTATTTTACGGGTACTAAGATATTTTCACTAGAAACTGGATCAAAATACTTGCTAAGGTTTTGTGTTTCTGCAGTGCAGCAGCCATTAAATAACCAAAACCAGCTGACCAAACGCTCTGGAACTCTGCTTGGGTTGCTAGGTAACGGGGCTGGGCCTGGCCGGGGTTGCTAGGTAAAGGGCCGGGCTTGGCTGGGGTTGCTAGGTAACAGGGCCGGGCTTGGCTGGGGTTTCTAGGTAAAGGGCCGGGCTTGCTAGGTAACGGGGCTGGGCCTGGCCGGGGTTGCTAGGTAACGGGCCAATTCCAGTGCAGTGTGACTTGACAATTTTTGAGTTTTTGTTTTTTGAAATGACTCATTTACCAAAACACATTAAATTATTGCCAAAACTCAGCAATAACTTTTTTATTGTTTTGAAACTATAAAAATGTGATAAACGTGAATTTTCCCTCCTACAAGTTTTCCCAACACATCTTAAACTGCTTCCATTGACCATAAAACTGCATAATTTGACATTTTGAAAATAAATTTGCTTAATGGAAACACCAACTGAAAAACAAACAAAAACACTAATATGAGGTCTGTTTTTTTTTGTTTTGTTTTTATAATTCTAATTAAAACTTATTCATTATAATTGTTTATTTAGTAGAGACACAGAAATCGTTTAAATTGTGTGGACGTTATCTGAATGCTGCCAAAGGTTTGCTCTCATTTGTAATGAAAACAGATGCAGAAACTAATTTTACTGGTAAAACTGGTAGCAAACTGGTCATAAACTCTCAGAAGGTCTACTGCAGTTGTTGTTCAGGATTTAAGTGCCCAGTTTCCCTGAACTCCCCAGTGGATGACCTTTGACCTGGCCTCCTCCCAGCATACATCCCAGTCCAGGCCCAGCCTGGGAAGATGTCCGCCCAGCCTCTTACCAACGCCTCCTGCCAAATCCTGAGAGGCCGCCGATGGGGAGGCCTGTTCTCCCAACGCCAGGACTCCATTGTTGCAACACGTCTCACGGTGGAGACCAGGTCGCCATGGTTACCATCCCAGATACAGCAGCTACCCCTCCTCTGAGTTCACGTCTAGAAAACATGCTCTGAAAAGCCTGAATACTTTCAAAGTAAAACACCCAAACAGAAAGTTCAGGTTAAATTAATAAACATATTTTATTCTGAAAGGTTGTGACAAAACACACAGCAACTGCTGCTGCCCAACAACCTGGGGAGGGTCATCAGGGCTATGGCAGGCCATTTTACCATAAAATCATCTTCAACACACTGAAATTAGTTTATGGCAAGACATATTAGTAAATTAGGATATCGCTAATTACATTAAAAATACTTTATCAATCCCAAAGGAAAGTTAAATTAATTAATGTCAGATTTACCATTAATTTGTATGAAAACTTCAAGATTCATGCAGTGAGTTACTATCAGTCAGCTGCAAACACAATAAAAACACATTTTATAATTATATTTAAAAAATAAAATCTTTATCCCTGTACAAAATATGACAACTTTGGTCTGTTTGGCTTTCCATACATCTACCATCCTGTTTTTTAAGTTTTTTTTTGCAACGTTGGGCATCACTGAGTTAGCTGCACTGATCTTATAGCACTAACCAAAAACATCAGTTAGCTAATGCTAAATTGCTAACTGATGTTAGCATTATTTAGCCGACACTAAATAATGTGTTATTTAGCGTCGGCTAAATAACACATTATTTAGCCGACGCTAATGCTACACATGGAAGCTAAATACAATATTTCCAGCAGATTCAGCCCAGCGTTGAGGTGTGAAGCAGATCAAAGGTTAAAGGTCATGACCAAACAACTAGAAAATGTGGTTTTTCTTTTTGTGTCTGACAGTTTCAGAGGCACATCAAGAAGTCGGAGGGCCAGAAGATTCCCAAAGTGGAGCTTCAGATCTCCATCTACGGCGTCAAGATCCTGGACCCCAAAACCAAGGTGAGTCCGGACGGGTCGATTCTCCGCAGTTTGACTGAAACTGATGGTGGAGGGGCAGAAACATCCCATATGAAACGGCAGAGGGTAACCATGGCAACCAAAGGTTTTCCACGTTTCGATGTAGATCTGCTCCATATTCAGATTTCATTACGATGTGAAAGTGGTTTCCCTCCAGAACAGATCCAGTTGATCCAGTCTGTGAATAACGGAGGATTTGTGTCGCAGGATGTGCAGCACAACTGTCAGCTGCACCGGATATCGTTCTGCGCCGACGACAAGACGGACAAACGGATATTCACCTTCATCTGCAAAGACTCTGAGTCCAACAAGCACCTCTGCTACGTGTTCGACAGTGAAAAATGTGTACGTGTTTTTAGCTTTTTGTTCCCAAACCCTGGAGGCTGTGAGACGTTTCAGGTGAATCGTGTCTTTCAGGCGGAGGAGATCACCCTCACCATCGGCCAGGCCTTCGACTTGGCCTACAAGAAGTTTCTGGAGTCTGGAGGGAAAGACGTGGAGACGAGGAAGCAGATCGGCGGGCTGCAGAAGAGAGTACGGCGTTGAGGCGCTGCATTGATGGTTTTATTAATTAATGCTGAGCTTGTGTCTATCGATTGTTTTAAATCCGTCAACCTGCTCGATTCATCAGCGCAGAGCGAGTGAACTGATGAATATTAATGCCACAAGCTGAGATTAGATTTCTGCTGGGAACTCGGCGAAGCCTCTGGTTTGTTTGCTGAAGAGGGTCTGACTGCATGAGGAGCTGAACACCTGGATGAACTGACCTCTGACCTGCTGGTCCTCGGTTTGAGCTCCGTTCCTCAGAGAAACACCTCATGGGAATAAACATCAGTCACATCGATTGGGGTCAGAGAAACGTAGAGAATCGTGACACGTTATAGTTTGTCATGTTTTGTCGTTGGACGCCTAAACGCCGTCCTGAACAGAGCCGACCTGTTCAGTACCGCTCAGGTAAACCAAGCAGCCGCAGCGAATCCCCAACAAACTCAGCTGCCCCGATAAAACCTGGTCCACCTTCTGGGCTGGGCAGAACCGCCCAAACCTCCCAGAACTTGTTCTGGATGGAGCCGATGCATGAAAGCTTCAGACGAGGTTCCATCGGATCTAAAGATGATGAGGTTTGATCAGGTTCTGTTCGCCACAGTTTGGCTGAAACTGATGGTTACGATGCAGAAACCTCCCATGTACAGCAGCAGAGAGGGATGCGGTAACCATGGCAACCAGGCGCCTTTACACTGAGAGAAGTTTGTGACGGTTTTGGAAACGCTAAAAAAAAAAAAAAACTTAAAATTTACTCAAAAAAAAAAAAAAAAAAAAAAACTTAAAATTTACTCAAAACAAACTTAAATCTTGCTGAAAACTTTAGCAGTTAGTTTTGTCTTATTTCAACTGAACTAAGAAACTTTCACTAGAAATTAGACCAAAATTATTGGTAAGACTTTGTGTTTTTGCAGGGCGTTGCCATAGTGATTGATGTTTTTTTCTGCATTAAAAATTTTGATGCCTTTAATCTGAAAGCAGCTTAAATCTCATGTTTAGTTTAGCATAACACAGAGGTTCTCTGAAACATGATGTAAAAACCTCTAACAGAAGATTAAAACTGTTTTGTTCTCACAGATTCAGGAACTGGAAACGGAAAACGCTGAGCTGAAGAAACAACTGCAGGAGCTGGAGGAGCAGCTGATGATCGCTCATGTGCCACCAGTAAGAACAAAACGTCCCAGTTCAACTCCAGTTGGTTTGAAATCAGGAAATTAATCAGAACCACAAGAAAGATGTTTACAAAACCTAAAATAAATCCTGAAACAACCAACAGTCAGAACCGTCCTGGTTTAGAGGTCATTGCTGTCCAGGTAGGGGCGCCCTCTGCTGGTGGTAGTTTGCACAACAGGACTTTGTCTTCTGTCTTCATCAAAATCATCAAATTAAACTGATCAATAACTACGATAAAACAATAGGTCACCACTGTTTAATATTCTAATCAAACAAATAAAATAAGATTTATTTTGTGTCTTTGTGTAAAAACATTATAGATCTAAAATTTACCTCAAAGAAATAAAAACCTTGATTTGCTCATTTTTTGGCCTCATTTAAGAAAAATTTAAGAATTTTGTTTTCTCATCAGACAAATTAGCATCCAGTTTAGCTTAGCATAGCTCTTCCTGTGGCTACTTAGCTTAACATTCAGCTTACCTTTTTAGCTTAATTTATCAAAAATGTAATTACAAACAGCTTAAAAGAAATAATTGCATTATTTAGTCAAGACAGTGAAATTAGCATTTGGTTTAAAATCCCCCCTGCTCTAGGTGATCCAGATGTTCTTATTTTCTTAAAGGCGTTTTCTCTTGTTTTTCCCATTTTGAAGAGTTGGAATAGGAAAAGATTCAGTCGATTAAACATTGTTTCTGTAAAACTCATTAAGGTACCTGAAAGTTTTATTTTTCATGTGTTAGTTTGTTAGAGTGCAGACGAAGCGATTTCTCAATCCGCCTAGCAGTGCGGTTAGCGGTGTGGTTAGCATAGCGGTTAGCATGGCGGTTAGCGTAACGCTGCTCTCTGACTAACCCTTCTTCTTCTGTGGTGGCGGTGCGCTGTCTCTCCCCAGCCGCCGGACGCGGTGGGCGAGTCCTTCCTGCTGCACAGGCCGTCCTCTCTCTTCTGGTTTCACAGCGTGTCGTCGCTGTCCTGTCTGGAGATTTCCTCCGTCACGCTAACGCCCATGAGCTCTCCGGACTCCAGCGTCTCCGCGGGGATACTAACCCCTCCGCCTGCTAAACACGCTCCTCTTCCTCCTCCTCTTCCTCCTAAAGCCAGCGAGGCCTGCAGCATCCCGCGGCCTCGTGTAAACTAACGTCTTTTCTGCTCTCTTCTACGGAAGACAATTAGGGCCACTGAAAAAAAAAACATTTTGACTTTAAACTTTGAATTCTAATTCTGTGTCAAAATAACCAAAAATTTGTAGGTGTATGTCAATTATGTTGTTAGCAAATGAAAAATAATTGTGTAACTATTTTCCTTGTTTTAGGATTGGTAAACCTGTAATTTATCCACACAAATTTACCAAATTTATTTGGTAGATTTGAGTTTTAAGAATGGATTTGCTGGATGATGCATAAACAATTTAACAACTCTGATTCTGAGGAAAAAAGTCAGAATTTTGAAAAAATCAAAACTTTGATAAAAAAGTTAAAATTGTAATAAAGGAAAATGTCACAATTCTGAGAAAAATTTGGATTCTATAAAAAGTCAAAATTTAGAGTTAAAAGTAAGAATTGTAAAAAGAAAAGTTGGAATTTTGAGAAAAAGTCAGAATTCCAAAATGTGAGAGACAGAGAAAAAAATCTCTTTTACAGCTTGTTTTGTTTTTTCAGAACTTTGTAAATAAAAATGTCAGAATTGTGAGGAAAAAAATTCAAATTCTGAGATAACAGTCAGAATTTTATTTTATTTTTTTTGGCCCTAATCTGCTCCCGTAGCCTTTCCTCCCTGTGTGGTGTTGTGTGTCTCGGGTCGGCCGGTTCAGTAACGGTTTGTGTTCTGGTGCAGGCGGGGAGTGTCTCGGTGAAACTACAGTCCACGGATGTTTTCGACATGGTTCCCTTCTCCACAGTGACGCCGCTGGTTCCCAGCAGGGCCAGTAATGGCTGTCCTCCGCCGCCGCCGACCTCCCTGCCGCCCGACATGAGTGAGTCAACAGAACCGCTCGGGTTTGGTGGAAGCGAGGGAAGCGGGTTGACTGTGGTTCTGTCTGCAGGTAAAGATTTGTTCGGAGCGGAGCCGTTTGACCCGTTCACCTGCGGCGCGGCTGACTTCCCTCCAGATATCCAGTCGAAGCTCGATGAGATGCAGGTGAGGCCTGGGAGTTCAAACCTAATAACCAGTGTTGGTGTCGCCAGCATGGGGCGACGTTACTACATACTACTGAATGTGTTTCCTTTCTCTCTCTTCTGAATTATTAACAGCTGAATGTGTCTCTTGTCTTCTTCCCTCTCTTAGCGGCAGAGATGGTTTGTACCTTTGCTTTGCTGTCTGTGTTGCGACTGCAGCTGTTTCCTGCTGCATGTTTTCATATTTACCAACATCCTCATCCTCTAAGCTCTTGTTGGCTTTGCTCTCAGTGGCTGCTAGCTTGATTCTGAGTTGCTGTTGACCTGACTGTTAGCTTTTAGCTTGACTCTGCTTTGTTGTTATCCTGATTCTGATTAGCTGTGAGCTTGACTTTGGTTGACTATTAGCTCCACTCTGTTTAGCTATTAGCTTTACTCTGGTTATCTTTTTAGCTTCGCTGTTGGTAGCTGTTGACGTGAAAACAGTTAGCTTTCAGGTGTAGTCTGATTAACTTTTAGCTTGGGCCTGAGGTACTGTTAGCTTCACTGTGGCTTGCTATCGGAGTGAATAAAGTTAGCTTTTACCTATAGTTTGGTTAACTTTTAGCCTATGCCTGATAGGCTAAAAGTTAACTTCTAGCCTATCAGGCTTCACTCTGATTAGCTTTAAATTTTATACAGATTAGCTTTTATCATCACACTGGTTAGCTGTTGATGTGAATATGGTTAGTTGTATTTTGGTTAATTCATATAACCATATTTGGTTATATTTGGTTAACTGACTCTGAGTACCTATTGGCTGGTCTGGCTGGTGACTCTGGCTAGTTATTAGCTTGACTTTGGTTAGCTGCTAGCATGAATTGGAGTAGATGTTAGCTTGACTCTGGTTAGTTGTTAGCTTCAGTGTGGCTACCTGTTGGTATGAATAAAGTTAGCATTTATCTTTATTCTGGCTAACTTTTAGCCTGAATCTGAGTTAGCTTGACTCAGATTAGCTGTCAGGTTGATTTAGAATTGCTGTTAGCTTGACTCCATTAGCATTTCTCAAGCTGAGCTCATTCTGTTTACTCCTGGAGGTAAGATATTGACTACTCATAACATTCTACCATAAAGCACCAAACCAATGAGCATGCATTGTCATTTCTGACCCAGTTGAGTGAAGCATGACTTTGCATGTAGGAGCGGTTTGACTCCAGATGGTTGTTGTTTGTTATTTTTGGTCACTCTGAGCTTCCAGATGAATCCGGCTCGTTTAGCTCCTCTATCCGCAGCGTTCATCCTCCTGCCTGTTTTCCCACAGGAGGGGTTCAAAATGGGACTGACCATGGAGGGCACCGTCTTCTCTCTGGACCCGCTGGACGGCCGTTGCTGATGCCAACAAAACTTTTAACTCGTTTGTATGGAAAAAGTGCCAATATCCACTCCATGGTTGAGATGTCACAGCCGCCATCTTGGGGTTTATATGCATTTGCATTTTGATTGGTTTTTCGATATTTCAGCGTAAACTTGGATCTGTTAAAGTAAAGAGCTATTTTTGTATGAACTGAGAAGATTCTGGAAAGAGACATTTTGCGTACCTTTGCTGTAAATAGTCTGAGATGTCCAATGGTACACTCTGTGGCAGAGTTTTCATATCTGTGTGAATTCTGTGTTGGTGACACATTCCTGTTTCTATGGAGAACAAAAGCTGACAAACATTAAGTGTTCCATTAACGCCAACATTCAGCTTCACTGAATGGTTTACCTCACATTATTCCTTTTTATATAGATTATTACTCCAGCTATAACTTTTTAACCCACTGACTCTTCCACATGTTGGTTGTTTCTTTTTTTTTTTTACATTTTCCACTTTTAATTCCCCCCCTCCCCGAACTCTATAATCATTGTATTTTTCTTCCCCTACGTTTTCCGAGTCCATACGGAAATATTCCTGTTATTTACTTTTGGTTACTTTGCAGTTATTAAAGAAACTCCTTCTGGGGAAAAAAAACATTTTCTATGTCTCTGTCTATCACTGCTTTGGTTTAGATATTTATGGAGAACTGTTCCTGCCAGAATTGGCAAAGAAAATGCAGACAAAATGCAAAGAGAGGAGAAAATAAATCAATGTATATTTAAAAAATGTAACAGTAAATTAAAAAACTTAAACAAAAAATATATATATAAAAGATTAGAATTAAAATAGACATAAATAATAGTTATAAATTTAAATTAATAGATGAAAATAATAAATATTGGTTCATTTCACACCGCACAATAAAATTAGTTATTTTTAAATTTTAGCTGAAATATTTCCCACATTAAAAACTTTTTAAAGCCACTTATTGCTTTCTATTTTTAATACCAGTTTTGACAGGGTGTAGCCTCCATAGAATTTCCTTTTCCAAATATAACAATAAAATCTTATGGTTTCTTTGTTTATAATTAAAAGAGGTCAAATATTTAGATTTAACTTAAAATTTATAACTTTTCCATCTAAATCACATCTTAATTTATTAATATCACCTGAAAGTTAATTTAATATAGCCAGTTTTTATGGAATAAATTTAATTTTTTGTTCCCATTTTCATGCAGTCCCAAATATCCGCCAGTAGGTGGCGGTGCAGAAAATAAACCATAATTACAGAAGAAGAAGAAGTCGTTTGAAAGCGACTGTGAGGGAGAGTTGGCCGCCATCTTGGTCCAGTCAGCCTGATTTTCGCCAGTTACCCGCCCTGATTCGAACTTTGGTGGGCCGGAGAAACATGGAGGATGATGAACTGAGCGACTTCGATAAGGGCCAGGTGGTAGTGGCCAGGGAGCTGGGCTTGAGCGTCTCCAAGACGGCCAAGACGGTGGGCTGTTCCCGGGCAGCGGTGGTCAAAGCCTACCGCCAGTGGTACGAGGAGGGACTGCGGCTCCGAGCCGGGAGACCCCGGCTTTTTGACGCCAAGGCGCTGGACGACGACTCCGGCTCCGAGAGCGAGCAGACGGAAGGTGAGGAGGACAGCGGGGAGAAGAAGGCGGAACAGCAGCCGGGGGCCACCGCAGGTGAGCGGACTGATGATGGAGAGAAGCCGGGGGAGAGTTCCGCTGACCGGACAGAGGAGGGAGAGTGATGCCGGAGCTGCTGGCGGATCCTGGACTGGAGGTTTGGACCATTCGGAGGATTAAAACTGAGTAGAACCTCTTTATTTGGGTTCGTTACGTTAAAACGTTTTCATCTAAAACATTTTTGATGAACAAAACTTTCATTTTTTACACCATGTGAAAGAATCACGGTTACAAATCTGCTCATATGATGCCTTTACTGCGCCTCGGACGTTTCATTTCTGACCTTCTCTTGACGTCACAACCGGTGATGGGGTTTTTGTTTGTTTTTGCCCCTGGGTCCGAAACGGCTACATTAGAGACAAAACATGACTTTTCTTTGTTTATTGTTGTTGTGTTTTTTTATGAATAAAAAACAACTAAAATAAAATATTCAGAGTGTTTCAACTTTGTGGTGGAAAGTGTTGAAAAAATTGTTTACATATTCTTGACAAATGTTTATTATAAATGTTCAAGTTTTAATTTATGTTCTTCAGAGCCAGATTTCACTTTTACTAAATGTCCTAAAATGCAACAACTAAAAAATGGATTTAATTACAAAACGGCTCCAGGGTACATAAAAAGTATTCAACCCCTTTCTCTGTCAAAGCCAACAAATTTGGTCTTTTTTGACAAAAGAACAAAAATAACCTTTTAATTTCAGTTCCTGCAAAAATATTGACAAAAATATGACACTATGTCATTACATAAGTATTCATCTCTTAAAGTCAGTATTTATTAGCTTTCCTCCATTCTTCTTGCTGAAATGTTCAACATTGTTTGATCAAACCTTTTTAAAAATTCAGCTACAGATTATCTGTGGGATCAAGAGGCTTTGACTAGACCACTCTAGAACCTCCACCTTGTAGTGTAAAAACCCAAATTAAAACGTTTTTTTTAATGCAAAGCATATCAGACATGATAGCTCCTCTAGGTGGCAGCATAACTTAAAGAATAAGGATACTGAGCCTCTGATGATGTTTCCATACGTTAACAGTGAGTGCAGCTAAAACCATCAGATCTGAACTGGTTTCCAGTATGGATGACACAGCACGGCTCCTGCTGCTTCGCCGCGTGTTGAGGAATTTAATGGCTGCCGTTGGCCTAATTAAAGGCCGGATGTTTCTGCCTGATAAACTAGTCTCAGCTCGCTCCTCTTTCTCTTCTCTGTTTTCCTGCTGCATCTCGTTATGATAATTATCAGCTGTGTTTAAAGCTGATGCAGGTGTTTGGTTCCAAGAAATATATTTTTATGAAACATCCCTGCAGCTTGAATAAGATTAATAAATTAAATAATTACCTAAAATCTGTCAGAAATGGTTTGTCTCTCTCTCTCTCTCTCTCTCTACTTTGAGTAGAAACTGGACACACGGCTGACCTGAAGGTTATCTTGTCTAGTCCAAGTATTTGGATGGTTTGGAAATAAAAACTCTTTTTGTGACAAACATGTTGGTCATTTTCCTGTTAACCTAAAAGTTGTTTATGATACATAAAATCTCAATTACTTCAAAAGTTGAATGTTATATGTTTTACCTGTAGAGGTCACCATTTTTCACCTGCGCACCTGTGATGAGGCAGAACAAGAAATCAAGATGGTGGACATTGACAAAAACAACCAGACTGAGGAAAATGTCCTCAAAGTTTGTATGTCGTTAAATATGAGAGATTAGCTAGAACAAGCTAACGTGATCTACTTTTTACTATGTTAGCTAATGCTAACTTCATTAGCTAGAGCTAACACCAATAGCAGGAGCTAACACCATTAACAGAGCTAACACTATTAGCAAGTGCTAACTTCATTAGCCAGAGCTAACACCAATAGCAGGAGCTAACTCCATTGACTAGAGCTAACGTTATTAGCTAGAGCTAACTCCATTAGCTTTAGCTAACTTGATATCAGAACTAATTGGAAGCTCATGAATGAATGTTTAGTGACAATGAAGTATTTTTACGTTTTTGTAGTAAACTGTTATTCTATATTTAACTAAATGTTTTGAGTCTGATGCTAACCATAGTCAGCTTTACCTCTTAGCAGCTAGCGCTGGTTTCTGCATCACTAACTGTGTAAAAATTCAGGTAGAACAGAACTAGCGCTGTAGCACCTAGCATACGGCATCTACCCAGGATGCATTGCAGCATCAACATTATGACGTCTGTGTGACTTTATTTTCTTTAAATGTACTTGAAATATTTATGAAATATTTATGAAATGTTGTATGCATTAGTTTTTCAGACATGCAGACGGTCAGAGTCTGGTGATTTTTTAACATGATGCTGTAACTTTAGAGAAAGTTGTTTGTGATTTTCAACTAGATTATAAACTGAGCCAATAATTTGTAACATTTGTGCTGCATTTCCTGTAATCTGAAATGTAACATTTTTAACTGGTGTGTTATTTCTTCCTCTGCAGATCTTAAAAACTGTCAAATGGTTAAATTATTGTTTTTAATATTGCAACGTTTAACTATAAATCTTTGTGTAAATTTTTCTAATCATAAGTAAAGTTGGTTGTTTTTTATTTTGAAAGGGCATATTAGCCTGGCCGTAGCAATAAGCAGAACTAATAGCTTCTTTTTAACACAAAACTAAATGTTCTGATGTTAACCCTGTTTTTTCTCCGCCCTCCAGCCGTTCAGCTCATGTGGAAGAAATGCGACGAGCCGATCTTCGCTGATTAACACGCCAGACTGTGACTCAGCTCCACTTCATGGAGGTTAAACTGATGCAGCCCTGCAGATGTTCTCCAAACGTTTCTGCTCCCTGCGCAGTGAAAACCCCAGCAGATGCCGACGTTTCTGTTTTCTCCGCCGTCACGCCTCCTGCATGTCGAGGTTTCCTTCAAAACGGCTCAGAGTTCAGCAGATGAGCTGAAATCTGATCTCTGCAGGGAAAACAAAGAGCTATGTCCAAAGAAAGAGGGGAAATACAGCGGTGAGCGGTCCAGCCCATGTTTAAAGCTGCAGAAACACCAGGAGAAGCATTTTATTTTGAAGTTACTGGACTATAACCCAGCTGCTGAGCAAAAAAATAAAAGTTTTCTATTTCAGGCGCTTGAGGAGGAACAAACGGCAGCTAGCTAACGAGCAGCAAACTGTCTCTGATTACCGAGTTAACAAGCCGAGAGGATCAGCAGGCGAGACCAGATCAACCCACAGGGTGTGTTTACTTTCTGATCAACCCACAGGGTGTGTTTACTTACTGACCAACACACAGGGTGTGTTTACTTTCTGATCAACACACAGGGTGTGTTTACTTTCTGATTAACACACAGGGTGTGTTTACTTACTGCAGGACAAATCGGTTCTGTTTGACCGAAATCTAATTAATTTAACTTAATTTTAACAGAAAGTCTGAAATAAGTATTGTCCTGTTTGGAAGCTAAAGCTCATGCATATTTCGACTATTTGTGAAAACCACAGTGCCATCTTGTGGCCTGGCATGAGAACTGCAGCAGATTTAGTTGTCTAAAAAATTTGGAAATTTCAGAGTTTTTTCATTAAAATTTCAGATTTTTTCTAGCAAATTTTTTGACTTTTCAAACTCAGAAATGTTCTTGTTTTTTCCAGAAAAACTTTTCTTGTTGTAAATTTACGCCATCTATTTTTGTCTAAATGTGGAATTTCCCACATTCAACATTTGAAAATACTGCCAGTCTCCAACCACTTCCTGCTGTTTTCATCTTTGTCGTTTCCGCCAGTGGTAACATCCTGCCGTTGACCATGTGACTCTTGTGATGAGAAAAAGTTTTTCAGTTGCTGTTTTTTTTTTTTACCATTTTGAAATGTTAAAAAAAAATCTCATCATAGTGACAAATTTTTTTATTAGGAAACATGTTTTTTACAAAATCGATGCATTTTAGTTTATTGAATTTATTGTGCAGTTTTATGGTCAATGGAAACAAAGATGCTGACTCATTTTTGCAAAACCACATTTAATGTTTGGCTAACGGACTGGTTGTTCTCAGCAGGAAACATTTGGGACAGTAAGGCAGAATTCCTTCAGATAAGAGAAACTTTAAGTCAGGATCATTTTTCGAAATCCTTATTCCTTTTTATTTTTGTTTCATTTTACAGAAGGGCTTTGAAGGTTTTGTTGCCTGAAGGATTTATGTTGTTTATTTTCATGTTAAGCTCAGAGCTTCTCTCCGTTTCCCTGCAAGTCGGTACAAGAGGAGGAAGGAGTTCACAGCGGATATTTGGCGAGGAAAGTAAACTCATCACCAATGGCTGGTAGATGAGAATAAAGCAGCGGCGGATCAGTGCAGGCAGGCCCCGTCCTGACATGGCTGAATAAATAGCTCTGAAGGCTCGTTATTACTCACCTATCAGATATTTACCAGCCTCAGGTCGGCTTTCCTTAAATAACGCCGCGTTAAGACGTTTCTGTGGCGTCTGAAAGATAATCAAGTCAAACTTTTGTTTCAGGACTCAAGGGAGGCAGAGGGGGATAACAGAACAAGACTCAGTTGGAAGATGTGGCTTTTTCTTTTTGACTCACAGACCTCAGAGTGATAAACGAGTCCAGAACATTCCAGTTTGGGCTGGAGGAGAGACCCCCCACTGAGACACATTGACATCTGGAACACCACGGAAAGAAAGGCTCATGATAAGGAAGTTTAGAGAAGGTCTCTGGGTTTCCCTGAGAGGAGAAGGTCTCTGGGTTTCCTTGAGTCCAGAAGGTCTCTGGGTTTCCTTGAGTCCAGAAGGTCTCTGGGTTTCCTTGAGTCCAGAAGGTCTCTGGGTTTCCCTGAGAGGA
>NW_006799986.1:708036-713544 GCF_000485575.1 Poecilia formosa | reverse complement strand
TCTGGGTTTCCTTGAGTCCAGAAGGTCTCTGGGTTTCCTTGAGTCCAGAAGGTCTCTGGGTTTCCTTGAGTCCAGAAGGTCTCTGGGTTTCCCTGAGAGGAGAAGGTCTCTGGGTTTCCTTGAGTCCAGAAGGTCTCTGGGTTTCCTTGAGTCCAGAAGGTCTCTGGGTTTCCCTAAAAGGAGAAGCTCTCTGGGTTTCCGTGAAGCTTCCCAGTCCCTCTTCCAGCAGCTGAAGGGTTGATTGGGCCTGATCCCCGGTGGAGAAGCAGAAGCTTTTATTTCCAGATCTCCATGTGGGCTGGACTTTTTTCTGCTTTTGCAGGCAGAAATGTTCTAATGTCTGTGGTTGTAAACGTTTGGACCAATAATGCACTCACATTTACAGTGAAGCGCCTTTTTACGGCTCCATATTCACATTTTACTGCGGAAACTCCAAATTCTTTGCAGTTTTTATCTTACACCATACATTAAATATTAAAAAGACACGCTATTGGCTGGGATTTTCAAAGCAGCTAATCCAGGAGCTCCATTGGTTGACGAGATGCTAGCTTCTCTGCTAACACTGTTTCCACTGTGCATATTAACGTATATTTTGTATTTTAATTAGTAAAATATGTTGATATTAGTGTTTTCAATGGAGGCTGTGAAGTACAGAGTTGGATAGTAACTAGTTACATTATTACTTTACTCTCCTCTGATGAAGTATTTGCAGTTTTTAGCTATAATGTTGTGAAAAAGTATTTGGCCCGTTCTTGATTTCCTATTTTTTCTGTTTCAGAAAATCAAACTGTAACCCGGTGTTAAAAACACAAGTAAAAAAAAATGAATAGATGTTGATTTAATATCTTCTTCTACAACGAGATTAAAAAGTATAAATAGATTTCATGTCTTATTCTACAGTAAGAGTTAAAAAGTAATAAAGTTAAAAATAAGTTCATAAATATAGATGAAATGTGCTAAAAAGCTTTAAAAACTGTGAAATGTGCCTTTAGTGATTTCTTTTAGTGATGGACTAAACAACCAATTGCTGGCACAGTCTGATTTTACATGAGCCAATCAGGTTGATTGTCCCGCCCCTTTAACTGCTTGGCTGAGATTTTGCTCATATTACGTCAGGCACGCTTGAGAGCTCAGAGCTGACGGTTGCTTCGGCTAATAGCCTGGAAGATCTTGTCAAATTCGATGAAGAATCTTGGAAATCGGTAAGACAAACAATGTTAAAATAGTTTCCCAGAATATATAATTTCAAAATAGTAAATCCGTCTTTATTAAATCTTAGAAAGCTTCCGTTGTGAGCGGCTGAAGCCCGGAAAAAGCCCCTGTAGCATGGGAGCATCGGTGTTAGCTCGGCAGTTAGCTCAGTAAATTCGCTGAAAATTGGCTAAATCCCTAGTAACTGATCAAATTTAATAAAGATAAAATCGTATTGCAAGATTTTGTATCATTATTATCGTGTATATTGTATTTCTTCTTATGTAATTGCACTTATTTTTCTATTGGCACCTGTTCTAATATTTCAACGGTGCTAATTCAGTTTATGGTGCCAATTCATGGCTAATGGTGCTGTAATGTGGTTTTCTATTATCATTACTTAGGAACTTTATGTTCTGAGTAGGTCAGAGCTAATATGAGCTTCTAATCCCCATTCTGATGTTAAATATAGTGTTATAGATGTACTTTATTAGCACGTTTAGATTGAAATATATTTACCTCATATAAGCTAATTTCTTTAGTTCTACTGATGTGTTGGTAATATTTAACTCTGATAACTGGAATATTGTTGGACAACATAGAAAAACTTGAGAAATGTTGAAAGATCTCTTTGAATTGTAGCTTAAGCTTCATTGATATTGGCATCCTGTATTTTAACATGCTTCACTCTGGCCTTGTTCCAGGTCAGGGTGTTTTTTGTTATGGTGCACTTTTGGCCTGTAGAGCCCAGAGACCTCGATCACCTTCTCCTGAACTTGGATGGTGAACCCCAGCCCAGAGGACCGGGTGAACTGGTAGATGG
Source organism: Poecilia formosa (assembly GCF_000485575.1). Lineage (NCBI taxonomy): Eukaryota > Metazoa > Chordata > Actinopteri > Cyprinodontiformes > Poeciliidae > Poecilia > Poecilia formosa. Next base: position 711,530 of record NW_006799986.1, on the reverse strand, counting down.
TGGGTTACAAAACCAATATTTAAATACCAGTCAAGATAACACAAGGAAACCCCAAACAGAGTATTTAAGTGAAGGCTGCTTCATGGTGGACTGGCAACCAGTTCAGAGTGAACAACGAACAATGGATGGATGAACAGAAACTGCCCAGAGTGACCAAACATCCAAAATGTCTCCTACCGTCCGATGACCAACCCATCTCCATCTTTGCTCTCTTCACCATGAAGAGAGCAAAGATTTCCAGGTTGTTGTAGAAGTTGTTCTCCTCAGTCGTTGTTTAGACTCTTCCTGATTCGGGGTTCCCCTTGGAATCAGTTTGTCTGATTGAAGTCAAGCATTTCTCCCTCCCTGAGGCCCCATCCGACTGAGGCCCCATCCGACAAATCTACAGTACAGAAACACGCTGCCGGTTTCCAAACAGTTTTGACAGGCGAGCAGCAAAACCTCGGGCCATGAAGTCCTCCAGAGCAAACAGGCGAGTCCAATCCTGCAGACAAGCAGGCAAGAAAATATAGCCGGTACAAAGTGGAAGAGCGAGTGCAGATCCAGCTAGCTAGTTCGATCAAACTGATTTAATTTCAGCTAGCTATCAAACGGCTAGCTGAAAGCAAGTCAGCTAGCTTCATAGAACTAACTTCCTGCTAGTAAGGAAGTAGATAGCTAGCAGCTACTCTCAGCTAGCTAGAAGGAAGTAAATCAGTTCAATCAGACTAGTTAACTGGCTAGCTAGTAATTATCTCATTGTTGAACTTAGCAAGTAGAAATAAGTTTAGTGATTCTAGTGACTTGAAACCAAAAACTTGTCTGAATTGACTAGCTAGCTAACTACATTTTGACTCAAGTGACTTACTTCCAACTAGCTAGCTAGCTACCTTGATCAAACTGACTTCCAGTTTAACCAAGTCACTGTTATTTCTGTCATGATCACAAGTTTTGCTGGATGATAAATTGTCCCAGAAATTATTGTAATAAATGATAATATTGTCATTTTGAGGCATATTACCTCAAAGATATATATAAATCTTTAATTTCTAAAGAACTTTTAATCCTGGAACTGATTTTTCCATAGATTCTACCTAAAATGTTCTAAAAATGCTACTTGACACGTTATTGGTTGGCATTTGAAAACCAGCCAAACCTGGAGTAGCATTTACTTTCCTTGTTGCTGATTGGCTGAAGGCTGAAGAGTGGAGATAAGCTAACTGTAGGTGCTAGCTTCTGCGTTGATGCCAAGATGGCGATTAAAAATAAGCACTCAGTTGCATTTTTAGAGCAGGTCTCTGTTGGTAGAGTTTAGCTGTTCGCCCTCTATAGGTCACATGCTGTCACTGCAGGAAATACTTCATAGTGAAACTAAAAAAGTTGAAAGGCTGCTGTTTTACCGTTTTTCAGGACAGAATCAAATATTTTCCTGCTGTGGATTCAGTTTCTTCTCTGTTTGCTCAGAGAACATTGTTGCTACTTAATTTCAACAAACTCAGACATAACTTTACTCTTTGCTGCTCTGGACAATGTTTAGCTAATTTCCTGCTGCATGAAAATAGATCTAGTTTCTGTTCAAACAGTCGGTAACTCACCACCAGTCTGGCTGCTGTTTGCTTCGAGTCCCAGTTGGATTTCATGCCAGTCTGAAGCTCTTGCTCACTAAAACAATGTAAAATAAATGCTAATCACATATTCTGTCTGTTATAAATTATCTCAGATTATGAATTATTCAGCATCACAGAATATTGTGTGATGCCATTTGTGGACTAATGAGGCGACAGCTGAGCAGGCCGCTGGTGTAGGAAAGAAATCTGTTTCACATCATTTCAAAAGGCTAATAAATAGATTCATAAACACAAAAACAAAGGAAATCATATGAATGGTTGTGTTTTATTTAGTTCTATGAACTAAAACTTAGTTCCAGTTAGTTTTCTCATTAATTACCGTTTTTAATTATTTCAGTTAACAAAGATGTTTTTTCAGTTTTGGTTTGTTTTAGTTAACTTTAATAACCTGGAACTAAACAATGGAAACATAAAATTTAGGAGTTTGAAACTTTTCATTGGACAGAAAAACCTCAGCCTTTGTGTTGAATAGGTTTTACTGTTGCTGCAGCGTTCCTGCTGACGTTCTGGGTCATTTCGCCAATATCACCGCAGCTGTTAAACTTCTGATTATAAAGACATTAATACTTATTAACTGTGTCATTAGTGTTAATTTAGAGATAACTTTAGAGATCCTAACTGAAACAAGTTCGGTCTGATTAGTCTGGATGTGTTTTTATGCTGTAACGTGATGCAGCCAAACCGTTGTGCTGCGTTTCCCTTCAGGCTCTTTGACTGGAAACTAAACAAAGTGAGTCCAGCAGAGAAAAGTCCGGCCCCCTCAGAGATATCTGGCCCATGACTCACGGCGCCGCGGCTTCAACCCGCCTCACATTTTCCACAAGGTGCAAATCTTTTCCCCTGCAACCGCGTAGAAACCTCCGACTGCAGCAATGCTCAGTCTGAGGAGGCCGGAAGAAAACCAGATTCATGAGCAGCAACATCTGACGGAGGATGAGGCAACTTCACATGGAGCAAAAACCAGGAGGACGTTTCTGTCAGAACAAGAAAAGTTCGAAAAGTCACATTTTCTAGAAAAAACTCAGAAGTTTTGACAATCTCAGAAATTTGTGAGAATTATTTTTAATTTCTGTATTTGAAAAGTTGCATATTTGCTAGAAAAAAATCCCAAAATTTTCTAGAAAAACTTGAAAATTTCTGAGATTGAAAAGTCATATATTTGGAAGAAAAAAACTGAAATTTTTAGACTAATCTCAGCAATTTGTTGGACAAAAACTAAAACTTTCTGAGTTTCAAACATCGCAAACTTAATCAGAAGAATTTTTTTAAATTCATGAAATTCGTCTCAAAGTTTGAGTTCAGATTTTCGACTCAACTTTTTTGCTGAAATTAATTTTAACATTTGGGGGGTTTTTTCTAGCAAATTTTTTGACTTTTCAAACTGTGAAATTTCCAAGTTTTTCTTAAACTGAAAAGTTTTTTGGCAGAAATGAGCTTTCTTCTGTCTGTAAGTCGCCGTGGTAACAGCCCAGCAGCTCACGATGAGACTGAAGCGTTTTTATGATCTGAAGCACATGATGTGACTTTCTGGTGGGATATAATTCTCCATAAATGTGATTTTGTAAATCCACTTTCTCCCAGGTTTGTGGGGAAATCCCTTCAGACGTGTTTGTCCTCAGCGTCTCATTGGCCGCTCGGCTGGAGGGCTTTGTGTGAGCTTGTCTGAATCTCCGCCCTGTAAGCCTCCATCATTATTTAAAGTCCTGTCTGCTCTTGTCAACGAGGCGATAAAGGCGTCTAAAACAGAAATTACTGCACTTTTACAGCAGGAAGCGGCAAGGAGTCACTTCAGCTTTCTTTGAAGTGGAACCTGAAAGTGGAGCCAAAGCCGATTCAGGGAGATTAAACTGAAAAATGGATCCATTAGGAAGCAGCTGAACGGCCAGA
>NW_006799986.1:632217-706757 GCF_000485575.1 Poecilia formosa | reverse complement strand
TCGGCCCGAAGCGTTCGCAGCTTCAAGAGGAAGAGAAGAGGCGGAGAGAGGAGAGGAGGAGGGAGAGGAGGGTGTCCCGTCGGCCTGGGCAGCCATCAGAGAGGGGAGAGGGAGATTCAGGGAGGTTTTCTGTGCTAACAAAGATTCTCCGTTTTCATCAAATCTGATAATCCAGAATGAAACGAACGGACGGGTCCAGATGGTTTACGCTGTTCTGGCGCCGTCCGCTCATGTTCTGTTTGGAGCCGGGATCGGATCCCAAGCCCTAAAATGTTCTGCATGTTTCTGTTGAGCGTTTTACTCTCAGGAATGTGACACCAGTTTCTCCTCAGACATGAATCAGTTCAATGTTCCTCAAAACAAATTTATAAAACTAGTCACAAGAGATTCATATATAAATGTCATAATTCCAGACTAAATATTTAACTGGAGACTAAATATTTAGTTAGCTAAAGCTTTGTAAACAAAATATTTAGTTTCAACCTAAATATTTGTTTAGCAAGTTAAATATTTAGTTTGAAGATACATTTTAGGATATCATGTTGATTATTTAGTTAGCAAGTTAAACATTTAGCTTCCAAAGTAAATATTTAACTTGTAGCTAAATATTTAGTTTACAAGTATTTAGCTTAATCAATAAAAATTTCACTTACTATCAAAATATTTAGTCATTTTAAATATTTAGTTTCCAAGTCATATATTTAGATAAGCTAAATATTTAGTTGATAAACTAAGCATTTAACTTGCTAACTAAATATTTAGTTTGGAGGTAAATCTTTAGTTAACAAGCTAAATATTTAGTTAGCTAAAAATTTAGCTTACTAATGTACTTAAAGCTCAATTTTTAGCTTACAAATGTTTAGCTTAGCTTGCTATCAAAATATCTGGTGACTAGCTCTTTAGTTCTAAGCTAAATATCTAGTTGGTAAGCTACACAGTTAGCTTGCTAACTAAATATTTAGTTTGGAGGTCAATCTTTAGTTAACTAAATATTTAGTTGACAATTTTTTAGTTTACAAACTAAATACTTAGCTTGAAGCTAAATATTTCATTAGCTAAATATTTAGCTCCAAGGTAAACATGTCTGCTGTAGCTTCCCCATACGTTGTGGTTTCCAGTCCAAACAAACGTTTTCCCTGGTTGCTGCCGTTGGCCAACAATCAGGCAGAGTGAAGATCTCCTTAACGAGGCTGAATCGAACTCCCTGAGCGCCGGCTAGCAGAATGTTTACAGTATTTTGGCTGACGTAGCCTTGGAGACTCAGATAATCATTTCCATTCTGTGACTCGTTTCTGAGCTGAGAACCAGAGAATGGCCCGTCTCCACGGCCGCCAGCAGCCTCTGATGAAACTCAACCAAACGCTCAACATCAGGCGAACCGCCGCCATGTTTTCAGGAGGTTTTAAGGCAACACGTTGCTGCCGACGTTCAGCTGAATCAGCAGATTACTGGAGAATGTTCTGCTGTAACAGTTTGAGTCGAGGAAAAAAAGCCGACGGTAATTTGATCTCACTCTGAACTCGGAGGAAGAAAGAAATGTTTCCCACAGTGGGAGGAGAGAAGTGATGAGTGAAGCCAGCTGCAGTTTGTCTTCATTTCTTCCCTCCTGCAGCAGAAACGAACTAAACGGAAAACGTTCTGAAAATCAACAAAAACTGTTATGCTGGATTTAAACTGGTTGGTTTCAGAGAACTGGAGCCAAAACACTAAATGATGAGAATAAAGTCACAATATTAAAAACAATAAGAAAGAAGCTTGGACAGTTATAAACTCAGTGGCTGTTCAGTCGTTTCTGCTGCTGGTCATAATTTGATGCTGATGTTTTAAAAATATTTCCTTCCTTTAAATTCATTTTCTCATAAAATTACAAATTACTTTTGGTAATAATTAAAATTATCTTACTATAACTAAATTATTCTTGTAATATTCAGACTTTATACACATAATATGACATTATTTTTGGAATATTGAGCTTTTATGTTCATATTATTACAACTTTATTCTCATATTTTTGATTATTTTGACTTTATTCCTGTAATATTATGATGCTATTCTGGAATTATTTGCACGACTTTTTTCTCTGCTTATTATAACTTTATTCTGTTAACATAATTACTTTATTCTCATACAGAATGAGTTATTAGTCCATTAAACAAGACATTGTCTAATGGCGTGTTTAATGCCAACAGTTTCAGCCATAAATATTTAAAATAATCCGTTTCTGGAAAGAGGTTGTGATGAACTGATGGAGGGCACTTCCTGTTCAGAAACTGTAAATAAACGGAGCCATCTTGTTTCAGTTCATGCGTTTAGCTGAACGCACTGCCTGCTCTGCCGTTATCTGTCCAACCAATCAAATGCCAACTCAGTTTGTATACAAGCCATCAAGGCAGAAACCACAAGCTAAACAAATTCACTCCCACATCATCAACTCTCTCCTTGGCAGCCGGTCTAACGGCGGCGGCCATCTTGTTTCTGCTGCTCTTCTTCGTGCCTCTCTGCTGAACCGGTCGGTCCGTTTTGTGGGCGGAGCCACAAGCAGCTGGGTCTCAGCACATCGTCCCTTCCGACAGACAGCAGGTCGGATGGGACGCCGCCACCTGGTTCTGCTTTCAGCGCACCAACAGCTGTTTCCTCTCACCGGTCGGCTTGGATGTTTGTGGTGCAACAAACGACTTTGAACATTTTGTTCCAACCGTTTGTACCAAAGCGACCCGTGCCGCAGCGGTCAGTGGAAACGAGGCGTGACGTTTACGCCACATCGGCTTTTCTGACCTAAGTTGTTGAAAAGCAACAGATAGCTCATTGTGATCGGTTTGGTTTACAACACGGCCTCTGTAACGCACAGCTATGCAAATATGTTAGGGGATTCTGAGCAACACTTTCCTCAGCTTTTTGAGGTTTATTAGTTTTATTCTGAGAATGTTTTGTGTGAGCCACAGTCTTTAAAATGTTTGTAAGATCCCTGATAACCTTCAAGTGGATTTCTGTTTGAGGAGATAAATTATAAAAATGGAATAAAACCAAAATAAAGTGAAAAAGCACAGGACTGAGATGGGAGCCTGGGGGAACGCCTCGTCTGATGGGAGCCTGCGGCAGACAGGGAAAACTTTCTGCTTTAACTTGATGGATGCTAAACTTTCCGACTCAGTGTGAGGCTCAGTTATCCACCAAGGAAACTTTGGAATGTTTTTCTCAAAAACTTTAAAAACTCGATTTTGTTTTAAAACAGAATAAAATGATTGAACTTTTGAACTTCTTTTGATGTAGAAACGTGTGCTAAGTCAAACAAGACTTTCATGTTAGAAATAGGGAAGAGCTGATCTGTAGCTAACACCTGAACTTTGACCCCTTTGATTAGTTCTGCTAATAGCAGAGCTACGTTTCTTTTAGTGCTTTAGCGCTAACTTTATTTAGAGCAAAAATACAGAAACAATCTGTCAGGGTCAGATATGGAACATCGCTGGGAAGCAAGGTTATTAGTATTGACTAAAACTAACGAAATAAAGAAAAAATACATTTTTTTGTACAATTTTGTCTTAATTACTGCTCTGAATATGTTGTTCCTTCAGCAAATGATGTTAACGTTTAATGTAGTTAACAATCATTTACTAAGTTAATTAACGATTACTTCAGTTAATCATGATTAATCGTTTCAGCCCTAAGCCAAGTGACACACTGAGATCAAGCAAAACAAAAACTCAACCTCTGTCATGTACGGTAACTATTCCTGCCAATGTTGGCTACACACAGACAGTTGCTGTTTAAAAGTTTTTACTACAAAATATTTTCCAAACAAATTTACTCAACAAATACAAATTTACATGTCTGTATAAAACCTTTAAGTAATTTTCTCAAAGAACTGCTTAGTGGGCGTTAAGGTTATTGTAACTAACAAAATAAAAAAAAAATGAAATTGAGAAAACGTTTTTCTTAACTGAAACAAATAAAAACAGTAATTAATGGGAGAAAATGAAAATGAACTGGAATTATAGATCTCATATCCTTTATTCTTTATTTTTGTGTTTTAGAACGAATTACGGCTCCTCCTGGCAGCATTTAAGCTAGTCCACAAAAAGTCAAGTTGTTCAGCAGAATTTGTATGCATATTTTGAAATCAGCATTTCGGTTGAGTATTCAATAACCAATCGATGTAAACATCATAATGCAATACAGCGAAGATTATCATGATTACCTAAAAGTAAGGAAAACTGAAATTAAAACATTTTGTCAATTTGCTCAGTCTTTGGTTACCTAGCAACAACTGGTTGGTTACCTAGCAACCAGCCGTTGCTGGTTACCTAGCAACCAGCTGTTGCTAGGTAACCATGCTGCCCCTGAAGTCCTGCGCGTGCTTCACTCCTCGGACACAACGGCAGATTTATTAACGTTAGATCAAGGTTATTAACGTTAACTAAAACTAATAACGGAAACTGAAATTGAGAAATCATTTTTGTTAATTGAAATACATAAAAATTGTAAGTTTATAAAACAAAACATACTGAAATAATAAACATATAGTTTACTGTATTTTCGTCTTTATGAATCTATTTATGCTAGTATGCTAGCCCACAAAATGGCTGCAGCAAAAGTTTGGAAAAAGAACAAATCTAATCAGTTGGTTATTCAACGTTGTGTAAATGGTATCTTGTGTTAAGTATTCATTGATGTGTTCTTAATCCCAATACTTGACCTTTTATGATTCTAGGAAAAACTTCAGTTATTGCCACAGCTAATAAAAACTAGCAAACACCAATTAAGACAAACTGAATTAGACAATGAAATAGAGACGTGATGAAAAGCCAAGGCTGTCGTAACCCTGCTGCTGCGAACATGGGTGTAGTTCTGTGTGAGGGGATGGGAGAGGGCCGACAAAAGGGGGAGGAAAATTAGGCTTGCCAGCATTCTTCTCATTTAAAGCTGTAACTACAGGAAAAAGGCACTCAGGCAGTCTGGGCTGGGTCTGCTCACAAGGAGACGATCTCCGTATTCATGGTGCTGCTGTGACAACCTGAACACTTTTCCCTCTTCCCCCCTTTTTTGTTTTTGATTTGCACGCGGGGACGGCTCATGTCTGCCTTGTAGACATGATGATCTGTGTGCGTTTAAGGATTTTGGTTTTTCTGGCGGTCTCGCAGGTTCTGATTGTGACATGTCAGGATGCGGACAGCGGTAAGTGTTTGACTTTAACACCTAAATGCTGTAAAGATGTTGAGGCGAAGCTGAGGTTGAGCAGATTTTCCTGTCGGATTCCTTTACTCGGCTTGTTCAGACACATCTCAGGAGTGTTTGTCGTCCGTCAAAGTGGATTATTTCTGATTTTTAGCGTTTCGTTGGGAGGCTTGAGCAGCATCTCTGGACCTGGTTGTGGTCCAGTGAGGAGAGCCGGCACGCCTCCAACTCGGGGCGATGTTAGCCGAGGAGGCGCTGCCGGATTCTCCCGAGTTTTCCTGTTTTACTTTGTTTCAGGAATAGTTTGGATCCGTCCCGTCTTCTGACATCATCTGCTGACAGTTCTGGTCGTTGTTATAAATGAATAATTTTTGGTTTTCTTTCATTTTATCAGATTTAGTTTGCAAGTCTTTACAGGTTCTAAAAGTCACGAAGAGTCACGACTTGTTGCTGCTTCGTGACTCTGGAACTGCTAGAGCGCCACCTTGTGGTGCTGTAAACTCAACATAGGCATTATAAAATACGACTTTCCACACTTTATACCTTCATTTACCATGCCTTACGATGCCTTATGATGCCTTACCATGCCTTATGATGCCTTACCATGCCTTATGATGCCTTATGATGCCTTACAATGTCGGTTAAAACACAAAAACTCTCCAGTGTCCAGTTTTATGATTGTTCTTAATAATCAATTAAAAAAAACAGTTTTGTTGTTGTTTATGTCGTCGAGTTGTTTCGCTGGTTCTCCATTTTTGAAAGTTTTGGACCTGCATATGATGGAGGGACGTTTTGTTCTGACCGCGCTCCAGTCGGTGACCATTGGAGACATTTCGTTCTTATCGCATCAGTCGATGCTTAATCTACATTTACAAGTCGCATCGGATTGATTTAGTCGCCATCTAGTGGTCAGAGTTATGACCACGAAGAGTCATAACTGTCGCTGATTTGTAACTGGAACTGGTGGAGCGCCACCTTGTGGTGCTGTAAAGAAGTTACTCAACATAAACGCTTTAAAATACGATTTTTCACACTTTACACCTTCACTCACGACGTCTGCTGTTAAAACACAAAAACTAGATTTATGTTTCCTAGTACTTTGCCGTTTGTTGTTCTTAGTAATCAATTTTAAAATGATTATTCTTTATAACGTTGAATAGCTTCGCTTCTCTTTTTCGTAAAGTTTTGGACCTAAAGACAATCGGGGATGTTTCGTTCTGACCGTGACCTTTGGGGACATTTTGTTCTTAACGCGACAGATTATCGTTTAACCAAAGATTCAAGTTTATGATCAATCTACGTTTACTGGAGGCCATCTTGGAACCATTTAGTCGCCATCTAGTGGTCAGACTTACGCCCAATTGGTTTACTTATTTTTACAACTTTATTCTGATAAAATTACAACTTTATTTTTGTATTATCTCTTTACTCGTTTGTGATTTTACCCTGATGTTATCACACTTTGGTTCCCAAACTTATACAACTTTACTGCTGTGTTACAGTTCTTTAGGACTTTATTCTGATAAAATTACAACTTTATTTTTGTGATTTTACCCTGATGTTTTTACACTTTGGTTCCCAAACCTTTACAACTTTACTGCCGTGTTACAGTTCTTTAGGACTTTATTCTGATAAAATTACAACTTTACTCTCAAATTGAGTTTTTTATTATGACTTTATTCTCATAGTGTTGCAAGTTTATTCTTGTATTATTATGATTTTATTCCAATAATTTCAAAAAACAATATGATCTCAGTCTGACCCTGATTCTCCATCATACTACAGTCATATAGTATAATTATAACTGCGGTAGATCGGATCGACTGTTAATTGCTTCTAAATGGCAACAAATCTGAATAACATGCAATAAACAAAACAGCTTGGTGAGAAAATACTTGTAGCATTTATTTCATGTAGAAACATCATTTCTAGGCCCAAATGCCTTTAAGACGTTGGAGTAAAAGCTCAGGCTGCGTTTTCAGATGCTGCGTTTTAAGGATCAACATGGCAGCTCGTTCTGAAACTAAAGAAGCTTCAATTTGTTTGAATCGTGTTGGACTTTGGTTCGTTCTCCTCCTGTTTGTCTGTTTGAGCCCATAAAGCAGCGCAGCAGCCTGCTGAGCGTCTTTCCATATGTGGGGAGGGGGATTGCATTTGGACCATGTGAAAACTGTGGAAAGTTCAGGGTGGCTGAAGGCTGGGGGGGAAAATGTGGTTCACCGGCACTTTGGGAACGTCTGTGAAAGGATTTAAAGGCACAGCAACTGGTTTTATTTTCCATTCTTTCATCATAAAGAAAGTGGTTAAAACTGGAAGGTTTTAGTCTCTTTTCTCAGAAATAAACTCCAGCTGCAACAGAGCCGGCCCAAGGCATAAGTGCAGGGGGCGCAACACGAGAATACGGACCTCAAAACTTCAAATTTGTTCATTCTGGATTAATGTCATAATAATCTAATTTTAAGCTTCAAATTTAGTTTAGATTTGATGATAAAGTCAATAAAAAGTTGTAAAATTTTAAGTGTTTAAAAACAACATGGTATTGTTTCAGAAACGTTTTCTGCCTATCACCGTTGTGACAATGCCAAACAGATAGGGGGCAGTATAGTGCAAGGCTAAAACCTACGTCAGTCAGTCGGAATCCTTCAAAACCACAACTTCCTGTTTGGAATTAAAGATGGAGGACAGATATAAGATGTTACAACATAAACTAAATAAAACAAACCAAAGTCGACTGGGAATCGAGTCAAAGCAAGTATGTGGATGTGCTCTCTCTCTCCCTACCGGGTGGAGCTGGACAGGGATGGATGGATGGATGGATGGATGGATGGATGGATGGATGGATGGATGGATGGATGGATGGATGGTCGGTCAGTTCAGCCATGTACCAATGCAAACACAAAGCTGGTTTTCTCAAATCTGGTCAGAGTTGTTATAAATATTTGTTTTCCCAGATACCCAGCTAATTGTGGACTTCAGTAGATTTGATTATTAATACACTATAAAACATAGCAGGAGGTTTAACATGGACATTTTTAGATTTTTTTATTTTTATTCATCCAGTAAAAACAGAAATAACAGCAAATGTAGCTATTTTGTTTGTTTGTTGTAGTGTGGAGGCTTTAAAAGAAATTGAAAGAGCCGGAAGCTGGGGCCCCAAATCAAACCCTGCTCAGGGCCCCATGTAATCTTGGGCCGGCCCTGCTGTGCATCAGGCTACTGGAATAATCTTTTTTACAGCTTGAGTCAAAACAATCTGAACAAAACCAAGTTGTGAAAACAGAAAGTTGAGCTTCTGCCGTCTTGTAAAATTCTTCAGCGGGAATCGGTTCTGTTCGTACAAAACGGACAATTTTACACCAAGAAGACGACGAAGAAAAACTAATAATATTCTGAGACAGCGGAGGCTTCGGGAGAAAATGGCAGTAAAGCCTCTTTCTGACTTTGGTAATAAAAGCCAGTCGTTCTTCTTTCCTTCAACCACAGACAGGATTGGCTGAAGCTGTAAAATATATTAAAAACAAGTCAAAGGTATTCATTGCAAACTAGCTGACATGACGTCAGCCTCATGTTGGTTCTCCAAATTGCTTCCAGTTGTTGTTGCCACATCACTGACATCGCAACAAATGGGCCGTTTTCTACCGAAGCCAGAAAACGGCCCAACATGCGAACCGGTCCAGGTCCGCAGCCGGTTTCCATTAGCAACACATGCTGCATTTTTCAGCTCTGACTTTATTACACGCCTCCATTTTCTCCTGAGGGGTTGGCAGATGGGTCCAGGATCATCAGCTGTCCGATGGCGAAGCGTCTGGCCGGCGTTGCTGAGGGCAGCGGTGGATGCACCGCCTGCAGGGATCGCTGCGTGGGAAATGCTCATGAACCAAAGTGCTGCAGGCGCAGGGGGACGGATCAGTCCCACATGGTTGTTCTCTGGCAGTTTCATGAAAATACAAAAAATAACAACAACAAAAAAAACAGGGATTGTTGAAAGAGAAGCAAAACACGGAAATAATAACAGAATAATGTGACGGTAAAACAATAAAGTCACAGTAACACAAGTAAGGTGATAATCAACAATAAAGTTGTTATAACATTGTCATGAAAATATGAGAATAAAGCCCCAAAATAAAATAAAGCAGCAATAATACGAGAATAAAGTCATAATAATATGAGAATGAATTTATGATACAATAGTTGTGAAAATAAATAATATGACAATAAAGTTGCACTGATAGGAGAATAGACGTCAAAATGAAATTAGAGCACCAATAATACAAGAATAAAGTAACAATATGAGAATAAAGTTATAATACAGGAATAAACTCATAAAAGTATAAGAATAAAGTAATTTAACGTGAAACTGCAGTTTCTCCACTTCGCCACGATGAGGAACGTTGAGCATCTTCTGTCGGTTTTTAAGGAAAAACCTTTTACACATCAGATTATCAATAAAGTATTTTCTATTCCATTCTGTCAGAAGTTGCAGGACTTTTATTTTGAAGAACCTTCTGAACTGATTGTCACCTGTCTGCTCTGTGATCCCTGCTGGGAAATGACAGAACCAGAACCAGCAGCTGAGCCCAACAGGCTGAATCATCCTAACTAACAGCTGCTCAAAATAAATAAATAAAAATACCCCCAGTTGAAGTCAAGCCAATCAATCTCCACAACAAACCAGCATTACTAAGTTTTTATACTGCAAAAATATATTTTATGGGTGCTAAATGCTAAATAACCTAATTAGTGTTATTCTTTTTAAAACGAGTGGCAAAAGCAAATGAGGTGGATTAGCAGAGCTAGCTAACAGCTGTTGGTGTCATGCAGGAAGTGTTTCTGTGGAAAATCATCTCTGCTACTCTGATACCCCTAAATAAAGGGGAAACCTGTTAAAGTTTTCATGTAGGCCAAACTGTTTGGCCTACATAAATGCACGCCGCACGTTTCAGATTTCTCTTAGTAAAAATGAATTGTACTGAGCGGTTCATGCAGGATGATTAGTTTTAGGGGAAACAATGTAAACATTGAAGACATTTAAATAGTTTTAACATGAAACCGTCAGATTGGATAAGTTAAATGTTTCTGATTGGATTTTATCACCGTTTCTTTCTAAATGTTTCCGTCCTGATCCTGCCATGTGACTCAGTACTGGACCAGGACAGCATGTTGCTCCTGTAAGTGTTGCTTTTAAAGCCAAATATTATCTCTGTCAACAATTAAAAGCAACAGTGACCGTCCAGAGAAACAAACATGGCTCCAGTTCAGCCTTCAGCCGCTGCTGTTGATGCAGCTGCTTGTGGTTTTCACAGCAGATTAGAATCGTTTTTCCCCCCGGAGATTTTTCCAGCGTCCACTAAAAAGCTTCTGTAGAAACTGAATCTGAACTTTAGTGTGTTAAAACCTTATTAAATTCCAAAAAGGCGTCCAGAGAGTCTCTGTCGCCTCGCAGTCAGCAGCTTGTTCTGGATGAGACGTGAAGATCCTGAAGTGCTGCTTGTCTTCGGAGCCGCAGTCTGGCGACGCTTGGCCATAATTGCAGGTTTTGGTCGGGGATAAACTCTACGTTGCGGCTCAGTCGTGTATTAAAACCCCAGAGGGCAAACGAACAGAGCGGCGCGGTGACGAGGGTCAACACTGCGGCCGGCGATGTGTTCAGGCTCCCCGCAGGCTGTTGGACGTCTGAATACCTTGATGGTGACGAGCGTCGGCGGGTGGTCCTCATGCAGCAAGAAAAACTCTTTATTCTTGGTGTAAAATTCACTTTTTACACATAGAAAATGTTTACATTTCTAACTGAGAACGTTAAGTAAAAGTTGACACCACCTTATAATACAACATGAACTCAGACTGACTTTATGAAAATATCTAATCCACAGCAGAACGACGAACTTCTGAAATAATTCAGGAGTAACTTTCAGATTATAGAGATAAACTACGACTAGAGCGTTTTTCATTTTACATTTCAGACAAACAGGAAAGTTTATTGTAACGGGATGCCAGTGACGTAAAACAGGTTTTATATTCAGTTAAAATGAGAACATTAAGATTCACAACGTGATAAAAACGACATCCAGTCATTTACGGATTTAAAAAATATATTATTTGATGCTAATTTTACTTACATGACCAGATTCACAATGTAGCTGCATAAAAAATGACATCCTGTTGTTTATGGATTATTTATTATTATTATTTTTTAACTCAATTAGAACTTACATGGATTATTCTTGGTAAAACTGTTCCTGTCAGTTTTGTAACCGTAGCTGAGATTCACAACGTGGCCGTGAAAAAACTCGCCTTCTGTTACCAACGTATTACTTTGTATGATTTTCATACTATTATTATTTACGTCGCCGCTTGTTGAGATTCACAACGAAGTTCCACGTAAAAAACGACATTCAGGTTTTACAGGTTATATTCGATACTAACGGCTTTCTGTAAGACGAGGAGCAGTAACTCATGTTTAACTCACTTTTAATCAGAAACATTTACAGGCCAATTAAATTATATCTTAAATTCAAACTTGGCCAATTTTCCCTTTCCGATGTTTGAGCTGAGACTAAAATACAAGTTATGAAAAATGAGATGTTTTTATTTTTTGTCTGATTCAGAAACGAATGACAATAAGAACGATAACTTTTAAACTTTCCATCTGATGGCGTTTCGTTGTCGTCTTAAATCAGAGTTTCTCTAAAACAGGGAATTGGGACAAAAACGTGGCCGACTGCTGGGACAGCGAATTATTCAGCCAACAGAAAGATTCATTCTCTGAGCACAACGACGCGCCTGTCCGCTTCACGCTCTACGAAGTGACTCATGGCCGACATTTAACCTCAGAGGTTCCTCCTAATGGGTTTAACTTTCCAGCAGACGCGTCTGAGTCCTGCTTTCCAGTGATCACACGAATCCCTTCGAACGCAAACATCTCTGATCGTTGTGGACAAACGTGAAGCCGCGTCGGTTTACATACAAAACCTAAAGGCTGTAAAGCAACCGTGTCATTTCTGTGGCGCACAGAACAAAACACAGCTGGAAACGCGCCGCAGCTCATGACAGACTCACTTTAACCGGGAAAACACGGACGGCTAACTACAGGCCGAAGAGACGGCGTTGTTTGGAAGATCTTCCTGATGTTTAGAGGAGAAAATGGAGTAAATTTCAAACATCGGACGTTTCAGCTGCGACTCAGTGAAGTCTGTAAATTCAGAAGAAAAGCCAGCAGTTTATCAGGGATGAAGACGTTCTGGGATCCAGCTCAGGAAGTTCTGCTTAACTGGAATTTCCTCTGAAGTAGTTTTGGGATCTGGTTGTTGATGATGGTTTTACTGGGAACGTCTGATTCCTGCTTTTCTCTCCCACTGAATAAATATTCCTGTTATGGGAAAATGTCTCCACAACATGTTTCAAAACTAGGTCAGATGTGACCAACCAAAGTTCTTCACTTTGCCTTTTAAACTGTTTGAATATGGAGGACCAATCTTGTCAAAAATAATGGCAAGAAATAAGTACATGAGGAAATAACAACGAAGAATATATAAATAAAACAGTAAATAAATCAATGAAAAATATGTAATAATTAGGGAAATAAAGTAGAAAATAAAAATAGTAAACAACTAAAGGAGGAAATAAAACAATAAATAAAAGTGGAAATAAAGCAACAAGTAATGAAAAGTTAAATAAAATAAAACAGTAAATACATAAATGAGGAAATATAAATAATTGAAGAAAATGAATAAAACAAAATAAATATGAATATAAGTAAATAATTAGTACATATGTTTACTTTCATTTTATGTTTTATTTACTCATTTAATAACTTGTCAATTTTGGTAGGGCCTTCCGTATTTGCATCCTACACAGCTGTTGATGATCTGAATAAAATATTGAACCGTAGAAGGTCAATGGGAGGAGTTTCTGCAGCACATCAGCCAGGAAGAGACCGACTGTTGGGCATCAGCAGCTTCAGCAGAGGTCAAAGGTCGTTTCCTAGGTGATCTGCAGATAAAACGAGTAACAGCGAGAACTTATTTAGATTTCCTTCATTCCCATACGTAGAAATACATGCGACTGAATAACGCCGCATGGAAAATGTCTTCCTGATTAGAGCCACATGTTCACCTTTCATCTCCAGAAAATCATCAAGTTAACAAAGTTCATGAGTTTACAGGCTAGAGAGAGACATAGCCAAGAAGTTGGGTTTTATTGAAAGTCTGACAATTTAGAGCTGAGATTAAAAACGACACAATGTCATTTAATAAAACATTTCATTTGGAGAAACAACCATGTTGTCAATCTTAGGCTACAGCAGCAGGAACTGTAAGGCCACAGTCAGTGAACATCACTGGGTCTTTTATGAGTTTCGACACTAAAGGCGTACCATACAGAGCATCTGGGAAGAAGGAAGTTGCGCTCAGTATCTTCTTCAGAGGTTTTGGTGTTGGTTCTTGGTGCAGCGCCCCCACAGGCCAGGAGGGGAACAGGCTGGTTTGCAGCAGCTGGAGTCGGAGGAGATGATGAAACTTTGGTCTCTGATCAAACCGAGTCTCAGGGGCTGAAACACCAACAGACGGTTTATCTGCCAAAACAGTCGATTTGTGGCTCAGTTTTTCGTTTAATACAGCAGAAGGGGCCACTTTTCTCAATCCCACTTTCATATTCATGCATAAAAAGTTTATTTTTTATATTAATATTCCACTCTGTGTTTGAAAACCGTGAGGCCCTAATCTGACCTCATCGGTACTGAGTGTCTCCGTCTTTTACTAAAATGGACTTAGTCGTAAATCCTCAGACCGAGCGGCGAAGTCTCAGTAATCTCTGCTTCTTCCTTTCCTGAAAGACGTTCGCTTCCATCTAATCTGCGAGTCGTTGCGTCGTTTCTGAGTCTGGACTGAATGTGTTGGAGTTTGACGGATGATCCTGGATCTCAGTAGAACAAGCACATCCTGCCGACTGTTTGGCCCGAACACCTCAGGTTCTGCTTTCTCCATAAATACAGACTCTGCTCCGGCATTGTGTTTGGCTTCCAGGACCGCTGCCCAAACCTAAAGCTGCATTTCTGTTTACACCATCATGTCACTCGGAGCACAGCTTCGTTAAAACCGTGATGCAAAAATGTCCCGAGACGTTTGCCAATGAAATCTAATTGGGTTCAGCTGTGAAGT
Source organism: Poecilia formosa (assembly GCF_000485575.1). Classification (NCBI taxonomy): domain Eukaryota; kingdom Metazoa; phylum Chordata; class Actinopteri; order Cyprinodontiformes; family Poeciliidae; genus Poecilia; species Poecilia formosa. The sequence continues at coordinate 692,430 of NW_006799986.1, read as the reverse complement.
TCTGGTTCTGCTTGGACTTCAGAGCATCTGCTTTATTTCTTGAAGCAGAAAATAGAAAAGGCGTGTGCAGGGAAAATCACCTTGTTTTGACAGGGATAAGGAAGAAGGAAGAGGGGATATGAGAAAACCCAGATTAATGCGGAAGAAGAAGTGGGATTTGGGAAAGAAGGGCCTCCGGCGGCCATTTTAGTTGTTCTGCAGCGCTGAGGTCAGAGCAATAAATCTGCTGCCGGTGGCGCTGGACGACGACAAACATCTGGGATCTCATGAACCAACGCAGAGCTGAGGAGCGACTGACACACACCTGGTTGGAAACGTGGGAAAGTTAAAACTTTATTTATAAACACCTTTTACGTTCACAAAGTGACCAATTAAAATCCATTTGAAGACGATTTCAATCAGGTTTATTTATGTCGCATTTCAGCAACACGGCAGTTCAAAGTGATTCACTACGTAAAAAAATCAGAAACATTTTGTCAGTAAGAATAATTATGGTAAATTTGCTGTTGTTCAAACACCAAATGTAATGAAATTAGCTCTACCGCTAAAGCTAACGTCTTCAGTGCTAACCAAAACAGACTTTACTTTTGATCCCATCGCTTCCGTGTGATCGCCATGGTTACGTGACCTCATCAACCTACCAGAGACATGTAGACATAAAGGTCTGCAGGTGTTTGATGGTGCTGGACCAGTTAAAGCCCAGTAATCTGGGATCTTCTCATTTGGGCTGCGTTCACACAGCAGACAGTTTAACCAAAATATAGTTTCTTTTTGGCCAAAATGCGTCTTTTTCACAGCAGCCTGAACGGCCCAGTTCTGCTCTGTTTATCCCCCAAAGATCCAGTTTGTGTCACATTTCCACATCTGGACTGAACTGTATCAGTTTCCAAAGCATCAGAATATTTTATCAGTTATGATGTGAGACACTAAATCTTCCTTTGCATGTCAACCATGTTAGCGCTGCTGCTAAAGCTAATACCTTCAGCCTTCCTTAACAATCAGCGCCAAGGAAAATAAATGTAGCTTCTGGACTGGCTGCTGTGCAAATCATGACAAGTTATTTCAGCTTCCCAAGCTGCATTTTACTTGAAATATTTCAGATCTGACAGAATCTGCTGTTATGGAGGCAAACAAGAGTTTCAGCCGTATAATCCCGTTCAGTGTAGAGACTTTATGAGGCTTTACAGAAATATAGCAGTGAGATGAGAGGTTCTTAAAGCAGAGCCCTGAGGGCCACCATGGCGTTACTGACTGAATGAGCATCAGAAAGAGATGAAGGAAACTTCAGATCCTGATCCATTCTGTTCGACTTTAAATTTTATTGATTATTGTTTGTGATTTACTGCAATTAAAAAGAACGTAAATTATCAGCCAGTCAGCCTGTAATCTGGCGCCAGATTAAATGAGTTACCAAACTGGTGTGGCTTAAAAGACAGATGCAGCTGTTTGTCATCAGCATAAAACGGTTAAGAGCCTTAAAAACAGTTTGAGGTTCTTCAAGGCGAGAAGTCCCAAAGTCACATTTGGCTGCAGACAGTTATAGAGCATAAAGAGGGGAGGGAGGGGCTAATTTAAATACTGTAAAGCAGAACTGGAATCCATTAGACCCGGTTCTGTTCGTTACATTCATGCCTGCAGGTTTGTTTCATGAACTAATTAAAGCTGCAGAAGCTCACAGGTCATTAAGATGAAATTACATTCTCACTGTAGAGTAATGAAGTCCAGGTCAGACGGGGGACAACAAAAAGACTTGTTTAATCATTCAGTTTAATTATTATTATTAAGAGTGTTAGCAACTTGTTGCTGCAGCTGGTTGTGTTTGCATGCTGACGGTCTTGTAGAGACAGCTGGGTTTATTTGGGGAGGCGACATCGTGTTTGGTATATCTGAAAACTGAAAACATAACCAGATAAACGAGGTCGAAAAGATCATTTTAAAACAAAAAAACAAAAATCTGGAAAAGGATTTAAGGATGTTTAACATTCAGTTTGACTTTCTGCTTTAATCATCATATTGGAGCAAACTGATGTAGTTTTAATCTTGTAAAAGTTGGAATTTCATGTCACTGATTCACAGAACTGGCAGAAATGTAAAAGCATTTTATAGATCTATGACGTCTGTATGCACAAAAAGTTTAAGTAGGAAATATAACGAGTTTCATATCCCGTTGAAGACAAAATAAACAGTTTTTTATCTTTATGAGCCGCCCATGGACAGCAGGACGCCCTGGGCAGAGAGCCGTAAGGCTCAACAAACCCAACNTGACCATTGGAGACATTTCGTTCTTATCGCATCAGTCGATGCTTAATCTACATTTACAAGTCGCATCGGATTGATTTAGTCGCCATCTAGTGGTCAGAGTTATGACCACGAAGAGTCATAACTGTCGCTGATTTGTAACTGGAACTGGTGGAGCGCCACCTTGTGGTGCTGTAAAGAAGAACATAAACACTTTAAAATACGATTTTTCACACTTTACACCTTCACTCACGACGTCTGCTGTTAAAACACAAAAACTAGATTTATGTTTCCTAGTACTTTGCCGTTTGTTGTTCTTAGTAATCAATTTTAAAATGATTATTCTTTATAACGTTGAATAGCTTCGCTTCTCTTTTTCGTAAAGTTTTGGACCTAAAGACGATCGGGGATGTTTCGTTCTGACCGTGACCTTTGGGGACATTTTGTTCTTAACGCGACAGATTATCGTTTAACCAAAGATTCAAGTTTATGATCAATCTACGTTTACTGGAGGCCATCTTGGAACCATTTAGTCGCCATCTAGTGGTCAGACTTACGCCCAATTGGTTTACTTATTTTTACAACTTTATTCTGATAAAATTACAACTTTATTTTTGTATTATCTCTTTACTCGTTTGTGATTTTACCCTGATGTTATCACACTTTGGTTCCCAAACTTATACAACTTTACTGCTGTGTTACAGTTCTTTAGGACTTTATTCTGATAAAATTACAACTTTACTCTCAAATTGAGTTTTTTATTATGACTTTATTCTGGTATTGTTACAACTTTATTCTCATAGTGTTGCAAGTTTATTCTTGTATTATTATGATTTTATTCCAATAATTTCAAAAAACAATATGATCTCAGTCTGACCCTGATTCTCCATCATACTACAGTCATATAGTATAATTATAACTGCGGTAGATCGGATCGACTGTTAATTGCTTCTAAATGGCAACAAATCTGAATAACATGCAATAAACAAAACAGCTTGGTGAGAAAATACTTGTAGCATTTATTTCATGTAGAAACATCATTTCTAGGCCCAAATGCCTTTAAGACGTTGGAGTAAAAGCTCAGGCTGCGTTTTCAGATGCTGCGTTTTAAGGATCAACATGGCAGCTCGTTCTGAAACTAAAGAAGCTTCAATTTGTTTGAATCGTGTTGGACTTTGGTTCGTTCTCCTCCTGTTTGTCTGTTTGAGCCCATAAAGCAGCGCAGCAGCCTGCTGAGCGTCTTTCCATATGTGGGGAGGGGGATTGCATTTGGACCATGTGAAAACTGTGGAAAGTTCAGGGTGGCTGAAGGCTGGGGGGGAAAATGTGGTTCACCGGCACTTTGGGAACGTCTGTGAAAGGATTTAAAGGCACAGCAACTGGTTTTATTTTCCATTCTTTCATCATAAAGAAAGTGGTTAAAACTGGAAGGTTTTAGTCTCTTTTCTCAGAAATAAACTCCAGCTGCAACAGAGCCGGCCCAAGGCATAAGTGCAGGGGGCGCAACACGAGAATACGGACCTCAAAACTTCAAATTTGTTCATTCTGGATTAATGTCATAATAATCTAATTTTAAGCTTCAAATTTAGTTTAGATTTGATGATAAAGTCAATAAAAAGTTGTAAAATTTTAAGTGTTTAAAAACAACATGGTATTGTTTCAGAAACGTTTTCTGCCTATCACCGTTGTGACAATGCCAAACAGATAGGGGGCAGTATAGTGCAAGGCTAAAACCTACGTCAGTCAGTCGGAATCCTTCAAAACCACAACTTCCTGTTTGGAATTAAAGATGGAGGACAGATATAAGATGTTACAACATAAACTAAATAAAACAAACCAAAGTCGACTGGGAATCGAGTCAAAGCAAGTATGTGGATGTGCTCTCTCTCTCCCTACCGGGTGGAGCTGGACAGGGATGGATGGATGGATGGATGGATGGATGGATGGATGGATGGATGGATGGATGGATGGATGGATGGTCGGTCAGTTCAGCCATGTACCAATGCAAACACAAAGCTGGTTTTCTCAAATCTGGTCAGAGTTGTTATAAATATTTGTTTTCCCAGATACCCAGCTAATTGTGGACTTCAGTAGATTTGATTATTAATACACTATAAAACATAGCAGGAGGTTTAACATGGACATTTTTAGATTTTTTTATTTTTATTCATCCAGTAAAAACAGAAATAACAGCAAATGTAGCTATTTTGTTTGTTTGTTGTAGTGTGGAGGCTTTAAAAGAAATTGAAAGAGCCGGAAGCTGGGGCCCCAAATCAAACCCTGCTCAGGGCCCCATGTAATCTTGGGCCGGCCCTGCTGTGCATCAGGCTACTGGAATAATCTTTTTTACAGCTTGAGTCAAAACAATCTGAACAAAACCAAGTTGTGAAAACAGAAAGTTGAGCTTCTGCCGTCTTGTAAAATTCTTCAGCGGGAATCGGTTCTGTTCGTACAAAACGGACAATTTTACACCAAGAAGACGACGAAGAAAAACTAATAATATTCTGAGACAGCGGAGGCTTCGGGAGAAAATGGCAGTAAAGCCTCTTTCTGACTTTGGTAATAAAAGCCAGTCGTTCTTCTTTCCTTCAACCACAGACAGGATTGGCTGAAGCTGTAAAATATATTAAAAACAAGTCAAAGGTATTCATTGCAAACTAGCTGACATGACGTCAGCCTCATGTTGGTTCTCCAAATTGCTTCCAGTTGTTGTTGCCACATCACTGACATCGCAACAAATGGGCCGTTTTCTACCGAAGCCAGAAAACGGCCCAACATGCGAACCGGTCCAGGTCCGCAGCCGGTTTCCATTAGCAACACATGCTGCATTTTTCAGCTCTGACTTTATTACACGCCTCCATTTTCTCCTGAGGGGTTGGCAGATGGGTCCAGGATCATCAGCTGTCCGATGGCGAAGCGTCTGGCCGGCGTTGCTGAGGGCAGCGGTGGATGCACCGCCTGCAGGGATCGCTGCGTGGGAAATGCTCATGAACCAAAGTGCTGCAGGCGCAGGGGGACGGATCAGTCCCACATGGTTGTTCTCTGGCAGTTTCATGAAAATACAAAAAATAACAACAACAAAAAAAACAGGGATTGTTGAAAGAGAAGCAAAACACGGAAATAATAACAGAATAATGTGACGGTAAAACAATAAAGTCACAGTAACACAAGTAAGGTGATAATCAACAATAAAGTTGTTATAACATTGTCATGAAAATATGAGAATAAAGCCCCAAAATAAAATAAAGCAGCAATAATACGAGAATAAAGTCATAATAATATGAGAATGAATTTATGATACAATAGTTGTGAAAATAAATAATATGACAATAAAGTTGCACTGATAGGAGAATAGACGTCAAAATGAAATTAGAGCACCAATAATACAAGAATAAAGTAACAATATGAGAATAAAGTTATAATACAGGAATAAACTCATAAAAGTATAAGAATAAAGTAATTTAACGTGAAACTGCAGTTTCTCCACTTCGCCACGATGAGGAACGTTGAGCATCTTCTGTCGGTTTTTAAGGAAAAACCTTTTACACATCAGATTATCAATAAAGTATTTTCTATTCCATTCTGTCAGAAGTTGCAGGACTTTTATTTTGAAGAACCTTCTGAACTGATTGTCACCTGTCTGCTCTGTGATCCCTGCTGGGAAATGACAGAACCAGAACCAGCAGCTGAGCCCAACAGGCTGAATCATCCTAACTAACAGCTGCTCAAAATAAATAAATAAAAATACCCCCAGTTGAAGTCAAGCCAATCAATCTCCACAACAAACCAGCATTACTAAGTTTTTATACTGCAAAAATATATTTTATGGGTGCTAAATGCTAAATAACCTAATTAGTGTTATTCTTTTTAAAACGAGTGGCAAAAGCAAATGAGGTGGATTAGCAGAGCTAGCTAACAGCTGTTGGTGTCATGCAGGAAGTGTTTCTGTGGAAAATCATCTCTGCTACTCTGATACCCCTAAATAAAGGGGAAACCTGTTAAAGTTTTCATGTAGGCCAAACTGTTTGGCCTACATAAATGCACGCCGCACGTTTCAGATTTCTCTTAGTAAAAATGAATTGTACTGAGCGGTTCATGCAGGATGATTAGTTTTAGGGGAAACAATGTAAACATTGAAGACATTTAAATAGTTTTAACATGAAACCGTCAGATTGGATAAGTTAAATGTTTCTGATTGGATTTTATCACCGTTTCTTTCTAAATGTTTCCGTCCTGATCCTGCCATGTGACTCAGTACTGGACCAGGACAGCATGTTGCTCCTGTAAGTGTTGCTTTTAAAGCCAAATATTATCTCTGTCAACAATTAAAAGCAACAGTGACCGTCCAGAGAAACAAACATGGCTCCAGTTCAGCCTTCAGCCGCTGCTGTTGATGCAGCTGCTTGTGGTTTTCACAGCAGATTAGAATCGTTTTTCCCCCCGGAGATTTTTCCAGCGTCCACTAAAAAGCTTCTGTAGAAACTGAATCTGAACTTTAGTGTGTTAAAACCTTATTAAATTCCAAAAAGGCGTCCAGAGAGTCTCTGTCGCCTCGCAGTCAGCAGCTTGTTCTGGATGAGACGTGAAGATCCTGAAGTGCTGCTTGTCTTCGGAGCCGCAGTCTGGCGACGCTTGGCCATAATTGCAGGTTTTGGTCGGGGATAAACTCTACGTTGCGGCTCAGTCGTGTATTAAAACCCCAGAGGGCAAACGAACAGAGCGGCGCGGTGACGAGGGTCAACACTGCGGCCGGCGATGTGTTCAGGCTCCCCGCAGGCTGTTGGACGTCTGAATACCTTGATGGTGACGAGCGTCGGCGGGTGGTCCTCATGCAGCAAGAAAAACTCTTTATTCTTGGTGTAAAATTCACTTTTTACACATAGAAAATGTTTACATTTCTAACTGAGAACGTTAAGTAAAAGTTGACACCACCTTATAATACAACATGAACTCAGACTGACTTTATGAAAATATCTAATCCACAGCAGAACGACGAACTTCTGAAATAATTCAGGAGTAACTTTCAGATTATAGAGATAAACTACGACTAGAGCGTTTTTCATTTTACATTTCAGACAAACAGGAAAGTTTATTGTAACGGGATGCCAGTGACGTAAAACAGGTTTTATATTCAGTTAAAATGAGAACATTAAGATTCACAACGTGATAAAAACGACATCCAGTCATTTACGGATTTAAAAAATATATTATTTGATGCTAATTTTACTTACATGACCAGATTCACAATGTAGCTGCATAAAAAATGACATCCTGTTGTTTATGGATTATTTATTATTATTATTTTTTAACTCAATTAGAACTTACATGGATTATTCTTGGTAAAACTGTTCCTGTCAGTTTTGTAACCGTAGCTGAGATTCACAACGTGGCCGTGAAAAAACTCGCCTTCTGTTACCAACGTATTACTTTGTATGATTTTCATACTATTATTATTTACGTCGCCGCTTGTTGAGATTCACAACGAAGTTCCACGTAAAAAACGACATTCAGGTTTTACAGGTTATATTCGATACTAACGGCTTTCTGTAAGACGAGGAGCAGTAACTCATGTTTAACTCACTTTTAATCAGAAACATTTACAGGCCAATTAAATTATATCTTAAATTCAAACTTGGCCAATTTTCCCTTTCCGATGTTTGAGCTGAGACTAAAATACAAGTTATGAAAAATGAGATGTTTTTATTTTTTGTCTGATTCAGAAACGAATGACAATAAGAACGATAACTTTTAAACTTTCCATCTGATGGCGTTTCGTTGTCGTCTTAAATCAGAGTTTCTCTAAAACAGGGAATTGGGACAAAAACGTGGCCGACTGCTGGGACAGCGAATTATTCAGCCAACAGAAAGATTCATTCTCTGAGCACAACGACGCGCCTGTCCGCTTCACGCTCTACGAAGTGACTCATGGCCGACATTTAACCTCAGAGGTTCCTCCTAATGGGTTTAACTTTCCAGCAGACGCGTCTGAGTCCTGCTTTCCAGTGATCACACGAATCCCTTCGAACGCAAACATCTCTGATCGTTGTGGACAAACGTGAAGCCGCGTCGGTTTACATACAAAACCTAAAGGCTGTAAAGCAACCGTGTCATTTCTGTGGCGCACAGAACAAAACACAGCTGGAAACGCGCCGCAGCTCATGACAGACTCACTTTAACCGGGAAAACACGGACGGCTAACTACAGGCCGAAGAGACGGCGTTGTTTGGAAGATCTTCCTGATGTTTAGAGGAGAAAATGGAGTAAATTTCAAACATCGGACGTTTCAGCTGCGACTCAGTGAAGTCTGTAAATTCAGAAGAAAAGCCAGCAGTTTATCAGGGATGAAGACGTTCTGGGATCCAGCTCAGGAAGTTCTGCTTAACTGGAATTTCCTCTGAAGTAGTTTTGGGATCTGGTTGTTGATGATGGTTTTACTGGGAACGTCTGATTCCTGCTTTTCTCTCCCACTGAATAAATATTCCTGTTATGGGAAAATGTCTCCACAACATGTTTCAAAACTAGGTCAGATGTGACCAACCAAAGTTCTTCACTTTGCCTTTTAAACTGTTTGAATATGGAGGACCAATCTTGTCAAAAATAATGGCAAGAAATAAGTACATGAGGAAATAACAACGAAGAATATATAAATAAAACAGTAAATAAATCAATGAAAAATATGTAATAATTAGGGAAATAAAGTAGAAAATAAAAATAGTAAACAACTAAAGGAGGAAATAAAACAATAAATAAAAGTGGAAATAAAGCAACAAGTAATGAAAAGTTAAATAAAATAAAACAGTAAATACATAAATGAGGAAATATAAATAATTGAAGAAAATGAATAAAACAAAATAAATATGAATATAAGTAAATAATTAGTACATATGTTTACTTTCATTTTATGTTTTATTTACTCATTTAATAACTTGTCAATTTTGGTAGGGCCTTCCGTATTTGCATCCTACACAGCTGTTGATGATCTGAATAAAATATTGAACCGTAGAAGGTCAATGGGAGGAGTTTCTGCAGCACATCAGCCAGGAAGAGACCGACTGTTGGGCATCAGCAGCTTCAGCAGAGGTCAAAGGTCGTTTCCTAGGTGATCTGCAGATAAAACGAGTAACAGCGAGAACTTATTTAGATTTCCTTCATTCCCATACGTAGAAATACATGCGACTGAATAACGCCGCATGGAAAATGTCTTCCTGATTAGAGCCACATGTTCACCTTTCATCTCCAGAAAATCATCAAGTTAACAAAGTTCATGAGTTTACAGGCTAGAGAGAGACATAGCCAAGAAGTTGGGTTTTATTGAAAGTCTGACAATTTAGAGCTGAGATTAAAAACGACACAATGTCATTTAATAAAACATTTCATTTGGAGAAACAACCATGTTGTCAATCTTAGGCTACAGCAGCAGGAACTGTAAGGCCACAGTCAGTGAACATCACTGGGTCTTTTATGAGTTTCGACACTAAAGGCGTACCATACAGAGCATCTGAGAAGAAGGAAGTTGCGCTCAGTATCTTCTTCAGAGGTTTTGGTGTTGGTTCTTGGTGCAGCGCCCCCACAGGCCAGGAGGGGAACAGGCTGGTTTGCAGCAGCTGGAGTCGGAGGAGATGATGAAACTTTGGTCTCTGATCAAACCGAGTCTCAGGGGCTGAAACACCAACAGACGGTTTATCTGCCAAAACAGTCGATTTGTGGCTCAGTTTTTCGTTTAATACAGCAGAAGGGGCCACTTTTCTCAATCCCACTTTCATATTCATGCATAAAAAGTTTATTTTTTATATTAATATTCCACTCTGTGTTTGAAAACCGTGAGGCCCTAATCTGACCTCATCGGTACTGAGTGTCTCCGTCTTTTACTAAAATGGACTTAGTCGTAAATCCTCAGACCGAGCGGCGAAGTCTCAGTAATCTCTGCTTCTTCCTTTCCTGAAAGACGTTCGCTTCCATCTAATCTGCGAGTCGTTGCGTCGTTTCTGAGTCTGGACTGAATGTGTTGGAGTTTGACGGATGATCCTGGATCTCAGTAGAACAAGCACATCCTGCCGACTGTTTGGCCCGAACACCTCAGGTTCTGCTTTCTCCATAAATACAGACTCTGCTCCGGCATTGTGTTTGGCTTCCAGGACCGCTGCCCAAACCTAAAGCTGCATTTCTGTTTACACCATCATGTCACTCGGAGCACAGCTTCGTTAAAACCGTGATGCAAAAATGTCCCGAGACGTTTGCCAATGAAATCTAATTGGGTTCAGCTGTGAAGTTCTGGTTCTGCTTGGACTTCAGAGCATCTGCTTTATTTCTTGAAGCAGAAAATAGAAAAGGCGTGTGCAGGGAAAATCACCTTGTTTTGACAGGGATAAGGAAGAAGGAAGAGGGGATATGAGAAAACCCAGATTAATGCGGAAGAAGAAGTGGGATTTGGGAAAGAAGGGCCTCCGGCGGCCATTTTAGTTGTTCTGCAGCGCTGAGGTCAGAGCAATAAATCTGCTGCCGGTGGCGCTGGACGACGACAAACATCTGGGATCTCATGAACCAACGCAGAGCTGAGGAGCGACTGACACACACCTGGTTGGAAACGTGGGAAAGTTAAAACTTTATTTATAAACACCTTTTACGTTCACAAAGTGACCAATTAAAATCCATTTGAAGACGATTTCAATCAGGTTTATTTATGTCGCATTTCAGCAACACGGCAGTTCAAAGTGATTCACTACGTAAAAAAATCAGAAACATTTTGTCAGTAAGAATAATTATGGTAAATTTGCTGTTGTTCAAACATCCAAATGTAATGAAATTAGCTCTACCGCTAAAGCTAACGTCTTCAGTGCTAACCAAAACAGACTTTACTTTTGATCCCATCGCTTCCGTGTGATCGCCATGGTTACGTGACCTCATCAACCTACCAGAGACATGTAGACATAAAGGTCTGCAGGTGTTTGATGGTGCTGGACCAGTTAAAGCCCAGTAATTTGGGCTGCGTTCACACAGCAGACAGTTTAACCAAAATATAGTTTCTTTTTGGCCAAAATGCGTCTTTTTCACAGCAGCCTGAACGGCCCAGTTCTGCTCTGTTTATCCCCCAAAGATCCAGTTTGTGTCACATTTCCACATCTGGACTGAACTGTATCAGTTTCCAAAGCATCAGAATATTTGATCAGTTATGATGTGACACTAAATCTTCCTTTGCATGTCAACCATGTTAGCGCTGCTGCTAAAGCTAATACCTTCAGCCTTCCTTAACAATCAGCGCCAAGGAAAATAAATGTAGCTTCTGGACTGGCTGCTGTGCAAATCATGACAAGTTATTTCAGCTTCCCAAGCTGCATTTTACTTGAAATATTTCAGATCTGACAGAATCTGCTGTTATGGAGGCAAACAAGAATTTCAGCCGTATAATCCCGTTCAGTGTAGAGACTTTATGAGGCTTTACAGAAATATAGCAGTGAGATGAGAGGTTCTTAGAGCAGAGCCCTGAGGGCCACCATGGCGTTACTGACTGAATGAGCATCAGAAAGAGATGAAGGAAACTTCAGATCCTGATCCATTCTGTTCGACTTTAAATTTTATTGATTATTGTTTGTGATTTACTGCAATTAAAAAGAACGTAAATTATCAGCCAGTCAGCCTTTAATCTGGCGCCAGATTAAATGAGTTACCAAACTGGTGTGGCTTAAAAGACAGATGCAGCTGTTTGTCATCAGCATAAAACGGTTAAGAGCCTTAAAAACAGTTTGAGGTTCTTCAAGGCGAGAAGTCCCAAAGTCACATTTGGCTGCAGACAGTTATAGAGCATAAAGAGGGGAGGGAGGGGTTAATTTAAATACTGTAAAGCAGAACTGGAATCCATTAGACCCGGTTCTGTTCGTTACATTCATGCCTGCAGGTGTGTTTCATGAACTAATTAAAGCTGCAGAAGCTCACAGGTCATTAAGATGAAATTACATTCTCACTGTAGAGTAATGAAGTCCAGGTCAGACGGGGGACAACAAAAAGACTTGTTTAATCATTCAGTTTAATTATTATTATTAAGAGTGTTAGCAACTTGTTGCTGCAGCTGGTTGTGTTTACACGCTGACGGTCTTGTAGAGACAGCTGGGTTTATTTGGGGAGGCGACATCGTGTTTGGTATATCTGAAAACTGAAAACATAACCAGATAAACGAGGTCGAAAAGATCATTTTAAAACAAAAAAACAAAAATCTGGAAAAGGATTTAAGGATGTTTAACATTCAGTTTGACTTTCTGCTTTAATCATCATATTGGAGCAAACTGATGTAGTTTTAATCTTGTAAAAGTTGGAATTTCATGTCACTGATTCACAGAACTGGCAGAAATGTAAAAGCATTTTATAGATCTATGACGTCTGTATGCACAAAAAGTTTAAGTAGGAAATATAACGAGTTTCATATCCTGTTGAAGACAAAATAAACAGTTTTTTATCTTTATGAGCCGCCCATGGACAGCAGGACGCCCTGGGCAGAGAGCCGTAAGGCTCAACAAACCCAACTGAGATAACTTCGCCAGCCTCCAGGCCTGCATGAATGTGTTGTCATGGCAACATAAATCAGATATTGATCACGAGTGAATCAAACTTTTATCAATTAAGTTTCATTTTAGACGTTATAATCCAGATTTTAATCTGAAAATATGCGTTGCAATGCTTTTAATCCTTACTGAGAGAAATCATTTCATGTTCAAAAATTTACAGCGGCTTGCAAAAGTATTCACACCCCTCATATTTTTTATATTTTGTCAAATTTTAACCACAAACATAAATATATTTCATTGGAATTCAACAAATTGTGAAGTAGAAAAAATTCTACAAGATTCAAAACATTTTTCTACAAACAAAACCTGAAAAGTTCATTATACAAAGTATTCAGCCAATCCTGCGTTTTGCTGCCATCGCAGCTGTTTTTATTTGTAGAAATGTTCTGAATCGTGGATCATTTTGTTTTTCACATTAAATTACAGTGAAATGTTTTTATATGTTTGTAGTTGGAAAAAGTTGAAGTGCATTTACTACCAGATGAATAAATCTAAAATCTGGTTCCAGTCGTGAGTTTCTCCTCGTTTTTTGTCGCTGTAATCTGAGTTCCAGATGTTACGTTTGGTTTCGAAGCCCAGCCGCTCGGTTCTGTTGCATTTCTGTGTGTTTTATCAGGAAAACGGATTTTCCTACACTGGAAACCAGTTTCCTCTCTGGCCGTTTGTTTAGCAGACGTAAAACACCGGGACGCTCTGACCTGCTGACGAAGTTTGACCGACGGCTCTGTAAAATCTGGAATGTCTGACGTCACCCTTTAGGAATACCAGCTGGGATCAGTTTGCCTGGTTTCACCGTCAGATAAACAGATTTATTTCTCTTAAAAACCTGAATTTGTCGTGTTGTTGGCCGAGGCGGCGCTCTGGCAGAAAGCATCTTAAAGTAGCCGTTAGCGCTGCCTCATCGACATTCTCTTCATGTCACGTAATGCTGAGTTATTGTCGCCCCTCACACACATCACTCCCACAGCACTGTAAAAAATGCTCCCAAAGCCAAGCTGTGTTAAGTCTGACTACCTGGATTTTCTGCTCCACACTGCAAAAACACGAAATATTACCAAGTGGATTTTTCTTTAGTTGCTAATACAAATATGTTGATACACTTGAAAGAAGACAAAACTGACTTATAAGTAACTTTTTAGCAACATGTAGGAGCTTGTTTAAGTAAATAGTTTATCAATGTTGATGAAAAAATGCCAGTTCCACTGGCAGATTATTTTACTTATTATAAGACATTTTCCTGTGTTGAAAGTTAATTAATCTGCTAATTAAACTAGAACTGGACTTGTAAAATGACATTGACATTGACTTAAAACAAGCTCCTGTTGCTGAAGAGTTGCTCTTAATTCAGTTTTGTCTCATTACAAGTGTATTAACTAGAAAGTGGACCAAAAATACTTGGTAAGATTTTGTGATTTTACAGTGCAGCTACGTTTCAGGTATAGAGACTTCTTGATATTTTGTATTTTCTTTAATTTGTGGTATAAGTTTTCATACATGAAGAAAATGTTTTCAAAGTCTGATTTGGATGGAAACATCTGGAAACTTTCACAAGCAGAAACATTAGCCTCTTGTTGCTCTTTAGCTAATTAAATGCTAATAAAATGTCACCTATCCATTAGCAGAACAGCTATTAAACACTTAGATGATAAGCTAACAATAATAGCTAGTTGTATTAGTTGTATTATAAACAATGTTAGTATATCAGCTAATAAACTGTTACCCTAGCAGCAAATGGAATGCTAACAGAATGTTAGCTGTCTATTAGCATAGAAGCTAATAATTATCAATATAAACCTTGATCACACTGTATTTTGCTGAATGTTGGACAGTGTAATGTGTTTGACTGACTGTGAGTTTGTTTACATATCAGCTAGCGTTAGCTTTGCAGCACCGCTAGCTACAACAGGAGCTTAGAAAAGCTGTGTTGCTGTGGATGTTTAAACTTTGTTGGTTGTGTTAAAATGGTTTCCTCTGCGCCTGTCAGTGGATTTTAAGGTATTTAAAACAGAAAGTTATGTGTGTTTCTGGAGGGAGGCTCGAGGATTCATGCAGGTCTGTCGTCTCTGTTGTTTGGACTTAAAGATGCAGTTAAATCAGCGTGATTCTCTCCAGCTGAACGCTATAAACAATGAGAGAGATTTACCCTCTGCTCTGACCTTTGACCCTGACCTCAGTGAAAGCCCCGGGCCGGACCACGGAGAGTTCAGACTCTGCTGTTCATTAAGCTCCTTCAGGGCTGATTGTCTCGATTTTAGGATAGAAAACTGCATCAGAGATTAGATCACGGCAAGCAGCTCGGTTTAAAAACGCTTGATGGCTGGATGCTGATGAAGAGGAGGAGGAGGAGGAGCTCAGAGAGAGACCACAATCCTCTGTGGGTCGAACACGGGATGAGAGCGGCTCATAGCTGTGGCTGGCTCTTTAAAACAGACGACCAACTGGAGGACCGAGAGCTCCTTCTTCGTTTTCCAGAGATCCGTTTACATCACCAAACTACAGACGGGTTTAACCGACAGAGCTGGGAAATGAATCTGCAACAAGATTTAAAAAGAGAAACGAGGAGAAACTCTGCTGTTCAGATGAGAAACTAACAAGAAACTTTTATATTTTACCAAAAATATAAAACAAGAAAACTCATCTAAACGTAAAAAACAAAACAAACGAGAAACTTATTTTATTTTCTCCTTTTAAACTAGTTAAAATGATAAAGTTTGTAACATGTTTTGCGTTTTCTTGTTTCAAAAGTATTTTATCTCGTTAAAACCATGAAATATCCTCATTTCAATTAATATTGTGTCTCATTATGAATAGGAAAATTTTATGTTGAAAACATTTTCTTGTTTATCTAGTTTTTTTATCTAATTAATGATAAAGTTTCTCGTTATATCAGATTTCTGTCGCTGCCATTTAAAACAGGGGTGTCCAAACTGTGGCCCGGGAGCCGTTTGTGGCCCTTGGACTGACTTTTTGTGGATCCCAAGTTTGCAGTTGAAGAATAATACAAATTAGTTTTTTCACTTTTTATTTTTAAACTAAGTATAAAGTTTCTAATTTAAAAAATTACCAAATTAATCTCCTTATTGAGAAACGAACATTTAAAGAAGTTATAAAACAAGAAACTAACAAAATGTTTTTTGGTTTAATGAGCAGCTAATCTTGTTACAATCATAACGTATTCTTGTTTAATGAGTTTATTACGACAAACTTTTCTTAGAATGGAAAATGTTAAGGACGACATGAAGTATTGATCCTTTTATAACCAAACTTTTATAAGCAGTACCGCATTTATCCAGACATTTTTACGGCTGCAGCCAAATGACCTTTTATCTAATTTATTCAACTTGGCTAAACATTGCAAAGAAAGTTAAATAAATCCTGTTTTTAGAACTGAACATAAATTTGTTCAACTGTGCCTAAAAGAATTAGAAAACTAAATGTCTTTTGTTTAATAAAGTAAAATCCTTTTAAATGTTTGGACAATGATAAAAAAAATCAGGCTACTGTATTTACTGTTTTAGCTTTAGCTTCTTCTTCTTGACTTTTGACTCGATAACGTGACTAAACGTTTGGACCGCCCTGGTTTAAACTCTGTCTTTGGTCCCGATTCTCCCTGAAAATGTTTCTTTGCGACAAAAACAAACCGGCTGCACGTTTTTGTTCGTCAAGCTGAAAGTTTCTCCAGAGGCAGATTTATGATTTTGTGCGGCTCAGAGGAGTTTAGGGCAGGAAGCAGCTGTAGCTCATCTGGACCAGCGCGCCGTATGTTAGCGAAGAGACGAACAACGGAGACGAATCAGGCGTCCCATATTTTTCAAATAAGAAGACAGTTTGGTTTGTTTCAAAAGCCTGTTCTTGTGTTTAAAATGAAGTGACTCACTGTTTCCATTTGGTCATTTTCTAACCTCTTCCTGCCAAAGCTTCCCCCCAAACACGTTATGAATATTTCCATATTAGCCAAGGAAAAATCCATAAACTATCCGCCGCTTTTTCTCTCGGCTCCCCACATCTGCCAGCTACATCACAGAAGTCGAAGGTTTTTCTTTCCTGCTGAACACAACGGATCCAGTTTTTATTTTTTTCGGTGTAATAATTGTGATGTCTGACGAACAGACACGTGAGTCATGGAAAAGCTCTGAATGTTTCAGAGAAGCTGACTGGTGGAAAACGAGGAGGTGAAAAGTGAACGTTGCTCTTCGTTTCCCCACTTCGTGAGGCTTCGTGGTTACTTTTTTTTAATAAAACCCACATTTCCAGTAAACTTCAAACTCTGTGGACGTGAGGCGTTTCAAATCCCCCCAAACCACAACAGGAAAAAAAACAGAAAACTCGCCGAGACGGTGTGACGTTTTCTATGTGTCAGCGCAGAAACGCAGGACTGCTAAAGGAAGACGCGTTTCTCACGTTGAGCAGCGAAGCTGATGGACATCAGGAGGCTTTAACACCATCAGTGGTCATTGTTATACGTTAAAACACATAAACAAGCTGTAAATGTCACTTTACTGAGAACCTCGTTGCTTTCCGGAAGGGAGGAGAAAGCAATACATTTCAATACAGTCCAATTCTGATGATTTGCTGCTTTTGTGCATTTTCCAAACCTCTAATTTCGTCTAATTATGATAAATTTTGGTGCTTCCATCTTGTTATAGCATCATTAACAGTTTCCATGTGAGGGAGGAAGGAGATAAATGCATCCTTCTCCTCATTAATATTATCTAAGCCAGTGGCGTCCAAACCAGTGGTGGGAAGTAACGAAGTACAAGTACTTCGTTACTGTACTTAAGTACATTTTTTGAGTACTTTCTCCACCACTGGTCCAAACCCATCGACTCAAACCGACTTGTGGGTCAGAAAATGTTTTTTCATTTCCCAGCAGTGAACTAAGCATACAGTACAAACAGAAGTTTGGTTTTTGTAGGAAATTGAAGTTTAAATCATTGTAGATGAAAAAGAAAAAAGTTTTTCATGTTATTAAAAGAAAGTTTGCACGTTCTTTTGAGGTCAAATAAAAGAAAAAGAAAAAATATTCCGCCTTTTCTCAGGAATAAGATTAGGATTTGGGTCCTTCTCTCTAAAAGTGTTAAACTGAGGTTTAATAAGATAAATAAGAGCAGATTCTCTAACGTCTGTTTCTATGTAGAGCTTAGTTGATAAATCTGGTCCTGTTTGCTGTAAAACTACAGAGAAACCCAACAGCATGGTTGTTACATGACAAGTACTTTGTTTATTTGATATTTCCCATTATAGAACATTTTAATTTGTCTAATTAATTAAAAACAAAGTCTCCATTTTGTGGCCGTTCATATTGCTGGTTAAACAGACCTGTGTGTGTGAGCGGTTCATGTTCCCACAGTGATGCGATTAAAAATGGCCACCGCCGTCTTTGGACTCATTTTAAAGTTTATTCATAAATGTTGGGATGTGACTCTGATCTCATCAGGTCATTTTCAGCCATTGTTTAAGTAGAGATTTACCTCGTGGCACCAATCAGATCCTATTTTTGTGAAAATTGGGCCATAAAAAGTCAAATGATCACGTTTTCCTGCTGTGTTAACGGAGCCTTAAAGTCTTTGTTTCCTGTAACTTGAGCTTCAATAATAGATACTTTTGAGCTGTTATTTTTATTTTCATTGTTCATACCGGAGCTAGTATGATTAAATCACTCATAAATGTTTCAGATTAATTAACTTTATTTCACTTCTTTGTAGTAACCGTTGACTACATTGACCCGTTGTCGTTACCCGTTAAAAGGGTAAATAAAAAATCTAACATGTAGATGTTTTATTGAAGCTTTAAAACTTTTTTAACTTCCTGCAACAGCTAGCTGTGCTGCAGTGCTAGCTCATACCTAAACAAGAAAGAAAATGGAGATACATTTTTGCCATTTTATTATTTTAATTTTTTTTAAGTAAAATTATAGTGAAAAAACATTTTTTATCATTTCTTTTACAAAATTTACAAGAAGAAAACAACTTTCTACTCATTCAGGTTCCTTTGGGTTTGTTTTATTTACATATATTTATCAGTTATTGATTTCCAAATTTGTTGTGAAGATAACTAATATTTATAAACTCCTTCATCGATGTTCAGGTAAATAATAAACTATAAACACAGAGATGAATTATTTCTCTTTGCTGTGTAATTTTCTGCTCTAATTAGCCTGTTTGTTCTTTTTCTCCCAATATGAATTAATTATTTATGTTGGTTGATGCTTAACTGTGGAGGTTTGTTGGAGATTGTCTGGTCTGATGTGGTTTATTAAAACCATTACAGTAAAAAGAAAGTACACCCTGCATCGGCTCCTGGCTTCAGCAGGTATTAGAAATAATCTAATAGTTTGTAAAATGATGTAAATCTGACCTAAAACACACAAATTCCACATTTATTAATCAAAATGAAAATAAATTAGGAAGTTCATTAAAACTAAGCTTTGTTGTTTCATATTGCTTTTTGAGGTCCAAACTGTCTGAAAAGCTTCACCTCCAGAGAGGAAAATGATTCCCAAGAGGAAAACATCTCAGACCCTCCAGGGTTCACTTACCAGGCTAAAGGTCAAAGGTCATGACTGGCTGAAAAAGTAAAGGATCGTGGCGTGTCATGGGCCAGAACCAGGACGTTCTGTATGATTCTGAGCTGAGAATTACAACACAGCAGTGAAACATGGCCGTTTTCTGTCTGTGCTGCTAACCTGGCTCACCTGCAGCCTGAAGCTCACAGCTGCCACCTGCTGTTGGCAGCAGAAACAGGTAGAGGTCAGAGGTCGTCCTTTCTGCACCAGGACCGTTTCTGTCCTCTGTCTCATATCTGCAGGTTCTGTTCCTGGTTCTGAACCATTATTTCCAGAGTTCATATGAAACACCTGAAGTTTTTTGTAAGTTTTTCTCGCCTGTCGGTTGTTTCCTGTGGAGGGATGACCTCATGTCTGGAAGACGGAGACGTTTTCCAGGCCCCTTCTTTTCTCGGTAGGTGCAGCACATGGAGGCAACCTGCGTTTCACATTACTGCTGTTTGTGCAGCAGCAGAACATGCAGAACCAGAACATTTCAGATTACTGCTGAGTAACTGAAGAATCTGAAACTTCAGGAAGAATTAAAGCTGCAAACAATCAGAGACTGGAGCAAAACTATAAAACTAAAAGACTTCTTCACCTGTGAGATCTCCAACCTGGTGGCTGAACGTGGAACATTTCATGTCTGCTGTGTTTTATGTAGGACAGATGATCGCTTAAAGAGACGGTTCATGAGTTTGGAGCTGAAATATAATATTTATCTTCATTCTGAGCTGATCTGACTGAACTCTATCAGTCCTGCATTAAGGGGAGCTGCATTGGCCAAAAGTAGAGAAAAATACTCACATTTTCAAATATAATATGTACATGTGGAGGTTAATCTGTGGGTGTAAAACTCTGAACATTTACCTGTGTGACATCATCTCTCTAAGCTGAACTTTGGGGCTAATCTGAGAAAATCTTCACATTTTAAACTGTGATTGTGTAAAACTGCAGCCGGGTTGAAACAGCAGCTCAGTCGTGTAAAATAAAAACCTTCTGTGAGACGTTTAAACGTTAAACGGTGTTTCTGCTGGAGCGTTTGGCTCGGTTTGTCACTCTGAAGCCCCGCCTCCTGAAGGCAACCGCCCGGTCGGTTCCGGTTGGTTCCAGTCGGTTCCGGTCGGTTCCGGTTTTTCTAGAGTTGGGAAACAGAATCAGAAAAACGGCGTTCAGTGTCTCTTAG
Source organism: Poecilia formosa (assembly GCF_000485575.1). Lineage (NCBI taxonomy): Eukaryota > Metazoa > Chordata > Actinopteri > Cyprinodontiformes > Poeciliidae > Poecilia > Poecilia formosa. The sequence continues at coordinate 671,906 of NW_006799986.1, read as the reverse complement.
AACAAAATCATATTATTATCAATAATCAGAATATCAGTGAATTAAAGATGGAATATCAAAGAATAAAGTTGTAAAATTATGAGAAAACAGTTTTGATATTTATTAAGCTGATACCAACTAGTTTAATCTGATTCTTTCTTCTAATCATCTAAAAGTTTTGCTAATAATTATTGTTTCATGCTGATGATGTTAAAAGATAAAATATTTACTTATCTATAAAACCAATACCAAAATATAAATTCACAAGATACTAAATGTTCCTCATTTCATTTAATTATTAATTTTGAATTTATAAAATTATTTTTTTAGGAATTGTCATAATTTCCTTATTCTAGTCTTATGACTTTATTTTAGAATAACTATGAATTTATTCTCATATTATTTTGACTTTATTTTCATACGATTTTATTTTCTTATTAATCTTTTCTGATAAAATTATAACTTTTCTCCGATCATTTCGACTTTGTGGTAAAAATTAATTTATCATAAAATCACAACTTAATTCTCATATTTTCTTTGTCGTTCCACTTTTTCCTTGTAGTATTTGGAGTTTATTGTATAATTTTATTCTATTAAAGTTAATTTATTATTATAAAATTATGACTTTATTCTTCTATTGTCGCACAACGTGATTCCCTTCATACTGTGACTTTATTCTCAGAATGAAGAAGGTTGACGTCTTGCTCTGTTAGTGACAGCCGGACCTTTCCCGCCTGTTTTCCAGAACCTTCCATCAGAAGCTGATCTTCCTCTTCCTGTGTGTTTCAGACGGCAGCTGCGAACAGGACGGCCAGATCTACACCAACAACGACATCTGGAAGCCGACGCCGTGCCGGATCTGCGTTTGCGACAAGGGGAGCGTTCTGTGCGACGACATCCAGTGCGACGACGTGACCAACTGTGAGAAGCTGTACATCCCGGAGGGCGAGTGCTGCCCCGTCTGCCAGGGCGACTCGCCCGGCACCGGCGGCGGCGGTGGCGGGACGGGGAGCGTCGGTGAGCTGCCTCCGACAGGAAGTCGCTCCTACGGCGCTTCGCTAAAACCTCAAAACGAGCTAAACTGACGTCTGATCACTTTTAGCTCCGAGTTGAAAATATTCAGGGGCCATTTTTTCCTTTTTTTCCCCCCAATTAAAAAAATACATGTTCTTGTGAATTATTTTCCTTTTACCTGCAAAACAATCAATAAAACATGTAATATTTGCCTTAACTTTTTAGATCTATTACTTTCAATTTTTTAAATTTATAAAATGTTTTTAGTTTTTCCCCAGAAAATAAAATGAAATGTTCTACAAATTTTGCTTCATTTGTCCAAATATAATGAATGGCTGTGACCAAGTTGGTTTTTAGTAAAAATCCACTGGATGTTTTTTACGCAACTTATTATTAGGTAAGAATAAATAATAATAATAATAATAATAATAATAATAATAATAATAATAATAGAAGCCAACTAAAGAAAGAATATTTCTGTTGAACATTTTATGAAGATGTAAACTTCCAACGGAAAATATCATCCTAAAAAAATTACAAAACTTTGTGCCACACAAACTAATCCAGGGGCCACAAACGGCCCCCGGGCCACACTTTGGACACCCTGGTTAGATCAAACAGGCTGGCCACAATAAATCAATCAGTCACCTGATAAATAATGTCCAGTTGTGTGATTTATCATTTTTCTCCTCAGTTTGGTGTTTTGGTCTCAACTTTTGAAATTTTGTTCTTAACTCATTTTATTTGTAGTTTCTGTTGTTTTATTTATTTTGAATATTTAAAATCTTTTCCAGTGTTAAATGTTTGTTAGAATTTAAAGTTTATTGATCTTTGAGAATGTGTTCTTGCATTATTATTATTATTATTATTATTATTATTATTATTATTATTATTATTATTATTATTGCATTATTGCCATTATATTACTNTCACCTGATAAATAATGTCCAGTTGTGTGATTTATCATTTTTCTCTTCAGTTTGGTGTTTTGGTCTCAACTTTTGAAAATTTGTTCATAACTCATTTTATTTGTAGTTTCTGTTGTTTTATTTATTTTGAATATTTAAAATGTTTTCCAGTGTTAAATGTTTGTTTGAATTTAAAATTTATTGATCTTTGAGAATGTGTTCTTGCATTATTATTATTATTATTATTATTATTATTATTATTATTATTATTATTGCATTATTGCCATTATATTACTAGAAAATTATCTAAAACATTATCTGTGTGATAAATGATAGTAATATTATAGTTTACCACATTTTTTACTATTTGAAACAGTAGTAATAAATATTTCACAATTTTACCACAAAATATAATAATAGTAATTAAACTTTGAATCCACGTTGCCCAGCCCTGCTGAAAAGTGTGGCATGCTCGTTCAACATCTTTTTTTTTTTTTTTTTTTTTTTTTTATTTTGACAGATTATAAGTGAAATGGTTTTAAATTGTCCTTTAAAAAATGGCTTTTTCAGACTTTAGACTTTTATCATCTTGTGTTTGGAAAGAGAAAAAAAAAGATAAATTATATAAATGGAAATTATTGAGCTCATTTTAATATTTCATGTGATTAGTTGACTTATTGATTATTGCAACAGGCCTTCTCATTTGTAAAACACTTCTTTAGGACACCAGTTAAATTGAGTTATTTGTGTCACTGAACTGCACAAATAACATTTAATCGTATCTTCATCTTTTATCGGTGCTTTCAGTGGAGAAAATAGAAAAACAAACAATCCCAACATTATGGACAGTTTGGGTTTTATCATAACAACATGACAAATTATTTTCTTGGTAAGATTGCGGTAAATGATCAATTTAGAAAATAAAAACCTGAACCATCTTTGCTGATCTGAAATGTTTTCTCTGTACTGCAGGCGGAGGCAGAATTTACAAGGTAAGGCGGCGTTTCCTGCTTCGTGTCGCCCGCCTGGCGCTGCCAGCGTTTCTCTGACGTTTTCTCTCTGCGTCCTCAGGGTCAGAAAGGAGAACCAGGAGAGGTTCCTTACGTGAGTAGAGCTGCACATCTCTGAAGCGGTTCTGGTTTCATAGATCTAACGGGTTTTTCTCTGCAGGTGACGGGGGTCCGAGGCCGACCTGGACCCATGGTGCGTCGCTCCGCCTCTCCGTTACGCCCAAACATGTCACTTCCTGCTAAGCTCACCCTGTTTTCATCTGCTGGTTTGAAATGCTCGTTTTGTCTGACAGGGGCCGCCGGGGCCACCAGGACACAGAGGACCTCACGGGAACAAAGGAAGACCCGTACGTCTGGTTCAGGAAAACAAAATCAATCTGAAGTTTCCATCATCGACATGAGAGTCACATTGATTTAAGCTTTTAACAGCTTAATTATTGTTCTTACCTGTAATAGTTCTTTGAAGCAGGTTAAATTATACACAGACATTCATACAAAGCGGTGGTGTTCAAAGTGAGGTTCGTGGGCCATTTGCAGGCCTTGGCAAACTTTTGTGTGGCCCTTTTTTTAACTTTAAATGGAAAATGTTACCTGCAACCCAGCATATTTTTCTTTTTTTAATTGTATTTTATTCCTAAAAACAGACCTGGGTCAGTTAGCTTCAAACTAACCATTTAGTTTGAAACTAAGTATTTAGCTTGCTAACTAAATATTTAGCTTCAAATTATATTTACCTTGCTAGCTAAGTCAGTATTTAGTCTGAAACTCAATATTTAGGTTAAAGCTATATTTAGCTTGCTAAGTAAACATTTAGCTTGCACTCTAAATATTTAGTTAGCAAGCTAAATGTTTAATTTGCCTCAATAAAAGTTTTTTGACCGCAAACATCTGAAGTGTTATGCAAAGGTTTAAACAGACATTGAACTATTTCCCAAGTCAAATATTTAATTTGGATCTTAATATGTTGTTAGTTAACTAAATATTTAGCTTGGTAACTAAATATTTAGCTTGGTAACTAAATATTTAGCTTGGTAACTAAATATTTAGCTTGGTAACTAAATATTTAGCTTGGTTTAGTATGAAGCTGTGACATTTATAAATTAATAACCTATGGCTGAAATATTAAGCCCCAATTTTTGTCTCTTAGGAATAAAAAAACAAAATTATAGCTGTTAACTTTTGACAGTGTAACTTAAACGGCTCCTCATAGCGAAGTGTGTTTGTCAGTTAGTAAAAATGCTAAAGCATGGTAGCTCCACTGCTAGCGGATTGATGCTGCCTGTTTTATATCCCCATCCTGACTTCCTGGTCGTTTTAGTTGGTTTTAAACTTTTAACGACCTCTGACCTCCTGATTTTTAAGTGTTTGTGAAATCATCTTGAAGTCATCTGGTCAGCTGTTATTGGCTCTGAGATTAAACTCTGGGTGATTTTAATGCTAGTTTCAGAATAATCCCACAAGCTGCAACCCTTTCCACAGCAGAACAAATGAATTATCGAAACTCCACAAACAATGTGAGGTTCAGCTCCATTTGTGCTTCAGGTTTTTAGTTTATCCAAAGCAAAACAAACAAAATTAGATCAGTGGGATCAGACCAAGTCTGGCAGCTCTGACTTTTATTTCCATGTTTCAGTTTGATAAAAACATTCAGCACCAGAGGAGAATCAGTTGGAGTCGGTCTGAGTCCGTCTGTTTTACTTTAAAGGGACTGCGAGGACTGGCAGGGTTCGATGGAGAGCCGGGTATTCCGGGTCAGCCTGGAGAGCCGGGACCTCCGGGTCCCCCGTCACACCCGGGGGTGAGAGGAGCCGCGGCGTCTGAACAGCTCGCAGCTGGAAGCAGCCTGATCTAACCTGAAACGTGTCGTCTGCAGGGGCTGGGAGCGCACATGGCTCAAGGAATGGATTCAAAAACAGGACCGCAGCACATGCTGAGTGGAGCCAGGGTAAGAACCGGCCGGCGCCGCGGCAGCAGGGACGGCTCTGGGGGTTATGGTTCCACATGGAGAACATCAGGATCTGGTTTCTGATGTCGGCCTTCTGGGCCCTCAGAGGGGAAGTTGTTTGGTTTGCTGTTAGGGTTAAAGATCTGGAAACTTCTCTAGATGGTGAACATTTCTGACTTCCTTCAACATAAAAGGTCCAGTTGTGAAAACCAAGTAACCTGCTGAGCTGCATCTTTTACAGAAAACAAGTCATTACTTTTTGGATTTACATATTTAACATGCAAATTTACAAAATTAGGCATAACAATGACCACTAGATGGAGACAAAACACCAAGAACATGAAAACCTTTAAAACATGAATTGAACTTGTTTCCCCTGTCAGACAGGTTTGACTGGAGACCAAAGTTTCAACAATAGTTACATTTTCAGTTGATAGAGTTTACTTTCCTTTGAGCAACCTGTTCCCCTCCTGGCCTGTGGGGGCGCTGCACCAAGAACCACTGAAGGAAACGACACAAAAACCTCTGAAGACACTGAGAGCAACTTCCTGTTTCACCAGATGGAAACAAGATGGAGGCGTCAGATTTTAGCGGTTGGAGGATTTCTCTTTAGTCTTTGGCTAAAGACCAGGAGCTATTTCTGCTGCTAGCGCTAGGCTAGCACGTTAGCGTTGGTTGTGTTTACCCAGGATGTCCTGCGCTGTAGTCCACTTCCTGCTTTTGGAGCGATCTCTGGTCCGCTTGGCGTTCACTTCAACCAAACCAGACCGAGGTTTAGAGGACCAGAGGTCAGAGGTCAGAGGTCAGTTAGCGTTCACACCCCACAAACTGAACTGGACTTCCCAGACAAACGGACTGGAGTTGGATTAAAGTGGACTAAACCGGACTGGTGTGAACGCAAACGTAGAGACCATAACCCTGGTGAAGCTGAGACTCGCCCAGTTCATCTCTGTTGAACTTTACAGGTAAAGGAACGGTGAGGAGGTCTCTCATGTTGGGGGGAGATCGGAGCAACTCTTCACGATGAATTGAGTCCCTTTGGAGGTTTTCCAACCATGTTCCACTGCAGAGACGCCTCGGATCTGACCCAGAGTTTACTGGAGGAACTGTATTCTGGATCACTCTGTCCCGTTCTTCTGAAACTCCTTCAGCCTCGTAAACACCTTTTTTTTCTGAGAATGATCTGGAGGTTGGAAGGTGCCGGAGGCGGTGCTGGCTCGGCTCTAACTCTGTGACGTTTGCATAGTTTCAACGTGAATATGAAAGTTTTCTCCAGGTACTCCAGCTTCCTCTCACAGGAAAAAACATCCATATTAGGTTAACTGACAACAATCTGTTGGTGGATTTGTCTCTGTGTTAAACCAAACTATTGACCAATGGATAGATGTTATTATTAAAAGTTGAAGAAATAAACCAAAGTATCAAATGTTGCATGTTTCTTGCTGGTTTTTTAGGGAGATCATTTGGGAACGTTCAGCTGCAGCACCATAAATATGAAGCAGCTCCTGAAATTAATCCTTTGGATGTTTGTTTCAGGGAGAAGCTGGACCCAGAGGCCCAATCGGACCAAACGGCTCACCTGTAAGTCCGTCTCCTACCTAATGATCGCTGCATGTTCGCTCTGTTTGTCCTGAAACGTGTTAATCCTGCCTTGACAGGGTCACCCTGGACCACAAGGACCTCCCGGAGAAGTTGGTGATCCTGGTCACATGGTACAAAGACCTTTTTCTAACTTTACTGTGTACTACAGATCAATCATTCATTGTGATATTTTAATGTCATGTTTTTGCTTATCAGGGTTCGCCAGGGCAGAGGGGACCGGAGGGCCCGCCAGGAAAACCAGGCGAAGATGTGAGTGTCTGCAGCGTTCGAGAACTTTAACCCTGTTGAAACATTTACAATAACACAAAACAAGTGCCACTTAATGTTGAATATGTCTTTGAGAAAGGAGCAGAAACATTTTGTCTTTGTAACTCTGCAGCCATAAACTCAAAATAAACTCAGTGAAATCTAGAGAGCAGAGATGGACACTCTGCCTCGTTTCCTCTGAGCGGATCGACGTGGTTCAGTAACTTACGGTCCGCCGTTTTCAGGAGTTGGACTCTCACAGGGCAGGTAAAGTTAAACCAACACGTCTCACTCTGTCCTCCAATCAGTGGACGGTGTTGATTGGACACAGTCAACAGACACGGGTACCTGAAGGTGTCGTAGCTCCACCATCATCCTATTGATGAACAACTGAAGTTTGACCAAGAATATTTAAAATGTAAACAGACAGAATAGTGAACCAAACCGCACAACTCAGTGGAAACGAGGCATAGTTCTGCTCTGCCAGCACCACTCCAACCTACCAAAGATGGTTTTTATGATGAGATATTAAAACCAACCAAACCCTTTGAGCAACCTGTTCCCCTCCTGGCCTGTGGGGGCGCTGCACCAAGAACCACTGAAGGAAACGACATGAAAACCTCTGAAGACACTGAGAGCAACTAAATATAAACAAAATGGAGTGTCGTCAGATTTTAGTAGTTGGATGATTAGTTTTTTGTCTTTGGCTAAAATCTATGAGCTGTTTCTCCTGCTAGCGCTAAGCTAGCCGGTTTGTTCTGGCTGTATTTACCCAGGATGCCCTGCGCTTGAGCGGTCTCTGGTTCGCTTGGTGTTCACATTCAAACTGCACCAAAGTTCACTTCAGCCGAACCGAGACGGAGGTTTGTAGGCCGACCAGAGTTTGATCAGCATTCCCCAACCAAACCGAACTTTGACTAGGCAGACAGACTGGAGTTGGATTAAACAGGAATGGTGTGAATGAACCCTAAACAGGGACAGAAATGTCAACTGTCTGCGTGAAAAAACAGGTTCATCAAAAAGGTCCTGAACTTCCTCTGAGGAAAACATTTCGTAGAGGTGAAAGGTCAAGCCTGATGTGCTTCATTTGCATAAAAAAACACAGCTTACAAGCTGATTGTCTGATTTCAGGTTTATTTACAGCACAGAAAATGTTTGGCTCTGGAAGTACAAGTATTTAAAATATTTAAAAACACAAAAGGAACAAAATGGATTTACTGTAAAATAATGGAAAATTTTACAGTTTATTTAAGCCTGGTATAAATGAGAACTAATTATAGAATAACACTTTCTAAAGTCATTAAACATTCCTGCATCTCCTTAGATTGTAAATGTCTTTTCTCATCCAGGGAGAAGCTGGCAGAGCAGGAAATTCTGGAGAAGTTGGATTCCCTGGATCCTCGGTAACTTTGGAGACAACAGAGTTTATTTTACTAAAATCTTCATTTCCCATAAATAATCTCACATTTCGTTCATATTTAGGGACCAAGAGGGTTTCCTGGAACGCCCGGTCCGCCCGGCCTGAAGGGCCATCGAGTGAGTAACAACAAACTTTAAAATGATTTTATTAATCAAGGCGTTCTAGAAATGGATTCGGTTGATTTTCGTTTCTTCTAGACGATTGTTAAAAATCTGATTAACATTGAATTTGTTTACTGAATTCTCTGTTTCTGGCCTTTAGGGTCACATTGGGCCTCTTGGTCAAAAGGGTGAAACTGGAGCTGTGGGATCCAAGGTAAAAAATAATCTTATCGTTTTCTGAAGGTTTGAAGATTTAATGACAATAATGAGAACAATTTGCATTGGCCATTGTTTCCATGGTAACTATCCATTTCGCTCTGTGGAAACTTGAGGTTTGCTTTCAGCAGCAGATCTGATGTGTCGTGGTTATAGCGCCCCCTAAATAATAAACTGCATTTTTAAATTAATTTATTTAATTAAATGATTAAAAGTGTTACTGTTCATTATTTAATGAGATATTTGAGGGTACATTTATTTATGGCCTTTCACACCTCATGGCTCACATCATTGTGATGCTGAGAATCACTTCTCGACCTGCGGTTGACGTCCCGCAACCTCCCCAGGGGCCCCGACCTCCGCTTTGGGAACCCCTGGCCAAGAGGTTGATTATGAAATTGTCACATCAAATTAGGTTTATAAAAACTAAGTTCTGTTTGATATAATGGTGCTAACATCTAAAGTCTGAAAATGTTTTAACTGGAGCAGCAACATAAATGGAATCAAATTCTTCATTATACAACAAACTGCCAGGAATCCGTCCAACTACACTGAAATAATTTGGAAAGACAGTACAATAGGATTTATTTTCAGATTTATGGACTCATCTGAGTGTCATCTGCATAGAATTGATCAAATAATTTTATTCCTGCCTGGTATTCAAACCAGGCAGGAACAGAAATAGAAAGGAGTCGAGGAGTAGTCCCTGAGGCACGCCTCGTACCCACTGAACCGTCATTAAGACTGACAGAGACGGTGTGTTGATGCTGCATCTTTACTGAGCAATAAAATGAGGTTCATCTGGTTTTGTAGGGGGCTACAGGCCCGCCTGGCCCGATGGGAGGACCGGGACCCATGGTGAGTTAAAATACATTTTGTTTTTCTTAGAAGCATAAAGCATGAAAGTGTAAATTTAATGAAATCACTTTTATGGATGGGTAATTTATTTGTGTTTAACTAACAGGGTCCTGCTGGAATGCCCGGAGAAAGAGGCCGGCCCGGACCTGGTGGAGTGGCAGTACGTCTCTTCATGCTAACTTTTACTTTTATTAGACACTGAATTGTAAAAATAACACTCATAAACATGAAACTCAATTTCTGTTAGGGGAAGCGTGGCATGCCTGGCAACATCGGGAAACCTGGTCCACTGGTGAGTGGTTAGACTATTTACCAAACAAAACCATGCCAGATAAAAGCAGCTGGCATTTCTGAGGCGCGATTCCAACATTACAATCATTCATCTTTTTTATCCCTCCTGGCCAGCAGATGGCGACAGTTTACTGGTTTAAGCAAAAGCAGTTGTTGTCAAAGCAAAGTACTAAACATTTTCAACTTTAGCTAAATTGCTTTAGGATTTATCTGGAAAAATAAATGTAGGGAAGCTAAGTGCGCTAAATGTTTTCAAAGTTAGCAAAAATGCTGGACACTTTAGTGCATTGGTGGATTAGCAGGAGTGTGCTAACCACTGCTAACCTGTTATCAAATGGATTGCCCTCATGTGTCTGAAAGACTTATCAGACAGAAAACGTGTTGTGGCACCTTTGAGGTTCATTGGTTTGAATTTTTGTTTGTATGATCAGAAATTCCTGAGCCTTTTGTGAATAACAGCAACGTTTCTCAGAATCTCCTTAGAAAAACATTTTCTTCACCATGTTAAGACAGTCCATAAAGCCAGTTTTAGGTCAGGCTTTTGTCTGTCTGCCATCCTAATTAATAATTTCATCAGTATAACTCTGTAATATTCTCTTGTCTGTCGGACTTCAGGGCCCGTTGGGTCTCAGCGGTCCTGCCGGGTATCCAGGAGGCCCGGGAATGAAGGCAAGTACAGAAACACACTGAGTTTCATGACAACATGACACATACAGACTTCATGATGCTTATTGTACATGGTGGTCGTCTTTCACAGGGTCAGCCTGGTCCCACAGGGGTCAGAGGTCCAGAAGGCCCTCAGGGTCAGAGAGGAGAGACCGGTCACCAAGGCAGAGCTGGACCAGTTGGACTGAGGGTCAGCATCTGGCATTTCTTATACTGCAGCACATAGAGAGGGCATTAAATGGATGTAATGCTGTTAGCAGACATAACGTTAGGAGCTTTGTGTTCACAGGGACCCATGGGTACAGATGGAGGCCCAGGAACCAAAGGACCAGTGGTGTGTAAACGTTTTTCAGCTCCAACTGAGCTTCATTCTTTACTACAAACCAATCAACCAACCAACCAACGGGTCTCTCTTCACAGGGTAACTTGGGCCCACAAGGTCCAGGAGGCCACCCTGGACCGTCCGGCCCACCAGGACCGCAGGGAAGCACCGGTCAGCCTGGCATTAAAGGACAGGGGGTGAGCTGACTCTAAAGTTTTCACCTGTTTCTGGACCTCTGTTAAATCTCCACTCATGTTAATGAGACTGACCTCCATCCAAAGGGAGACGTTGGAGTTCCCGGTTTCAAAGGTGAAGCAGGACCAAAGGGAGAACCGGTGAGAGTCCATTGAAAAAAAGCCGATTACCTGAGCCTGATGAGCAGTTTTCTAACGTTCGGATCCGTTCTGGTTTGTGTTTCTGTCTTTGTTAGGGTCCACCAGGTTCCCAGGGAGTGATAGGACCCCAGGGTGAGGAAGGAAAGCGAGGATCGCGTGGAGATCCCGGCTCGGTTGGCCCTCCAGGGCCCGTCGGTGAGAGAGTGAGTCGCCATTTTGTTCACAACAGTACCTTGTTCTAAATAATCCCATAATTTCACAACAGGGTTTTCAAAAGTCCTAATTTTTTATTCATGTTCACATTCACAAGTTCAAATCCTTCTTACCAAATCGGTCCATCCATGACCTTTGGTCTTATTTTGAACAGGGATGTTGACTGAGACCTTCTCCTTCCCCCATTGGTTGCTAAAGCTAAAGCTGCCAGGATGAGCTAGCATAGACGATGTTGGTTAACTCTCATTGGTCAAGACAAGTCCACCTGTTGACCAGAGCTGCTGGTCTGTTCAGGACCAGCTGCCCAGAAAAGTCTTCCTTTGGGATTATCAGGTGCCTGAGTGAACTCTGGACTGATCTGAACCCTTGTCGGTTTTTCAGGGTTCTCCTGGAAACAGAGGTTTCCCTGGTGCTGATGGCCTGCCAGGACCTAAGGTATTGTACATTTGCTGTGAATATTCCTGTCTTATTTTATCTGATTCATATAACTAAAGAGTAATTCCCTCCTTTTGGAAAGGGTGCTCAAGGAGATCGTGGCATTTCTGGCCCGCCGGGCCCTAAAGGTTCTCTAGGGGACCCGGGCCGTCCAGGGGAGCCTGGTCTACCAGGTGCAAGGGTAACACAAGAGCTGTCTTTTACCTTCAAACTGCTGGATCTCACCTGTTGGTTAAATCTTACTGGTTCTGTCTGAGGAATCACTACTTTTTATTTGGTAAATCTTCCACAGGGTCTTACTGGCACCCCAGGAGTCCAGGGGGCAGAAGGCAAGCCAGGGCCACTGGTACGTCACTTACTCACTGGTTAGCAGGGCCGACTCAAAGCCAAAATCACAGATAGATGTTTAAATGTAGGATTGGCTCAGTGATTAACATGTCTGCAAATTTATCATTTTAAATTAAGTAAGCTTTATTTTAATGTTTCTCCTTTACGTTTTTCCATACACCATTTTTTTAGAATACCATTTTTACCTTTTGTATTTATCTTGTAATATTACTTAGTTTCTATATTTCTGTGTTTCCTGCTAACATGCACATTAATCCCTGCATTATGTTTGAATTGAATGAGGCTGTTATGCAGAACATGGCAACAGTAACCTCCATTAGCATCATTAGCTTTAGCAGCTAGCTTAAACTGCAGCAAAATCAGCAAATCAACATTTCTATCAATAAGAAACGTGTTTGGATGTAATTAGATATGAATAATCTGTAAGATTGAATTTATAAACAATTATGATTCCCCAATTCACAATAAAAGCTCTTTTAATTTACAATAAAAGCTCTTTTAATTTACAATAAAAGCTCTTTTAATTTACTTTAGAATAAAAAATCTAGTTTACATACAGAAATATGAAGTCAATTCAGTAAAATCACACAGAGAGATTCTAAGTCAAGTGTTTTATCATAGTTATAAAACAAAGCAGTCAAGTTAGACTGGAGAAAGGCACACAATAGCCTTGCTAATCATTAGCATCTTTAGCTTTTGCAGTTAGAATAAGTTACATTAAGTTCAGTTACCTAGAGGGATTATAAAGCAGGATAACTTTATAAAATAAGTTTTAACAGATAGAAATTTACCAGTGGATTAAATTTCTCCATACTTTTGGGAAAACTACACATCATATCAAAAGTTAGCTAATCATTAGCACCTTTAGCTTTAGCGGTTAGCATGAGCTGCGTTAGGTGCAGTTACACAAAAGGAGTCAACTTTGTAGTTTTAACAGATATAATTTTACCAGGAGATTAAATGTAATGTTCCTTCTTTACGTTCATAATGAAGGACCACAAACGTATCAACATTATTGAGTCTGGTATCAACAATGACGATGCTAGCCGTTAGCATGGTTAGGAAACAGTTCATGTAAAACTTTACGCTCTGGAGCTATTTTCATTTCACTGTCTTTAAATTTACTTTGAAGTTTTGATTCTCTGATTAAAATACGCGGTGCGTTGTTTTTAGGGTCCGTCCGGTGAAGACGGACGTCCAGGCCCCGCAGGATCGATTGGTAATAGAGGCCCAGTGGGAACCATGGGGGCCCCGGGCCCCAAAGGTTTCAACGTAAGATTGCTTCTCCTTCATTTTTACACATTTCAGCTAAAATCTCATTTTGTTTCTGACTTTAAATATGTTTTTCACATAAAGGGTGATCCTGGAAAAACAGGCGAACAAGGATCTCCAGGAGTTCTTGGTCAAAGAGTAAGTCATTTCCTCCAGCTTTAACTAGGCCGTTTACCTTCTGTGATGAACTTATTTGTCACTTTGCCATCAGGGACCTCCAGGAAAAGATGGAGAAGTTGGCCCTGCAGGCCCGCCCGGCCCGCCTGTACGTATCGTTATGTGTTATGAACTTCATGCATCATTTCTAGACCTAAAAAATGACTTTTGTTGACCAAAGGGCCCCGCAGGAGACAGAGGAGAGCAGGGGCCGCCTGGCGTGAACGGATTCCCGGTGCGTTGAGTTTATTTTCTCTAAAACAAAACCTTCACAGCATCCTAGAGATATGAACTGGACGAGAACGATCTTCTTTTTTATTGTTTCATCTCTTATTTATTTGTCTGTAGGGTTTGCCAGGAAACCAAGGGCCCCCCGGAGAGTCTGGTAAACCAGGTGACCAAGTAAGTCCAACAAAAATAACATTTTTATCCACAAGGTTTCTAGTCAGTAACTCACCTCTGTGTTGCTTTCAGGGCATTCCTGGAGAAATTGGTCCACTTGGTCAAATTGGACCGAGGGTCAGTGAATCTAAATGATCTAAAATTATAAAATCTAAATTGATGTTTAGATTAAATGATGGTGTATCTTCCAGGGCGAGCGAGGAATCCCTGGAGAGAGAGGGGAACTGGGTGCATCCGGCCTGCAGGGACCCAAAGGGATTCCTGGAGCGCCAGGTCCAGACGGACCAAAGGTAGCACCACTGATCCAAGATGGCTCCTTAAATCTGGTGTTTTTGAGGAAATTGCGATCTGAATAAGTTTAGAAAATCTCTCGTTCTTCTGTTTCCCTTATTTTCAAAGATGTAACAATAACACTTTATCATCGGCATGGAGGGAACAGCAGACCTGACTGTCGTGTTTAAATGACTCACATCTCTCTGCTGTCTATGTTTGTGTAACAACAGGAAACAACAACATATGTTTTTAAAACTAAAATAATAACACAACTTTAATCTAATTACTGGATGTAATCAGATTACTGTAAAAATCAAGTTTTCAGTTAAAAACGTCGTTTAGCTTCAGTTCACTGAGAATATACGTCATCAATCCAAAATGTGGCTGCAGGGCAGTCCGGGTCCGCCCGGCACGCTGGGGGACGTCGGTCCTCCTGGTCTTCAAGGGATGCCAGGAGAGCGAGGAATCTCTGGACCTCCTGGGCCCAAGGGTGATCGGGTGAGTTCCTCAGAGCCAGGTTCTTCCCTGGAGGAGGATGAAGAAGGAAGCAAACGGTTTGTTTTTGTGATTTCTGTTCAGGGAGCCATCGGTGAGAAGGGATCAGAAGGTACGCCCGGAAACGACGGAGCAAGAGTGAGTTCATCCTCCACCGAGTTTTCCTCTGCCTCAGCCCTGAACAAAGGCGTTTAAAATAAACTGATGATGGATCGGTGCGGCTCACGGCTTGTCCCGGCTCGTCTGAGCCGAGGGCGCACTGCTCTGGATGAGCTGACTGTCTTTGTTCCCTCCACAGGGAGCGCCCGGCCCCCTCGGCCCAGTAGGACCCGCCGGACCCAGTGGAGAAAAGGTTCACCTTCTGTTTCATAGCTGATTTTAAATGTTTTGTTTTGTTTTGTTTTGTTTACACATTTGTTCTAAAAACAGCCAGGTTTTGGCATTAAGTCAATGTTTTTTGGTGTCTGGATGTAGAAACACTTCAAAACCTTCCAAGTTGTAATTTCACAACTTAGTTTTAAAAATGTTTATACTTCCACTGCATATTAATGAACATTTACATGTAAATACAGGAGATTACAGCCAGATGGCTAATCTCCATCTCCAGTCCCATTGGCAGGTTGATGTTAAACTGGGTTGCCAGATCTGGCTGATAGTAAATTAATAAGTGCAATAACATTTTATTTAAAGTGTGGCACTTTTCTGCCACACAGTGGGAACTATTTGAAATAATTTTCCTCTGAAACCTTTTTAAAAATCTGATGAATCTTGTTAAAAGCAGCTTAAAGTTTAACAACCGACACAAAATTGTATTTTTTCCGGCCCAACATGTTGAAAAGCCACCCAATCTGTCAATAGGGCGTTAAACAGGCACTGCCCTTCACCTAGCAACCCCAACCCATTACCTAGCAAACCCAGCAGAGTTCCACCCCGTTACCTAGCAACCCCAGCAGAGTTCCACCCTGTTACCTAGCAACCCCAGCAGAGTTCCAGCACATTTTGTCAAAAAGAGGTCATGTTTTGTAGCCCGTAGATTTGTCCTAGCCTGTTCATGATCGGTCGTATTTAAAGGTACAGAGTACATTAAAGGTCTTTACTGTCAGTGAATATGTGGTGACTTTCCAGGGGGAACCTGGACCCAAAGGGCCAGCCGGACCTCCAGGATCCAGAGGAACTCCAGTACGCTGACCTAAACTGTCATTTTTTATCTATGAATACATGTTATTTCAGATAATTCCAATCAAAACTTTGGTTTTTTGCAGGGATCGAGGGGCGACCCCGGTCCGATCGGCGCTGTTGGGTTCACCGGACCGCAGGTAACTAACCTTAATGTTCGTCGCTCATGTAACGCCTCGCTGTCCAAAGCTCCAGCCTAAAAATCCGTGTTTCCCAGGGTCCTGATGGTCAACCTGGAGTGAAGGGAGAACCTGGAGAGCCCGGTCAGAAAGGAGATGCTGGTTCTCCAGGACCGCAGGGTCTGGCCGGAGCCCACGGACCTCCGGTGGGTCTCAGACTCGGTCTTACATCGTCACCATGACCGAGTTACTGTTTTATCCGTCGTTTTAGAATTAAAAATACTTAACAGAACGTTGTCTTTCCTGCTTATGTTGCTGAGTTTAAGGTTGTGGTTTATTGTTTCAGGGTCCAATTGGTGTTTCTGGGCTGAAAGGAGGTCGAGGAACGCAGGGTGCACCGGTACGATGACGATTCATTGGAACTGATTTACCCCAGTGAGCCCTAAACGCCTCATGAGTCAAATGTTTTGTGTTTTCCTGCTTTAGGGCCCCACTGGTTTCCCTGGATCTGCAGGAAAAGTCGGACCGCCGGGCCCACCTGTAGGTACCGCGCTGCAAAAACTGGACTTTGATCAAATGGTTTTACATTCAGTAACCAGGGTTGGAAAGTTCCTCAGTTTAACTTCTTTAGCTGATTTAAACTGAATGAATTCAAACTTTTTCCACCCTTAGTTTGAAATAAATCCTCTCAACTGTTAAGATAAAATAAATAGAATTAATCTGAAGTTCAGTTGATCTCACTGACGTTTCTACATCTAAACTCGTTTCATTTCATTTTTGCTGCTGCTTTTAAGATAATAGGAATTTTCCGATAATTTTCCAGAGAGAAGAAGTAATACTGCCACCTTCAGGTGGGAGTTAGCATCACATTTACCCAACGTGTTTAATCATTAAATTGCATTTAACCAACAGTTGAAAGAGCAGGATGTGTTGAATTTCTGTAGTTTTCTCTAGTTTTTCATAATTCAGAAATTCACTGAAAATCAACAGATCTACATTTTATTTGCACGAATGTTTATTTATTTATGTTTGCCTTTTACAATTTAAAGAACCATTTTTACAAAGTAAACTTCTTCATTAATGTATTTATAGTTATCAACCAAGTTATAAGTGCATAAAGTCAGAACCAAATCTTATCTTATGAAATTGATTCTGATTCAATCTAATAACCAAAAAATGTCAAATAATTATTACTGGTTGTTTTGTGTCGGGCCGCAGCGCCTCAGGCAGATTAAACATTAATATTCTGTTTGTTCAGGATTTATTTCACGTTAAGATTTAAAGGTACAGCAGCTCCTAAAACCTGACGCTGGTTTAGTTTCTCTGATTGTGTCTGTGGATTTTCAGGGCCCGGTCGGTGAAGCGGGGCCCCAGGGAGCCCCGGGGAAAGAGGGCCCCCCAGGGCTCCGCGGGGACCACGGGTCGCCTGGGAGGCAGGGCGAGCGCGGCCCGGCGGGGCCCCCAGGGAGCCCCGGGGACAAGGGCGACCCCGGAGAGGACGGCCCCACGGTGAGCTGACGACGCCTCCGCTCAGCCGGCCCACAAAGCCGTCCGGTCTGCAGGTGTGTAGTTAAAGTTTCCTGTGTGCTTCAGGGTCCTGATGGCCCTCCGGGTCCAGCTGGAACCACAGGACAGAGAGGCATCGTGGGTCTTCCCGGGCAGAGAGGAGAGCGGGGCATGCCGGGCCTTCCAGGACCAGCGGTGAGTTTCCCCGACCTTCTGCTTCATCTGCAGAGTAATCTGGAATCTGGATCCACCAGACCTTAATCCGGTTCTGTCGTTGATCCGGTTCTGTGTTCCTGGTTCCAGGGGCCTCCAGGGAAGCAGGGCTCCCCAGGATCACCAGGAGATAAAGGCCCTCCAGGTCCGGTCGGCGTTCCCGGCGCTAACGGACCGCGCGGCGATCCCGGTCCGGATGTAAGTAAAAGCTGTTTTCCACAAGTTGCTCAACAAAGATGTGATTTTTATTATGAATTTTTCATTTAGGTAATTTTTAACTTTTCCATCAGAAACATAAGCACGGTTTCTCTCAGCCTGGCGGGCTGCCAGGCTTTAATTGCTCCCCACCAGACTAAGTTTGTTTGTTTGTTTATTATAGTTTTTTATTCACATAGTCAGTTCTGTTTATTTACTGGACCCATAACCACTTCCTGTCTTTACCAGGCTACATGCTAACAACTTTAGCAAAAAAAAGACAAGTCACAGATAAAGGATAGAAACATTAATATTTATTTTAAATGTATGTTTTATGTTTGCTTTTGTCTCCCAGCTTTATTGTCGATGTCTTTGATTATTGATAAGTTCTATCCATGAATGATCAATTCCACTTCCACCGTATTTCTAGAGTAATTCATGATCTGTAGTGTCTAAGTCTATGAAGAACTCTGCAGGATCCTTTGCTAAACCTTCTGGTCTCTGTAACTCATGTGCTGGTTCTGCTCAGGGCCCGGCCGGATCCGACGGACCTCCAGGGAAAGACGGCGGTTTGGGTCAGAGGGTAGGAGGAAAACCAAACATTCTGGTTCTGATTCTTATGATGCAAAACACTGACAGTCCGAAACGTTTCAGGGAGACCGGGGAGATTCTGGTCCGGAGGGTTTGATTGGTCCACAAGGACTTCCTGGAACCCCAGGACCCGTCGGTGCGCCGGGTTCTCCAGGAAAGAGAGGCGAGCCTGTAAGTCTTTACCATTCAGCTCTAACATCATCTGCTGGAGCTCGTTGAGGGTTTGGTCCAGGTCAAAGGTTAACCAGAGGTCTTCCTACTGACTTTAGGGCTCAAGAGGACCCCAAGGACCACCCGGAGCAGCCGGGAAACGAGGACTGGTGGTCCGTCCTGAAGCCGTGAAACAAAACAAATGATACATTTTGAGATGAACTGCAGCTACAGACTTTGTTTCTCCAATTCAGGGACCACAAGGACCGAGAGGAGATAAGGGGGACCTGGGCGATCACGGAGAGAGAGGGCAGAAAGGACACCGAGGATACACGGGTCTGCAGGGTCTTCCTGGACCTCCGGTACGGCCTGCTCCTCCTCCACCTTTAAGACATGAAGAGGCTCCTCAGTAATGACAGATGCTGTCCACCTCAACATCCCTGATCAGGCATAACATTATGACCAGTGACTGTCCAGGTGACCCCTGGTGGTGGGTCCAATCTGACCCCTGTCCACTGAAACCGGGGCGTGTGACTGTTTGGGTCGTGTTCTAATAGGAAACCTTGGATTCCTCCATCGGCATGGATTTTACTTTGATGCCTACCTAAGCATGGCTGCAGACCAGAACCAGCAGGAATTGTTTATTTTCGTCTCCAGATTCCTCAGATCTTCAGATGTTTTCACACGTGACAATCCAGTCGACCCGGTTCTACTGGAACCAGAACATCTGCTCCACCTCCAGCTGCTGTGGCTCTGAGTCAAACCAACCTGTTCCCCTCCCGGCCTGTGGGGGCGCTGCACCAAGAACCACTGAAGGAAACGACACAAAAACCTCTGGAGACACTGAGAGCAACTTCCTTCTTCACCAGATGGAACCAAGATGGAGGCGTCAGGATTTCTCTTTAGTCTTTGGCTAAAAACTACGATCCGTTTCTCCTGCTAGCGCTAGGCTAATACGTTGTATTTACCCAGAATGCCCTGCACTGTAGTCCACTTCCTGGTTTGGTCTCCGGTCCGCTTGGCGTTCACATATGCATTGGAACCGAACCAGAGTTCACGTCAACCGATCCAAGTTTGTTTCAGACTTTGGTTAGGCTCCCCAAACGATCCGGACTTTCTAGATAAACAGAAAGTTTATCTATTGAAACGGACTTTTGGGATGTTCTGGACAAACAACCTTCCACTGCCAAATACCACAGGTTGCATCTGCTGGAGTCGACGTCTCAATAAGGTCATAATGTTATGCCTGATTGGCGTTTGTTCTCGAAGGAGTGGAAAATACAACTTTCTAACTCCACTTAGAAATGGGTGATATAAGATATTAAGTTCAGGCTAATAAAGTGTAAACGTTGACATTTTGAAGTATTTGTACCTTCAGAGAGAAGCATGTTGAACGAATCACAAGGCCAGTTTTCTAAGGTTTTAGTGGAAAATATGCCAGGATCCTCAGAATGAGCTTCCATTTATCTGATTAATAGGGAAAAAAGAGCAATTATGTGAGATTTCCTGCCTGAAAATCATTCCTCATGTTTGTTATTAATATATTTTAGGGCACAACTGGAGAGCAAGGAGCTCCTGGGATCGTTGGGCCGGGCGGCCCGAGGGTAAGCGCTGCGCTTACATCGGTTTTATGATGAAACCACGCCAACTTTTCATTTTAATGCAGGACAAAAACTGTAGCTGCTGATGCCTCCAGTAACTGTCACATACAAATGTTAGCGTTAGCATATGTTAGCTCCGGCCAGTTCGGTGCTGTGTTGTGGGTCAGAGTGTTTGATCGCTATAGTTTTACTGTAGCAGCAGATAAATTTCTGTTGTTTTTAATGAGGCCAAAAATCTGAATAATTAGCTGTAAATGTTAAACATTAGCATAACAACATTAGCATTAGCATCAGTTCAGCTCAGACCATTGGTTTCTTCTAATGTTGAGTTCTCATTGACCCTGACTCAGGGTCCTCCCGGGCCCATCGGGCCTCCTGGAAAGGAGGGGTACATGGGTCAGCCGGGCCCCATGGGGCCTCCAGGCACACGAGGACTCAGTGGAGAAATTGGGCCTCAGGTAAAGATTTGAAAAGCTTCATCTGAGAGTCACTGAAAGCTTCACTAATCTGGAATAAATCAAGCTGTGTGTGGAATCAACAGGGCCCTCCAGGAGAACCCGGACCCTCCGGTCCTCCCGGGCCTCCAGGGCCACCCGTGGCGGCGATGGACGATCTGTTTGGCGGCCCCCAGGATTACGACTCCGGGCCCCCTCCTCCTCCAGAGTTCAGCGAAGACGAAGCCCTGCCCAACAGCAACTCCTCCACCATCCTCCCGGTGGACCCGGGCGTCCAGGCGACCCTGAAGGCCCTCAGCAGTCAGATCGACAGCATGAAGAGTCCGGACGGCAGCAGGAAGCACCCAGCCCGGACCTGCGACGACCTGAAGAGGTGCTACCCCATGAAGACGAGCGGTACGTCGCTTTACGGCCGGCAGCGCCTCAGGAAGGGAACTGGAAGCGTGAAGTAGCTTTTGGTGACTTTGTCTGCAGGTGAGTACTGGGTGGATCCAAACCAGGGCAGTTCAGAAGATGCCATCAAGGTTCACTGCAACATGGACACCGGAGAAACCTGCATCTCCGCCAACCCGGCCACTATACCTCGCAAAGTGTGGTGGACCGCGTCCAGGAACAAACCCGTGTGGTTCGGAGCCGACATCAACGGCGGGACTCACGTGAGCCAGAACTTCTTCAGCATAACCCGAGGGCCTTCATGGCACGGCGCTGACGTTTTCTCTGTGTTTCCAGTTTACCTACGGCAACAGGGATCAGCCGGCGAACTCCGTCACGGTGCAGATGACCTTCATCCGCCTGCTGTCCAAGGAGGCGTCTCAGACCGTCACCTACCACTGCAAGAACTCCGTGGGCTACAGCG
Organism: Poecilia formosa; assembly: GCF_000485575.1. Lineage (NCBI taxonomy): Eukaryota > Metazoa > Chordata > Actinopteri > Cyprinodontiformes > Poeciliidae > Poecilia > Poecilia formosa. The sequence goes on along the minus strand of NW_006799986.1, from coordinate 650,537 downwards.
ACGCCAAGGCGGGCAACCTGAAGAAAGCCGTGATCCTCAAAGGCTCCAACGACCTGGAGCTGAAGGCTGAGGGCAACAACCGCTTCAGATACACGGTGCTGGAGGACTCCTGCTCGGTACGGCTCACCGCCACGAAACACCAACAGATACGAGACAGAGAAACAACCACCTGCTCCAAAACTACCCTGGATATGTTAGAGAGGACCGGCTTCAGGAAACCGATTCAATAAATCCAGCAGTGGTTGATGCTAGCTGAACGTTAGCTGCTATAACCCTGAAGCATTAACTAATCATATCGCTATCGATATATAACAGAAGCTAATGCTAATACAATAAAACCAACATGGTTTTTAGCAGCAGCTAATGCTAAAGTTAGGAATTATTTGAAGAAGTAATAAGTTCCTTTCCGTTTCTGTTGCAGTACCAGTGTAAACACCCTGAGCGCTTCAGGCCGTCAGGAACTGATTTGGTTTCTCTGTTTTACAGCAAGCGTCCAGCAGCTGGGGCAAGACAGTGTTTGAGTACAGGACACAGAAAACAGCGAGACTTCCCATAGTGGATTTGGCCCCTGTGGACATTGGTGGCCCCAGTCAGGAGTTCGGCATCGACATCGGGCCCGTGTGCTTCTTGTAAACTTCCTGAGACTGTTGGACTGACAGCTGACACGGTCAGAGTACTGAGGACTCTTCTGGCCCTGTGGCAGGATATTTATTGTGCCTTTCACCCACACCAAGACATCCAAGATTTCTAATTTTGTATGAATGTTTGTAAGAAAAATAATTGGTAAAAAAAGAAAAACCTAAATCCTTCCTTTGTCGTCTCGTGTTTGTTTGCTCAAAGCTTCATGCAGCAAATTTCACTCCACAAATTGGACACAAAGTAACTGAGAGCTGCTGTTCATAAGCCTGGAAATGTTGCTGCATGTCCCGCTCTCATTGCTTTTATTATTATTGTTGCTATTGTTTTTAATGAGAACTCTGTCTTTATGTTTGAATTGAACACATTGTGGTGCTACAGAGGGGAAGGCAGCCCCGGATGATGAGTTCCCCGGAGAGCCGCCGCCACACGGCCAGGCGGGGAATCGGATCGCTCCGAGTTAGCTACCTCGCCACCGACGCTCAGAAACCAGAAAACCACGTGTAAATCTGTCCTCCCAGGTGCTGTTTTCCAAGTGATCTCTTCTCCCGGTGCAGAGCTGCTTGGGCTGTAAATAAAGATGATGGAGGGACGAGTGAGGTGCTGTGTGGTGACTTTTGACCCAAACAAACGGTACAGCAGCAGGTAGCGCAAATATCACCATCCAACGCACGCCAGCTCCCGGTTTGCCGTATTCTGGACTTATAATGATGCTCTAGAAATCCTTCTTATATTCAGTTTTTTAGAATAACTGGCTGTCTGCTTTGTACTTTTTGCTTTGCAACAAATTAAACTGAATGCTTCTTAATCGCCCAAGTTTTTGTCAAATTAATGAAAGTCCTGTCAGGCTGGAGGCGGCGCTAACGTGAACCGTTTTTTTTTTTTATAGGATCTTCTGTCACCATTTCAGTCAAGAGCATTTATTATGCAAACATGTGAATGATTCAAACTCCAAAACACACAAACATAATAAAACAAACGCAAAAGAAAGCAGGAAATAGAAGCTGTAAACTGTGATGTCCTCCAAACCACCAGGGGGCGTCGACCGCCAAATCATCTGGGAACAGACCTTCAAGAAAGACAGGATGAACAGAAGAAAGTTTGAGGAACAAAGAAAGAGAATGTGTGCTAATCGTTGAGCAGCATTTTTACATGGCTATTATTACCGACTCCAGACTCCCCCTAGTGGTCAGGAGGACTTTCGTTTAGTAAAGTGAGTTTGCAGTGTTTTATGCTTCCTGTTTCTGCGATTTGCAGCAGTTTCTCTCCCGCTTCTGTTTTCTGTGACAGCAGCATTTTTAATGTTGCATTTGTTTTTTTGTGTTTATGTAAAGCCAGGTGATAATTCAGTTTGACAGATTAATCAAATTTTCTGGTTCTGAAGATTTAATTTTTGGATTTTTTTTTCACCAATGCACTTTTGGGCTTCCATAATTGAGAGTAATGTTTGCGAACCTAAGAACTACCATCTTGTTTGATAATCATTTTCTTTTTTCTTTTTCAACTTTGAATTCAGGTCAACTCACAGAAGGAACGGTTGAAATAAAAAACGTTTTTAAAACATTTTCTGTCATTTGTAATTTTTTCCAAGGAAGAAATTAAAAATTGTGCATCGGATTTGGTCTAAAAAGTTGGAGATTATGTTTATGCATTTGGAGTTTGCATCATTCATGTGTTTGATGCGTATTTGCACCTTTCGGCCACCGTGAAAAAGAAGAGGAAGTTTTTCATTCAGGAAGTGGAAAAGTTTGGATGTTTATAAATAAACCTGTCACAATAACAACTTTTTCTGGATAAACTGTTCCAGAAACTATTGCAGTAAACAAAAATATTGTTTTGAGACAATTTTCAACTGATAGTAAGAGTATATGGCATTAATGCAAACAGATCTTCGCAAAGATAAAAAGACAAATTTAATTTCTAAAGAACATTTCAACACTGGAAAAAAACATTAAATATCCAAACTTTCGTAAAAAAAAAAAAATCGATATTTGATTGTGTGATTAACTGATTAGTTGTTTTTTTCTGCTGATAAGAAGAGGTGGCAGTTTTCAAATCTCATTTATTAGTTTAAATTTACAACGACTTGCAAAATTATTCACAACACTTTATATTTTTACACATTTTGTCACATTGAAGAGTAACATTTTTGGATTTTATGTGACAGATCAACAGTGGTGTTAAACTGTGCGGTGGAGGGAGGATAATGGATGCTCTCTGTGCCTTTCGGACAGGAAATGAGGGAAAACCTGAAGCAAACGCCCCAGAGGTCGGAGTTCAACCTACAGACTGCTGAGCCGCGTCTGTATTCAGCCCCTTTACTGCGATACCCACAAACAAAATCCTCTGCAACCAGCTGCTCTCAAAGAAGAACCAACCCCTGTGAAAACTTAGCCCCGCCCCCAAACAAATGTTGAAAAACTAGAAAGTGGGCGGAGCCAAAATACACGGAGGGGCGTGGCTAAGCTTGGGAATGAGTGGAGGACATCAAGGGGTTAATGATCCGGACAAAGGAAAAGTTTGATGTCAACTTAGAAAATATGTTGCTTTATATTCATACTAACAACTAAATAAAAACAAGTAGTGACAAATTTTGAAGTGTTCTTCAAAAAAGTGACACGTCTGATTATTTTGTCAAAAAAGTAAGTAGAAACAAATTTAATGACTTTGTTTAAAATAAGTGATTAGCAACAAATCAAGTTCTTCACCAAGCAACTAGCGACAAATCTAGTTAATTTTTGTCAAAGCAGAAACGAGAAACACGTCTAGCAACTTTAAAAGAACAATAAGCTACTAGTAATAAATCTAACGCTTTTTTATTTGTTTCTGGAGACTTTAATGGCAACAAAAAGTCAACAATGTAAATAAATCTGAAATTTGCAAAGCTGAGAAACGCTATCAGTCAATGCTAGCTAGTCCACCTCCTGACTCGCCACCAGGGGGCGCGCCTGAGTGAGATGCTTTAATGCTGAGCGACGTAAACACCAACCAAGCTGGACTAGAACCAATAGGAAAATCGCGTGCAGTACCACCATTCACCCCAACGAGGGCAGCACTTGGACGGTTTGGGAAAAATGTTGCAGAATTAAATAAATTTACAGGAAAATGTACAAATGTAAACTTAAAGATAGCACCTCTATGGAACAATTTAGACGTTTTATTTAAAAAAAAAGTTGATTTAGGGTTTAGTTACATTTTAAACATCATCCAATCAGCAAACAGAGTTTCTGTGAACAATCATGAGGAAACAGCTTCACTTTTGTCTTTGGTTTTGAAGGCTTTTATTAGATTTAGCTGTATTTTTTACTGATAAAACTTACTCATGTGTTTTTTGGCAAAGCCCATCAAACTAAAAATAAAGCGTAGCATCATCCAACAGGAGTGGTTTCATAAAGAGGGGCAGAAAAAAGAGAAACAATGCTGGATCTCTACTGAAGGGATTACGTTTATGAGTTTAACCCTAACCCTTCCAGTTAAACCAAAACTGGAAACAATGTGTCTCAGTCATTCTAGTTTATGTATGGTAACTTTTTTTCCAAGTTAAAGACACGTTTAGTAAAGAATAAAGGCAGTAAATAAAGATGAAAGAAAGAGTTTGAATGCTGATAATCCATCCTGTGTAAAGCAGAGTCCTTAACTTATTTTAAAGTTTGTCACATAATTAATCTGTTCTTCATGATTAGTGATTTAAGAGCCATTAAAAATGAAAAACATATTTTGAGTTCAATGTTGTTAAATTTGAAGTTGTGCTGCCCTCTAGTGGAGGGATGAATGAATTCAACTTCAGAGAGTTTTTATTTGACAGATTCTCGCCGTTTTTATTAACATGAAATAAGAAAAGTTCAATTTAACAGGAAACAAATGAAGCTAACTGATTTTTTATTGAGACTATTTGTTTTTTTAATGATTCATTGTCTGCAGTTTGTCTTCTCTTTCAGCAGCACATAAAAAGTGAGATACAAAATTAAATAAATACATGCATAAATAAATCATTAATTAAACAAACCATGAAACAAATACATATTTACATAATTTAATAACAATTCACTTATGTATGTCTGTTTTATTGTAGCTGATGCAGAAAACAAATAAAATGTGTATTTAGTGATTTCATGACATCCAGTGAAGACAATCGATCCCAGATAAGACGCTGCAGATCAGGTGATGACACTCCGATACAGCAGATGGCGATATTAGAAATCTACTGAAACTTTTCGTTGTTTTCCAAAACATTCAGTCATGTTTCTGTTTTTATCGACCATGTTGACGATAATCTGCTGAGATCAAAATTTCTCCTACAAACTCAGAGGAAAGTTAGTGATCCATCACAAGAGCGGCCACCAAAGAAAGAGGTTAGCAGAGTTCATCGATAGAGGATTAAATTTATACTGTAACCGCTCCGTCCCTAAGCCCCGCCCTCTGCCCCGCCCTCTGCCCCGCCCACTGACGGGTGTTGGACAAACTAAATCATTTCATGAGTTCACTTAATCACTTTTTTTCTTTTTTGTTTTTCATACCTACCCATTTTCTGAAAGGAACCTTTGTGTTTGTGAGTTTTGTACATTTCTGGTAAGTCCGTTAATCCTTTAAGGAGAAATTTCAGTTTCAAAAGTAAAAAATTTGCTAGAAAAAATGTAGACAATTTAAGATTAATTTCAGAAATGTTCGAGAAAAGATTTGGAATTTCTCAGTTTCAAAAATAAAAAAGTGTTTCAAAAATGTTCAAAAAAAATTCAAACTCAGAAATGTATTTTTTTTCTAGACAATTTCTGAATGTCATCTCAAAATTTACGATTTTTCACCCAGCAAATCTTTTGACTTTTCAATCGCAGAAAATTTTATTTTTTTTCTTGACGATTTTCTAAATTAATCTCAAATTTTTGGCAGAAATTTATTCAGTTTTTCTACCTACATAATTATTATTATAACAAAAAAACAGATCTAAATGTACTTAATCAGCAAAACTGACTTAATTCAGATGTGAAACACAGAAGCAGTGTTGGGTTTTATTTTTTCCTCGCAGCCCGTCCACGGTCACGTGGTGTCGCATCCTTGCAGTGGGCAGACTGGCGTATCTTTACTGGGTTACGGAACCGCGGAGCAGTCGGGCTGGTTCCGCGCATAGCCGCGGGATACATCGGCTCTTTCCGCCTCTGCAGCCGGACCGCTGCGCTGCCACGGCGCAGGTAGGTTTCCGCTGCTGTGGAAATTATCCCGAGTGGGTGGCTGCAGCAAAGACACGCATGTTGCGTGTAAATAGCAGCTGCACATTACAGCGCTGATTGTGCAGCTTTACAGCAGCGTGGTGTGTTCAGGTACCGTCAGGAGAGTCAGAGGCTGCCCTTTCCCTGGTTAGTGTTGATGTGCTGCAGCTGGGTGATGCAGCGGGAAATGCATCGCAGCAGCGGAGGATCTGCAGGACAGGGAGCCTGTTGGAGAGGCACTCAGTGAATCATGACTCAGCAAACACCGAGATCCGCTCCAGCACGACAGGCGGGCGCTTCAAACCTGCGATTAGATTTAATATAAATACAATATTTTACTGTGAAAAGGAACTATAGTAAGGATGTGCTGCTTGTAAAGCTACACAGTAAAAATTAACAGCGATAATTTGGGGTTTTCAGCCTGTCATAAGAGAAAAAGTTATTTTTACCATCAATTTATATAAAGGTCAGTTTTAAACGAAATTTTTTATTATCTAGCTCAATATTTAATTAGCAAGCTAAATATTTAGTTTGAAGCTAATTATTTTTGTTTATTTGTAGAACAGATCTTAACTAAGTATTAGCCAGCTAAACATGTAGCCTGTTAACTAAATACTAATGAATCAAGCTTAAATATTTAGTTCCAAATAAAATATTTAGTTAACAAACCAATTGTTTACTTAAATGTCTAGTTATTAAGCTAAGCACGAAATGTTCAGTTAGCAAGCTATTTACTTTGAGGATAAACATTTTGTAAGCCAAATATTTAGTTTCAAACAAACAAAATAATGTTTGTAAAATATTTAGCTTGCTAGCTAAATGCTTTGTTAGCAAGCTAACTATTTAATTTCAAATTAACTATTTAGTTAGCAAGTAAAAAATTTCATTTGAAGCTAAACTAAATTTACTTACAAAACTAAACATTTAATTTGATGCTAAATATTTTGTCTCTATACAAAATATTTACATAGCTAGCTAAGTATTTAGCTTCAAACTAAATGCTTAGCTTCAAACTTGTTTAGTTTGCTAAATATTAAGTTTGTTTTCACATTGGCTAAATACTGCTGCTAACTTCCTGGTGAGTATTTTGTTTCAAAGAGGAACCAGAGCCGTCTTCTGTCTGAAATCAGTTAAAGTCTGTCAGGTTGATTTTGTACAAATGAATTCTGAGTCTGCTGATAGTTTCAGGTTCAGACTCTGGATTTAATGTATATAGATTTTAATTTTGTTGTAGCCATTTTGGGAGAATGGAGCATTTAATTTGTCGGATTAACTCCAGTAAAGTCACAATCTTCCACTCTCTGTTTGCTGTGCATGAAAAACCTGTCAGTTTGTGAGTGTGGGCTGTGAAACTCTGCAAGATGTCTCTGCAACAATGCCAAGTCCAATTGTGTTAAAAAAAATCCCAAATCACAGGATTTGATCATTTACAACAACCCATCTGTACAACCAAGAGCTTTTCTTCAAGGTTTATTAAAACGGTACATTTGTTGCCTAAAGTAACCGATATGTTTTCCCACGGTGAATGTTTTATTTATAAATTATGCAACTGCTTTGTTTGCTGGTTTTATTCCCAGTCAGTACCCAAAGGAACTGAAGGAGAAGCTGGGAGAGAGGAGATGGAAGGACATCGTGTAATGAAAGCAATGAAGCTAGCTTTGGTTTTTATTGCTAACAGTGGAGCACGTCAGCCATGCCTTTCAGAGCTGAAGCTGTTAGCCACCTGTCATTGCTAATGGTCAAGCTCTGTTAGCTGCCTTTCAATGCTAAAGTTGAAGCTCTAGTAGCTGTCGTTTTGTGCCTTGATAGCAAAGCTATGTTAGCCGCCTTACAGCGCTAACGGCAAAACTCTGCTGGCTGCCTTTCAGTGCTAACAGTGAAGCTGTATTAGCCACCTTTCAGTGCTAAAGACAAAGCTATGTTAGCAGCTTTTCAGTGCTAAAGGTGAAGCTGATTAACTTCCTTTTTAGCTCTAACTCTGTTGGCTTTATTTCGATACCAACGGTTCATCTTTCCATCTGAGGTCGTTGCCCACAGGTTTTATTTTCCTGTCTAGCCTCTGTTTTGGTATTTATCATTCACCTTTTGACCACACTGTGTGCTAACAGAGTATTACTCCAGCTTCATGTATCACCGTCTCCTTCAGTCGTTTAAAGCTGATCCATTCAAAGCTATCTCATTACACAGACATTTGATATTATCATTGTAGTAAATAGTATGGAGCTGTCTGAGCAGAAGCTGAGCCAGCGTTTGTCTGTCAGTAGCTTCATGTGGTTCAAATTGTGCAAAAACAAAAAAAATCTCCTATAAGGAGACTATAGATTCAAGTTATTAAATCAGTTAATACAAAAATGAATCGGTTAATCTTCAAATGATGACATGTACAATAGAGAAATGCTATGTTGTTGCATTTTATGCAATAAAATGTTTATTTTCTTGAAAAATGAATTTGTTTATTTACATCTTAGTGTATTTGAGATATTATAAAATAGGCTTAAGTGGTTAAATGAAAATCTGTAGAATGGGACAACTTTTATCCAATTGTTTGATTACTAAAATACTCACTAGCTGCCGCTCTAGATAGACTCATATTTTATATATCAAAAGCAGTTTCCTCAGCTTTAATTTCAGCCATATTTTATAGAAATTGGAGAAGAAATAAATGAGCTAAGACTAACTGTCACGGATAATTTTGTTGACATGACTCAATGCCTAGCTACAGCAGCTAACAGGCGTCACCAGCTATAGCAACTAATAGCTGTCCCTAGCTATAGCGGCTAATAGGCGTCACCAGCTATAGCAACTAATAGCTGTCCCTAGCTATAGCGGCTAATAGGCGTCACCAGCTATAGCAACTAATAGCTATCCCTAGCTATTGCGGCTAACAGGCATCACTAGCTATAGCAGCTAACAGTTGCTGTCCTATCCAGTGATAAATACTGATGGTGTTTATCTTTCTAACAGGTGAAAGTGATAACTCAAAGGTTGATGTGTCTCGTTTTGTCTTTCCCCTTCAGGTTATGCCACCCCAAAGGATTACTGGACCCCCTGCGGTGAAAGAGAAGGGCTGATCCCGTCCTTCTCCAGGTTCCCTCAGTTTCCCGCCCGATCCGTTCCCTCCTCTCCCCATGGCGATAACCGTACCTCCCCTTCAGTCCTAACCCCGTTAAACTCTTCCATCAACAGGTTCCTGCCCGTTAGCTCCTCTAAATTAGCCTTCGGCCGTGTTAGCTAGCCTGCGAGTCGAGACTCTTCCTGTTGGCTGCTGGTTTGGACTCATGGCTACTGGAGGCCATGATGTTCTGGCTAACCTACAACAGGTAGGAATTCCTTCAAGTTAATGTGAGTTTTATCTGTTCCAGGCAAGACATTACAGACATAAAGCTTTTGTTTCATTTCTAAAACTGACGTAATGTTGACATTCTGGACAAAACACTTCATTTAAATTAAAAACTTCTTGCTCTATCACTTTATTCTTGTTTTAATATTGCTTTATTCTGGTAATATTACGACTTTAATCTCATATTCTGATTACTTTAATCTCACACTATGATGACTTTATTCTGATAGTAATACGACTTTATTTTCATATTTACTTAATGCTGGGATCCAATCGACGGGCTTCGTTTAAATTTCTTCAGAAACTTTCTAACTTCACGTTGCCTTCCTTTGGCAGTTGGTGGTTACCATAGCAACCAGTAATCCCCCCGGGCCCCGCTTTCTGTGGCCGTGGTCTGCATTCGGATCGGCTCTCTGTTTATTTACAAGTATTATATTTTAACATATATTTTAGACAAATTTAATCACATACAGTGTTTCATGAGTAAATTTGCTTTGCTTTCTGTCTTTAACTTAACATAATTAACGTTGTGCATCTTAGCTACGTTTAATTTTATCACTGCTAGCTGCTGCTAACTGCTCATTGGAAGCTATTAGCTATTAGCTTGTTTATTTATTGTATTTTATTTAATGCAAGGCTTCAGAAGCTGCTGGGTGATGTTAACCACCAACAAAAAAACTTTAAATAATATTAGAATTTATTAATGCATTACGTAAAAAAAAAACATTCCCCAAAAACTGATGAAAATGCTGAAAACTGATGAAAATGCTGATACTACTGAATTGTTTTGAGCAATCCTGAGATTGAATGTGAAAGTACAGAAACGTCTCACACACACACACGCACATACATGGCAGGACATCTGGGGGGTAAGACCTTTACAGCCTTTTGAATTTAACACACACTTTCCAAAAATGTGTGTGATCCAGAGCCGCTCAGACGGTCCTACAGAGAGACGGGCAGAAAGTGCAGCAAAGAAGAGGCTTTACATCACCAACCAGTGAATCATAATAATAATAATAATATTATAAACAAGCTTCTGTTTTCTTCCATCATCCATGTAAAATCTAAAATCTTTTTGGACTGTGGGAAGAAGCCCAGGCTGGGACTCAAACCCAGCAGCAGTGTCACCACTGAGCCACTGTGAAACCCTGATATTTTGCTCATAAAATGTATTTTTTTATTCACACAGATGGAGAATTTAGAGACCAATTAACAACCAGTCCTGATTTTAGACTGAGGCAGGAAGCCGGAGCGCCCAGAGAGAAACCTGCAAACTGGTAAAATATTTTACCAGTTATAAAAGCTGCCAGTGCTTCACTTTAAACAACAAAAACATAAACAGAAAAATATTATTAATTTTATTTAACTTAAGGTTTCCGTCATGTTTGGCTCATTCAGACATGTGAAATAGTTTTTTCTGGTGGAAAAAGTCATTTTCCATTACATCTGGTAAATTCAGGGTAAATTCAGGGTTGTCCAGTGATGGGTTGGATTTCTGCCCCGGTAGAAACCCGCTGCCCTCCTGCTGCCCCCCGCCTGCGCCGCCCTGCAGCAGGTGGCGCATTAAATGCATCCCATCCCCACGTCCCTCTGGTGATTAGCGGCTAATGGACGCCTCAGAAACCTGAGTCCGCTCAGGGATCAGACTACTTCCTGGGTCAGCACCAATCAGACGCTGAGTCAGCGACTTGTTTGAGGGTTCTGACCAATCAGAAGCTCCGCATGGAGAGGACACACCCCCAGCCCCCCAGGGAAAGAAGAGCATTATTTTCTGTTGCTGCTTAGCACTTCGATGCATTGATTTGTTTTCCCTGCAGCTGCAGTTTTAAAGACGCGGTCTTCTTTCTGTTGTCTGGGAGACTCTGGGATTATATTCTCAGATTAAAGGTAGAATATTTCTAAAATATTCAGTAACAAATAAAATTCAATCAGATTAATATATAGAGGTCTTCGAATGTTACGTTTGAGGTGAATTGAGTTTACCTGGGCTGTAAATGCAGAGAGAGACAAACAGATTGTTTTCATGCAGAGGAATTTATATTTTATTAAACTAAAACTAAAACTTCACAAGATGCTCAACTTTATTCTCACATTTTTGCGACTTTATTTTTGTACTTTAAGAATTTAATTCCCCTATTTTTGCGACTTGTGTTACGAGGTTAGCCTAGCGTTAGCATCCATCGTCAGTAAACCAAAAACTGAATTATTCCCTTATCTTTGGGTGTAAATGGAGTTGGAGACTTTAAATGTTTTTTGTGCCGTTTTCCTCCAGGTGGAGGATCAGGATGCCGCTGAGGAGGAGGAGGAGAGCTGGGAGAAGGCTCTGTCTGTGGAGCGCTTCAGAGACGTCATCGGAGATTCGGCGTCCTGCAGCGCCGAGCGGATGGGCCGACTTTACACCGAGAAGGACTTTGAGTGTAAGCCTGGCGGCACAGGTTCATAAACACATTTAGCTTAATGTTGATTCATTTTATGTGCTGCTTTATGGCTAAACGGTAATTAATGGGGAAAAGCTATAACTAACTGGAACTATATGACTTATTTATGAAACTAAACCATTAGAGATATTCGCTGTTTATGAATCTATTTATTAGCCTTTTGAACTGAAACAGATTTTATTTTTCCCACTAAAGCAGTTTACATCACATGACGGCTCTACGTAATCTTCCTAGTTCACAAAATGGCAGACTAGCATAAGTCCGCCACTATGCTTATGCTACTAGCAGACATGTCATTAGCATTAGCAATTAGCTTATGCAAACAGACTAATGGCTAGTCTTTTCCTCTTTAGTTAGCCATTAGCTGACGAACAAGCCATTTGTCTATAGGAATAATTGAATATCATTTAATCTTCTGTTAAGTATTCATTACCCAGTCAAAGCTAATGGAAACTAAACAGAGTTTAACTAATAAATGCTAGTAGAAGCTATCAAACACACTGAGAGCTAAAGCTAACTGAATCAGAGCTGTTGTAACGTTTTCCTTCTTCAGATCCAGTTTAGTGTTTTGTTTCGTTGGCAGATCACAGACACACGTTTCTCCACACACACCACCCGTTATCCACCCACCTGCCCACGCCGCAGCGCAAGCGGCCGCACGGCGCCGACCGCAGGCACAGGAAGAAACGCAAGAAAAAAAAAACCTCATTGCCGCCCTCCGACATCACGCCCACCATCCAGGAAGTAGACGAGGAAGAGGCGGAGTCTGACGCCGACGGACGCCTGGCGACCGCCACGCCCACCGAGTTCCCCGACATCCAGCCGCAGGTAAAATAAGTCTGAGAAACAAACGTTCCCGCTGAATTAACGGACCTTTCCTCTCTTCTCACTGAGCTTCGTCTTCCTCTCAGTTTAGCTTTGGGAGCCAAGAAGACTTGGAGGAACCGCTACGACTTGCTGCCGTCCACGTGGAAAACGAAGAGCGTTCCAGGAAAACGGCGCTCACGCTGATAAAGGAGGCGGCGAATAACGACAGAACCGAGGAGAAAGATGGAGGACAAGCAGCTTCCCAAAGGTTCACGGTTCCCTTTAAACCTGAACAGAAGCTGCAGTTTGAAAAGTTCACCGTCTCTTTTCCCCCATATCTGATGTTTTTGTATTTCCATTTATGTTTCTACTGCTCCTAAAAACAAGCCAAACACTTAAAAAGCCCACCAGCTGTTTTCTGGTGATAAGTTCATGTTCTTCGTCTCTAGAAAACAAGCCGTTTCAAAAATGCCCGAATGTTAAGTCACTTCCATGGAACTGCGCCGTTACCTAGCAACCCCAGCTGAGCCCCGTTACCTAGCAACCCCAGCTGAGCCCTGTTACCTACAACCCCAGGTCAAGTGATTTTATTTCTGTATGTGCAGGAAAGCAATTAATGACAATACAGAATACAAAATAAAAACATCTGAAGTACAGAAATAAAATAATTGATAAAATACAAGAATACACTGATAAAATGATAAAATTAAAATAACTGAAAATAAATATAAGATTAAAAAATAAAGGAATAAAATTTAAATTGAATAAAAAATACACATAAAATAATAAGAATGAAATTAAATATTCATGAATACTAAATAGAAAATTAAAAAATAAAAGAATAAAAATGAAATAAATGAATAAAAAGTTAAATGTAATTATTAAAAATGAAAAAGTCCTGAATATTAAAATAAAATAATAAAGAAAATATATTCATAAAATAAATACTAAATATAAAATAATAAATATGAAATTATTTGAAACAAAATAACCAACTTAATGAATAAAACAATAATTAAAAATGATTTTTTTTTGCATTGAAAGGTGGATTTTAGTTTGACACCCGGTTATCATCTGAACCGGATCATAAAGTCAGAGGAAACGTGACAGAAGGATATTTTCTCCTTCTCGTTTTTACATAAAACCATTAGAACCAGTAACTGTTTCCAGTAGGAACCAGTAAGGAGCTCTGGACGTGGCTCTTCAGGCTCCTTCCGTCCCTGAACGTTGCATATTAATTGAGCCGGCTGGGCGCCTGACATGCAGAATATGAATAATTTGTTGATTCTGAATCATGCATGGCATTTTGCTGCGGGAGGCCCAGGGCTCCATGGTGATTGGGTCGGGCAGAACCGACTCAGGTTTCCATCAGAGCCCCTGCTGGCCATCCTGCACCATTACAATTCACACAGTGTCAACAGAAAACTCTGGTTTAGTCATTTAAAATTAAACAAAGCTGGATTTAGTAGCTAATGGAAACATTTGCTGATTTTTCCTTTTGTTGATCTTATCAGTGCGTCGGAAGCCGTCAGTCCGGCGCCGAGCCGCGGCTGGCTGCGGCGTAAAGCCGTCCACCATCGGCTAATGGCCACCCAGCGCAGCAACTACGACCTGCGGGAGCGGCTCTGCATCGGCAGCATGACCGCCATGGAGGCCGCCGTCTACCAGCAGGTGCCCACCGACGAGGCCGAGGCCCAGATGTTGGTCAGCGCCGACCTGGACGACATGAAAAGTACGATCTGATTTTTATTCTGTTGGTTCATCAAGTTATATGAAGTTAAGTTCAAATCAATCAAATTCTGTTGAATCTTTCTGCCAATATGATCAAATCTGTTTTATTTTATTATAAAAGTTTTTCTAAAGTGCCACAAAATCAGTTTATATTTTATAGTGAAGATCTGGCGCCACCTGCTGGCTGAGTGGAACAAACACTGCTGAGATGAACGGCAGGATTTTATTCTAAAGAATTAAAACTTCACCTTATTTAATGCGAGGTGAATTTATTAAAGCAGAGAAACATAAATAAAAATACAAGTAATCAATAAATGAAATAAAATCTAAAGTCATAAATATTACATAAAAATAAGGAAATAATTAAAGTATTAAAATGAAGTAAATAAATACAAAGCAGGTTCTTAAAACTAAAAATAAAGTACTCAAGGAATAAATGAATAATACGAGTATTAATGCCAAAATTATATTCAGTATAACTTATAAGATTAAATACACTGAAGCCCAAACGTGGTGAATATTTGGTAAAAAATAGGACAGAATTTTGCACATTTTTCAAACTTAAGTAAAACTAAACAAAGAGAAAAATCTGACTTTTAGTTGCATTTTAGGTGAAGCTGATGAAGCTCAGCTGCACCTGTTAACATGAAAACTAAATAAGACAAAGTGTCAGTTTCATCTGAATCTTTTAATAGGAGATTTTCTCATAAATCCTTATAATTTCTCTGACATAATTTCCGGAGTGCTTTTCTCCAGAGGAGCTATCTGCAGTGGAAGCGCTAACGAGTTCCTGTGTGTGGAGAGAAAAGCAGGTTTCAGAGTCAGGAGGCGTTAATTAACTGGCGGTGGAGTCGATTCCCCTTCAGCGGCGACCCTGCCTCTGGCGGTTCCTGCATCAACCAGAGCGGAGCGGCCATCGATGGCTCAGAGCCATCTGCCCTGAAAGCTGCAGCGCGTCGCATGCAGGCTGCATGCTAGCAGCTGCTTTGCAAAAACACGGAACAGGAGGACGGACTGATATTTCATATTTAGTTACTTTCAGACTTTAGCTTCCTGTGTTCCTTTTTTTGAACACTAAAGGCCTGGAATGAAACCAACCTGGCAACACACAGGCTAACAGTAGTAGCTATGCTAACAGTTAATGTTTATTGAACGGATCCTCGACTAGCTAAACACATTTGACTAAAATGTTTTCATTTTCTCATAACCTAAAAATATTAGGTTATTGACTTGTGATCAACTGTTATGATTAGCTAAAGCTAACACCATCAGTAGGAGCTAATGCTGTTAGCTACAACTACAGCATTAGCTAGAGTTAATGCCAGTAGCATGAGCTAACACCGCTAATTATCAATGAGATTATTTGCACAGCATATTCCAGCAACAGGATAGTGCTTTGCTTCATAAAGTTAGTTAACGACATTAGCTGTAGCTAAACCAGTAGCAGGTGCTAATGCCATTAGCAAGAGCTAATGCTATTAGCTAGGCAAAGTCAAAACAAATTGGGAGGTAATAAATGGATGTTTAAAGAGCATGAAGCATCTTTACGTCTTTTGTAACAAATGTTTCTTACAAACTAGAGAAAATGTTTTTATCCTGATGCTAACTGCTAACAGCTGAGTTGGAAACCCACCGACTCGCTCCTCTTCATCAGTTTGGTTCTCCTCTTCTTCATCACCTCTTGTCTTTTGTGCATCTCTTTAACTTCAACGCGTTTGGTTCAGATCTAACGTTACTCAGTGAGCCTGCTAGCTTAGCAGCTTCGTCCAGGAGACATTTTTACTGCCGGTTCTACATCTGAAATAAACTTTTCTCAAATAAAGACATCAATCAATCAATCAATCAAGTCTATTTGTACATGTTGTCAATGAGGCAGCTCAAATGCTTTATGTCATCAAAGCAGAAGAAATAAAACGACAACAGAGAAAAACATTTTTTTTCTCCATATTCATTTGGAGAATGAATACAAGCATCAACTTATTGATGCTTATCAACTTATTGATGCTTATCAATAAGTCGGTCAATGTTTCATCTGTTGTCCAAAGTCGACGGCGTCAAACTGAAGGAGGGAAACTTTCAGCTTGAAGACTTTATGAATGAAAGCTTGTGGTTTTCAGTGAGGGCGGCGTGTCAGAAGCTGTTTTGGAAAGAGGAGCAGCAGAATAGAGGTCGTTCCGCGTCCTGCCCTGATCCGCTCCCCCCGTTCTGAACCCGTCGATAAGAGGGCGGCGCCACCGCGGCATCAATACCTCCGTTTCCATCCTGCAGCCTCAGATTGGCCTCCGCGCTGCCAGCGGGCCGCAGGTTCTGGTTTCTGTGCCCTCGCAGCGTGTCGGCTCGGTTCGCGGTCCGGATCGCTGGATGATCAGAGCGACCGGCAGCGGAGAGGCGGCCGGCAGGCGGATCGCGCGCTGGAGATGACAGACGTTGAGGGACGGGCGAGCCGCGGCGTCGGCCCTTCTGACGCGCAGCATGAGCGGCGCTGCAGCGTGCTGCGCGGCCTCGGCGCCGCCGCCGCGCAGCACTACGAGCGCCAGGGCTCCTTCTCCCTGGCGGACGGCTTCGAGGACTTTGAGGAGTTTGTTCTGGACTTTGACGACTACGACCTGCTGGAGTCGATCCACAGCCACCTGGGGGCGCCGCAGGAACCGAGCCGTGAGTCCAAACCGCCGAGCTTCCCTTCATTAGGAGGGAAAACATCCAGAACCAGCAGGAACCGGTGGGGCATCTTCACTGTGGACGAGATTCCCACTTAAATAGCTTCAGTTCAGCCTCACTGGAGGGTTTTGCAGCAGAATCTCCCTGACTTTGACTAGGACAGTCCAAAACCTTAACTTAGTTTTTTGAGTTATTCAGAAATTGGCTGGCTGGTGAGTTTAGGATCATTTACAGTTTCTGGTCCCAGCAAATGGTGAGATATTCTCCTTCCATATCTTCTGCTAGAGAGCCCCACATCACCATACTGCCACCACCGAGGTTGGCAGGAAAACTCGTTACGTCTGTGGTTTCCATCAAGCAGGAACCAAGTTAATAACTGACAGATGACTGAGGAGCTGAAGGAAAGGATGACGGAAACACCTGAAAAGTGTGGTGTGTCGTTCATCCAGTCTGTTGCCCCTAAATGAAATCATCTTTACAGGTCACCTAATTAGATGCAACATCTGAACAAGATCCCAAATTAGAAACTTTTTCTTCTAAACAAGATAAAAAAAACTTGATAATTTGAAAACAGAATGAGAAGCAAAACTAGTCGAACTGAAATGCAAAGCTTGTCAAAAAAAGAGATAAAATAAAGAGATGAATAAAATAAAACTAGATGTGAATCTGTGAAGTTTTGGGTTTTTTCCGTTTCATTCAGGTCGTTTTGTCGATCCGGGTCAGCAGCGGTTCTGGCTTTCACTCTCTGCCATGAATGCGGCCATTTTCCTCCTCCTGAATCCTGAATGACCTCTGACCCTTACCGATTCAGCGAGTGTAATCTGCTGTCTGTAGTTTTAGCTCTCGTGTTACTGGGAACTATTACATCACTGTCCTGGAGTTCTGGTGCATTCTGGGATATTTTTACACGACCGATCGATGAGCAGGAAGTGACTTTCCATGATGGGTTTGGATCTCACGAGGCGCGCTGCAGAATCGAGTCGGGACTTCCTGCCTGGCATCGATCGGCGGCTCCCATCGGGTCAGCGGCAGCCGAGCGGAAACATCTCATTGACTAACGCAGCGGTTCTGCTCCAAGCTCCCGTTTGGACCCACAGAACATCACATCGGGTCCGCACTGTTAAACAGAAACAGGAAGTAAAACGGAGCCATCTTTAAACACGGAGGGAAACCAGATAATCAGTGAACATGATGAGTTCATGCGCAGCGGTAGAACAGGGAGGATCTCTGAGCTTCGGGTTTCAATAAAAAGCTTGTCTGTTCAGGTGGCGTCCCCACAGCCCACTTCCTGTTAAAATCAACATGCTAGCTGAGATTATAGCAACTAACACAGATCTCATGTGATGTCACACTTCCATGAACGTCGTAGCTGGCAGCCATCTTGGTAGGCAGTTGCTATGACAACAATAAGCAAGCTACAAGCTCTGAACCAGCTCTCCTCTCCTTCCTGTCCAACTTACAAACAAGAACATTACAGCTAATAACTGAATAACAGGTTTTAGT
>NW_006799986.1:615482-632031 GCF_000485575.1 Poecilia formosa | reverse complement strand
TAGTACTGTCAGTACTAAGTACCAGTACTAGTACTGTCAGTACTAAGTACCAGTACTAAGTACCAATGATGTTTACTGTCGGACTTACTGCCAAAGTACCAGAATTAGCTTTGCTAACGTAGCTTTTCTCTGCTAGCTAACGTAGCAGCTACATGTTTGTCGCTGCCTGGACTCTTTCTGTCAGTCAGCAGAACTTCGATATTCACAGGAGACGTTTGTACTTTTATGAATCCATTCTGCCTGCTAAGATGCTGCAGATCACTTCCTGTTCAGGCTGGTGGGAACATTGATGAGGTTAATCTTTACTGAAGTGATCTATGATGAGCAGCTCTACGTCACAGCGCCACCAGGCGACTCAGAACCTTTTCAAACACCAAGACGATTAAAACGAGACGTGTGGAAGTGACATAGCTAATGAAAAACAAAACCTGAAGTAATCAAAGAGGAACGATCTGGAGTCATAGATCTGGAGACGTAGATCCGAGTGGCGCAGATCCGGAGTCGCAGATCCGGAGTCAGTGCACAGCTTCAGTTCTTCCAGCTGGAAGCTGGAGACCAGGCTGACCTCTGACCCCTGCCTCCCACTGTGGGCCGCCTAGCAGCAGAACGTTTCAGGACTAAAGTCTCCAATGAGAGAAACTCGTCCAGCGTTTCTCTCTGGTGGCTTTTTTACACTTTGAAATATTTGTGTTGTAAATCGGTTTAAAGGTCTGCTGCAGTTGGACCTTCAGCGGTGCTTCTGATTAATAACTGGAATATTATTGATCCTAGTCAATAATATTTGTTTCTTGTTGATTTATCATGTAAGTCACTTTGAATTTTAACTTGCTTTATTTTTTAACGATTTTTCTGTAAACTGGAATATTGTCGTTGCTATTATGAGGTCCAGCCAAACAGATGTTTATTCCAAACATCTTAACAAGGGTAAACCAACATATCTGCATTTTCTACTCAAATAAATCCTGCAACTGCATTGGAGGATATTTAAAGAAGTTAAATTTGTCTATATTTTACAGAACATGGTTTCAGTTTTTCTCAGAAGTGTTCGACTCTCTGCTAGTCTCTGTTTTAAAAACAAACTTGCTCACTTCTAGGTTTGTCGCTGGTTGATTATTTGTAAAAGGAAAAAATGTCCCTGAGTTTGTCACTAATCAGTTTTTTGTAAATCTGTGGCTCGTTGCTCTGTGGGTGGATTGTTGTTTCACGTTGAGCACGCTGCGTCTTTTTGCCGCTCTGACTTCGTTTGGGTTTTCAGGCCACAGGTTTGAGGACAACCCCGGCGTTCGGCGCCACCTGGTGAAGAAATCCTCACGTTGCCAGATGTCGCGGTCCAGCATGAGCTCCACGCCGCTGTCCAGTCTGAAGAAGAAGAAGCGAGCGGCGGATAAGAAGACCCACGAGGTCCGCGGCCTTTCGGGGCAGCTCTGACGCGTTTTCGCATCTCTACGGCGTTTAAAAGTGGATGTTTCTGCTCCGCAGCTGTTTGTGGAGCTCAACGAGCTCATCGTGGACAAAGACCAGGAGATGCGCTGGAAGGAGCGAGCGCGTTGGATCAAGTTTGAGGAGGACGTGGAGGAGGAAACGGACCGCTGGGGAAAACCTCATGTGGCGTCGCTGTCGTTCCGCAGCCTGCTGGAGCTTCGCCGCACCATCACACACGGTAAACCGCTGCTTCCTGCTCCGGGTGGCGCTCACCGGTTCCAACACTGGTTCCTGTCTGTTTTCCAGGCGCTGTCCTTCTGGACCTGGAGCAGAACACTCTGCCGGGCATCGCCCACCTGGTGGTGGAAACCATGATCATCTCGGATCAGATCAGAGCGGAGGACCGGCCCGGCGTTCTGCGAGCGCTGCTTCTCAAACACAGGTCAGCCGGCCGGCCGGTTCTACGCGTTGCAGAGATCCGCTTTCAAATATTTAAACATTTATCATAAACATTAGTTCTGCTAAAGCGCTATGTCAACGTGGCGTTTAGCTGGAGCTAATGCTAAATTGCTAACTTAAGCCATGTGTCAGAGACTCGTGTTAGAACGTGGTATGTCGCCCTCCACAGGGTAAAATGTGTCACTGCTCACCTTCTTGTACAGTTTGTGCTTCAGGAAACGGGAAACAGTGGAAGCTAATTTTTTTTCAAAGTTAGCAAAACACGCTAAAGCGCTAAACCAAGAGCTAACAGATTCAGACCTGGAGACACTTCTGCATCCTTTCATCACTTCACTGCTGAGAACCAAGTCATTTATTTTAAAGCTAGCGAAAGGCTTTTCCTTTCACCAGCTGGACGTCTGATCCTAAATATATACCTGGTTCTTCCTCCAGTAAAAAGTCAAACTCTCCTCCAAAAGCAGAAGCGACTAACACATCATGAGATGATGGCGCTGATTTAGATCCAATTAATTTGTCCGAAGCTTTCTCCACTGATCCAACTTATTGATCGGTGAGTCCTGAACTGAGCTGATCAATGAATCGATCCGTTCTTGCATAACAGAGCACAGTTACTCTGTGACACTGGAGGAAACCAACTGTTGGCGCTAATCCACATGTTGCTCATTTTGAAAACATTCAGAGCAGTTAGCTTCCCCTAACATTGATTTAGGGGAAGCTAACTGCTTCCCCTAAATCAATGTTCCCAGATACGTTTTAATTTACTTTAATGTTCTGTAAACCTTCAGCTGAATAAAGTTCAACATCTAAAATAAAACATGGACAGTAGACTTAGCTTTAGCTTCCGCTAACTACTGCATTGATATAGCAGCTTAGCATTAGCTTGTGGTAGATACCATGTTTATATTGCGATTTAGCATTAGCTTTCACTTTTACATTAGTTATTGCTTTCATTGTCATTTTGTTGCACTTTGAGTGCATTATAAATAAAACATTATTATTAATAAAAACTGTGCTGCTGTAGCGCTTTAGCATTAGCTCCTGCTAAGTTCTGTGTTGGCTCCTAAACATTAGCAGAACTAATGTTTCTGATTAGTGCTTTAGGGTTAGCACAGCTAGCTTCTTAACTAACGGTTCCCACTGCTGGAGGTGAAGAACAGGAAGTGACTTCAGGATTCCTTCCAGAGTGAGAAATGAGGACGTCGTCATCCAGAAGCAGCTCTGCTAACCTCAGTCCTGCCGCCATCTTGTTTCTAAAGATTAGAGGCTTTCTCCTTAAACTTGTCCAAACAGTCAGACTGGTTCATGACCTTTCACCTTTAACCTGCCAGCTGAGGCCTGTGTATGCAGCAGCAGAATGAGCTGGCTGCTTTCAGCACTCGACAGATGGAGCGAAGCAAACCACCAGCTGGTCTTCATGCGCTCATTTCGCCTTCCACGTGAATCCCCGGGGCGTCTCAGGCGGCTGCTCGTTTGGGAAAAACAAACGCCGCTATTAGAGTCATCGCCGGCCGGAGGGATCAGATTTACGACACGGTCAGAGGCGCGTTTAGGTGCTGCTGAAACCCAGCTCATTTCTCTGAGCGCTTTAACGGCCCCAGAGGGAGCCGCCTGACATCAGCGTGGCTTAGCGCTCCACTTTGCGCTCTTTTGTCTCGGGGCGATGTCACGTCCAATTTCACGGGCGCTCTTACAGGGCCATGTGGACCTCATGATGGCGGTGACGTAACCCGGCGGTGATGTAATGAATCTGCTGAAAAACCCGAGCTAGTGGGAAAAATTCCTGTCCAGGAAGCTGGGATGTGATCGCCACGACACGCACGAAGAGCAACAACGATGAATTTAAAGGCTCTGTTCGGGTCAGGCTGCCCGAGCTGTCCGTCTAAACAAAAACAGTATTATTCATGTTCTCATTTATTTGACAAAAACAATGACATTTATCTCACACAGTAAAAGGCCAAAATTCAGTTCTCTTTGCAGATCCACACCTCCGTAAAAACCGAGAAACGCTTTAGCCAAGTTTGTCCCCTTTTACTGTAAATAAGTCAGATATTCTTAGACGTCGTCGTTTCACATGGATCTGGATGCCGTCTGAAATAAATGGCTCCAAATGAAAATACTTAGTCTGAGATGTTGACATGTTTTGGATCAGAAAGATGATGAATGATGTCGTCATAATAATACAACTGAAGCAACTGGAATTTAGCAGACTGGAGATGCATTCTGGGATTAAATGTGCCAGAATAATTCAGTAGCCTGGAAGGGTTAGCAACCTGCCAAAGCTAAAAACGGCACAGCAGAAGTTACGTCTGTTTCAGCATAGCTTCCATTTAACAATAAGTTCTGATTTAGATCAGTTTGTTTAGCATGGCTTCAGTTTTAGCATATATTTTATTCTGTTGTAATTTCAGTTTTAGTACAAGTTAAATGTTTACATGAATTTAATTTTAGAATAAAATTTGTGTTAGCATAACTGGTTTTAGCCTGCGTTATGCTAAAACTGAGGCTAAAACTTAAGCTTTTGTTTTTAGCATCTCTTCCATTTTTTGCATATATTCAGTATGGGCATAACTTCAGTTTTAGCATAAACCCCATTTTAGCATTAATTACATTTATTAACATGCCTTTCATTAGCATGACTTCCATTGTGGCTTTGTTGGCCCCTTTGGGCCACCGTAGAACAAGGGTCCAGACGTCTTGGCTCTGTCTTAATGAGAGGATGAGGAGAACATCGTCTGAAGGAATTGCTGCTCCTAGAAAGAAACTCAGAAAGTCACTGAACAGTGGAGTTATATTTGCTTTTCTCTGACTTTTCGTCCTGGTTTCTCCGATTCCTCTGCAGCCACCCGAGCGACCTGAAGCACCGCTTCCACCGCCACCAGTCGTCAGGCAGTCTCCACGGCAGCTTCAACCACAACCACGTCCAGGAGACCAGCCTGCCCCTGGTGGCCGAGGAGAACGACGACAAGGGGCCGGTGTATGACCCGAAGCAGGACGTCTTCGTCAGCCTCTTTGTAAGAATTAAAGGGCCGGTACAATGTGTTCTCTATTCACATTGAGCCATTTTACAGCGTAACATCCAGTAACTATGCTAACTTCAGTTGCTATAAAAATGGAATGTAAATCAAATTTAATGTCTTGAAATTAGGGCTGTGTATCCTTAAGAAGCTTCTGCTCTTTCAGAAACTCTACCTTCAGAAAGTCATTACAACATGGCTCCCATGTTAACCCTTTAACCACATTTTTACCAGCGCTGCATATTCCAAAGTTAGCATATTAGCTAACTTTGGAATATGATCTAATCTTATCTTGCACGCTACGGTATTTTATACTGAGTAGAGTAAATCGATGTTTATCAACATGCTAGTGATAGCGTACATGCTAATGGTAGCAGTTACACTAACATTAGCATTTAAGCTAATTTTGATGTAAAATCTCAATTTAACAGACTGAACAGAGTGAATAAATGTTACTCAACATGCTAGTGACGGCATACATGCTCCACCAGGTGTTTGCTAACACCTGGTGTTAGCAAGCACAGTTTGCTAGCACAGTTTGCTAGCACAGTTTGCTAACACAGTTTGCTAACTGCTCCTGGCTAGTCTGAAGGAGCAGCACACCGCTTCCTGCTGATCTGTGAGGCAGAGTCTTATTAGCTTGCAGCTCAGAGGAGGAGTTTCTGGTTTGTATTAGGACTTGAGATGCACCAGTAAACAGAGGTTTCTGTTCGGTTCTCACGTGTTGGACGCGACAGTAAAGAGGGAGACCTCTCCGCTGTTCTTCCTTCCTAGAAATCCCTCCACCCTGTGCCTCCGGAGCATCATCCAGCTGCTGCCAGGTCCCTCAAGCTGCTCGCCAAGATTCCCAAAGACGCCGAAGCCGTCATTGTTCTAGTCGGTAAGCGTTTCCACATCGTTATTTATGAAAGTCCTGCCGGTGACGGAGATAAAGCCGCTCCTCGTTTCTCAGGATCGGTGGAGTTCCTGGAGCAGCCCGCCATGGCCTTTGTCCGGCTGAGCGAGGCCGTCCTCCTGGAGTCTGTGCTGGAGGTTCCCGTCCCAGTCCGGTTTCTCTTCGTCCTGCTCGGCCCCACCCAGTCCAATGTGGACTACCACGAGATCGGACGCTCCTTTGCCACGCTAATGTCTGAAAAGGTTCATGTTTCAACGCCTGCGGACTCAGTTTAAGACATAACTCTCTGCCCAACTGTTAGCATTGAAGCTAGCATTAGTATTCTAGCTAATTTTGATGTAAATGGTGATTTTATACTGAATGGAGTAAAAATGTTACTCAACATGTTAGTGACAACATGCATACTATTCATAGCATTTTAGCTAATATCATTTTGGCTAGATTTAGCTAGCAAACCAATGCTTGTCTTTGAGTACTTGATACCTGATAGCCTCATGCTATTTATAGCTAACCTTAGCATTTTGCTAATATTAGGGTATACTCATAAGGTTTGCATTCTGAATTGAGTAAGTCAGTGTTGGTCAACATGCTAGTTATAGCGCACATACTAATGGTAGCAGTGAACTAACATTAGCATTTTAGCTAGTTTTGACATTAAGGCTAAACTTATGATGATACTAAATGGAGTAAATCAATGTTAGTCAACATGCTAGTGACGGCACACATGCTGTTCATAGCATTGTAGCTTCATGGATGCAGAGCAGCGGAGAGAGGAGGGGGAAAGTCAAACCATCCATCGGCCAACATTCAGATCCCCTACTCCAGCATCTTTCTAACCAAACGGCCACATAGAGAAGCTGCAAAAGCAAAGGAGGTGGATTAGCAGTGCTTACCAAAAACCGATGGTCATCCAGGACATGTTGCTGTTAATATTGTCTCATTACTGTCCGGTCCGGTTCTGTTTGGTTGCAGAACTTCCATGAGGTGGCGTACTTCGCAGACGACAGGCAGGACCTCCTGAACGGCATCAACGAGTTCCTGGACTGCAGCATCGTCATCCCGCCGTCGGACGTGGAGGGCAAAGACCTGCTGAAGACGGTGGCCGACTTCCAGAAGCAGCTGCTGCGCAAGAGGAGGGAGCGAGAAGGCAAGAAGCTCCAGTCCGCCTACGGAGCGGAGCAGGACAGCAAAGGTACCGGGCCAGAACCCGCAGCAAGCACTGCGCTTTAATTCCTCACTTAGTTGTTTACTTTTTCATTTTTTACATCCTTATTTTTGTTCCCCGTTTGCTCATTTATTTTTTATTTTCAGATTTATCATTTATTTACTCTTTTCATTATTTTCTTTATTTAAAATGTTTCTATTTGTTAGTTTTGATTCTCTTCCTATTTTTCCCTCTTTTCAACTTTATTTCCTCATTTATGTATCAACTGTTTTATTTCCTTATCAAGTGCCTAAAAGGCCCCCGCACCACAGCTTGAACCCCGCTGACCTGTATCTCTCTCCCTGCAGCCGAGGCGAGTCCAGAGGAAGAGGAGGAGGCGGAACAGGAAGTGGACCCTCTGAAGCGCTCAGGCGTCCCTTTCGGGGGCCTGATCCACGACATGCGGCGCCGCTACCCGCAGTACGTCAGCGACCTGCGGGACGCCCTGGACACGCAGTGCGTCGCCGCTGTCATCTTCATCTACTTCGCCGCGCTGTCGCCCACCATCACGTTCGGAGGCCTGCTGGGTAATCCGCGTCGCCATAGCATCCACGCCGCTGACGCTCCGCCGCTGACGCTCCTCTGCTCTGACTCTCGTTCCAGGGGAGAAAACCGAAGGCCTGATGGGCGTGACCGAGCTCATCGTTTCCACGGCAACACTGGGAGTTATCTTCTCCCTGCTGGCAGGTCAGCCGCTCCTCATCATCGGTTTCTCCGGACCGCTGCTGGTGTTCGAAGAGGCTTTCTACAAGGTGACCAGCCAGCGAACAGCGTTAGGACTTGTTAGCGCCCGTTAGCATCAGTTAGCATTGGTTAGCATCAGTTATCATCGGTTAGCATCAGTTAGGGTAGTTTATTCTTGGTTAGCATCAGTTAGCTTTGGTTAGCTCGCTAACTCCTTGTCTGTCTCAGTTCTGTCAGGCGCATGACTTTGAGTACCTGACCGGCCGCGTCTGGATCGGCTTCTGGCTCATCTTCATCGTCCTGGTGATCGTGGCGGCAGAGGGAAGTTTCCTGGTCCGCTACATCTCACCGTTCACCCAGGAGATCTTTGCCTTCCTCATTTCTCTCATCTTCATCTACGAAACCTTCTCCAAGCTCATCAAGGTCACAGATTTGTACTTTTAACACTTTCTTGGAATGAGACAGATAATCTGCCTTCTCTCAGTGCTAACTAGAAATAACCTTGCAAGCTAGGCTAGCATTCAAGATTATTTCAAATAACCTTGAATGCTAGCAACCAATGAGGCTAGCATAGGGTCATTGGTCGCTATGCTGCTTACCATAGCGTCCAATGACGGCAGATAAATGATTTTCCAGTAACTAAGTTTTTTCTCCACAATTAGCACATCTAGCAGTGAGTACATGAGGATGCTTGACGGTGCTAAGCCCCTCCTCCTGGCTCTGATTGGTTGTTTTGGTTGCATTTCTTCAGACGGCGATGGCAGCTCAGGGAGAAGATCGATTTTTTTCACATATTATGTCCTGACACCAAACTTTCTTTTCAGCGAAGCTGAACAGTTAAACGATAAATATCTTCCCCTTATTAAGCTAACCCCTCTCAGTGCGGCTAACGGTCGTAGCATCTTCTTGCTTCCAGGTGTTTAAGGAGCATCCGCTGATGACGGTTTACCCGTCGGACTCCACCGTGGATGTGGACGGTCCGGTCCTCAACCAGCCCAACACGGCCCTCCTGTCCCTGGTGCTCATGATAGGAACCTTCTTCGTTGCTTTTTTCCTCAGGAAGTTCAGAAACAGTCGCTTTCTGGGCGGCAAGGTAACAGTTTTCATCTCTTACCGGGTTTATGCTAACAGGTTAGCATCATATTATGCGTTTTTTGCGGCATCCTTTTAATGTACATGCACATTTTATAAATAATGGGAAAGTGAAGATTCTTGAGATTCCAACGACGCATGCCGATCAAATATAAACTCAGTAAACACTTTTATCAAACCACTGAGAAATATGAAATAATGTCCAACCCTCTGTTTGAAGCCTCGATACCATGTTGGTGTAGCGCTTTAGCATTAGCTTCCTCTACATACCATGTTGGTGTAGCGCTTTAGTATTAGCTTCCTCTACATACCATGTTGGTGTAGCATTTAGCATTAGCTTCCTCTATATACCATGTTGGTGTAGCATTTAGCATTAGCTTCCTCTACATACCATGTTGGTGTAGCATTTAGTATGTGTGAAACTAATTTTATGATTAGCGCTCTAGGGATAGCACAGCTAACTCTTTAGTTGGCGGTGCCCACTACTGGTTTGACTGTAAAATGTATAGTAGAATAAAATGGCGTATAGTAGAATAAAATGGCATATAGTAGCATGTATTAAAATAAAATAACCAAATGCCATCAGTGGAAACGAGGGATCCTCCGCCTCACTCAGTTGAGATTAGGATCTTCTTAACGGTTTTAGCTGCCATAATCCTGGTTAATTTGCTGTTTTTTGACGTTTTCTCACGTTTCTTTCTCAGGCTAGAAGAATTATCGGCGACTTTGGGATTCCCATCTCCATCCTGCTGTCTGTACTGGTGGATATCTCCATTCCTGACACCTACACTCAGGTGAGCTCAGGCCGTGGCGTCCGTCTCATCGACATTACGGAGGTCTCATCTCTTTCCGTTTGTCTTCCAGAAACTCAACGTGCCGTCTGGGTTTTCCGTCACGTCTCCCGAAAAGAGAGGCTGGCTCATCAGTCCGTTCGGAGACAAGCAGCCGTTCCCAACATGGATGATGGGAGCGTCCATCGTTCCCGCTCTCCTCGTCTTCATCCTCATCTTTATGGAAACGCAGATCACCTCGTGCGTCTCCCCGGCGACACACCAGGATGTTTACGGAGATAGAAAACTCAGAATGTTGATATTAATCTCATGTATTTAAGGCAGGGGTCCCCAAACTTTTTCCTGTGAGGGCCACATAACTTTTCCCTTCTCTGGTGGGGGGCCGGAAATTTTCTCATATGCTAACATAAAGGCTCGTTTTGAAGTATAAGCTGCTACTTACCGGCATCGCTTCGAAGAATTCAACCTGGAATGCGGCGTTCATAACAGACACGTGTTCATCTGTTCTACCGCTAGCAAACAACCGTACTGATTAAATAACATAAAAGTCAAGCAGTTCCCTAAAAGTCCAACAGATGGCAGCAATGCGCCATGCAAAACAAAACACTCACAGTTTACAGGACACACTTCCTGCTAAAGAGCCCCCTGGTGGTTGAAGAAAAATCCACATATAAACCGGAAAATACAATAAATGAAAAAAAATCTGAATGCTCTATTGTTCAGGGGGCCGAACCAAATGTGGAGGCGGGTCGGATCCGGCCCGCAGGCCATAGTTTGGGGACCCCTGATTTAAAGTCCAGAAAGTTTCTGATTGGAAACTTGAAAATTTGTTTGCAAAAACATGAAATGTTGAAGATAATCTGAGAAATTCTTCAGAAAATAAAATAAATTTCTGAACTCCGAAAGTTTAAAATTTGCACAGAAAATATGAAAATCTTTTAGATTGAAATGTCAAAATATTCATTTGGTAGAAAAAAATAGATAAATTTGTGATTAACAAATTATTTAAAAAAATAATAAAAATCTCTGAGATTGAAAAGTGAATTTTTTTTAGATTGACCTGAAATTTTGCAACAACAAAAAAAAAACTTGGACATTTCTGAGATTTATAAGTTTTAAAATTTTCTTGAAAAAAAAAACTTGGAAATTTTGGTTTCAAATGTTGAACATTTTTTACTTTTGGAAATTTTCTGAAATTTAAAAGTTTTTCTAGCAAATTGTTGACTTTTAAAATTCCAAAATTTATTTTTTTCCTAACTTTTGTAATTTTGTTGAAAATGTCTGACATTAACCTCAAAATATGTTTTCAAACAACTTTTCAACCAGTGGAGCTCAGAAAGTTTTTGTTTCTAGAACATTTCTAGAGATTAATCAGAAAGTTTCAAGTCTTTCAAGCAAATCTTTGGTTTTCAAACTTCAAAATTTCCAGGTTTGTTTTTCTAGAAAATTTAAAAAATTGATTTCATGATTTCTGACTTTGTTTTTTGAGTGAATTTTTGAAACTCAGAATTTTCCAGGTTTATTTTCCAGAATATTCCTGAGTTTAATCTCCTTCCTGAGTTTCATGTGTTTGTGTTTTTCGTTGCCCTTTCTGCTCATGTTTCTGTGGTTTTCTGGACTCAGGCTGATCGTCAGTAAGAAGGAGCGCCGCCTGATGAAAGGCTCCGGCTTCCACCTGGACCTGCTGCTCATCGTGGTGCTCGGCGCCGTCTGCCCGCTCTTCGGCCTGCCGTGGCTCACCGCTGCCACGGTGCGCTCCGTGACGCACGTCAACGCGCTGACGGTGATGAGCAAAGCCACGGCGCCCGGAGAGAAGCCCGTGATCCAGGAGGTGAAGGAGCAGCGGCTGACCGGCCTGCTCGTGGCCGTGCTGGTCGGTGAGCAGAAACCCAGCCCACAGCTCTTCCTTCCACTCAATTTTCCAATAATAATATAAGTGGATCGATGTCTTCTTACAGAGCTTTGCCACTAATTTAATGCTACTGCGCAAAAACTGTGATTTTCAGAGAAAGATAGTTTTTTTGGCTGGAGGTCAAATTTATCTAAATTTAAAGAAATCAACACCAGTTCTGAAAAATTTATCAATATTTTTCAATTAACATGTTACTTTTTACTAGCACAATTTTTTCTTCCACTTAACCTTCCAGGTTTTCAGTTTCTGACAGCTGTAAGACAGAATTATCAAAATTAAAATAAATAAAAACCAGCTGCTAATATTTTCCTAAAACATGTTATTTTCCTCGAAGTTTTTCCTTCCACTTATTTTTCTAAATTTTGCATTTCCCCTTCACTGTAAACTAAAAATATTAAAATTGAAATAAAGATTAATCGGTTTTATTTGTAAAATTGGATACATCTTTCACTTAATGTGTCTTTTTTTCTTAGCAGTTTTTCCTTCCACTTGATTTTCCTAGTTTTTGGTTTTTGTCAGCTATAAGACAGATTGGGCCAAATTAAAATAAACGCTTCTTTTTTTGTAAAATTGTTTTTAAAAAAAGTTTTGTTGGTAAAATTACATGAATGTTTTTCAGATAGTTTTTCCTTCCGCTTAACTTTCGTGGTTTCTGCGACCCAGAATGATCAGACTGAGCGTAGGGAACCTCCCGGCGTTCGGCCCGGCGGTGTGATCATGTGACTCTCCTGCGTCGCTGCAGGCATGTCCATCGTGATGACCGACGTCCTGCGCCACATCCCGCTCGCCGTCCTCTTCGGCATCTTCCTCTACATGGGCGTCACCTCGCTGACCGGCATCCAGCTCTACGAACGCATCACGCTCATGGTGACTCCCGCCAAGCACCACCCGGACCACATCTACGTCACCAAGGTAACCCGGATCGTCTGTATTCAGCTCCAGGTTACCACGGATCCGCTCCTGGCCGCATCACGTCTCTGTGATTCTGGTGCAAGTTGTTCTAAATCGGATCTTCATCCTCCAGGATTTCTGAATGTCTCAGAAACTTTGGCTCCATTTTTAACATTTTCAAAGTTTAACCATTTATATACGATGTGGGAAATAATTAAAAGTTGCAAATTAACACACATCAATTTCTTTCTGAAATAAGAAAATAAACATTTTATTGCTTAGACTTCACAGACGGGATTCCTCCAGTGAACTCTTATTTAATTTCCCTTCGTTGTTCATAAAGTGATTTTGATTTTTAACTTAATTGAACTGAATCTGCAGCTAAAAATCCTTTGAATGTGTGGAAAGTTCAGAAGTTTCTGCTTAACATCAATACAGGTTGTTATCGGATTAATAACTAGATTAACTGAGTTTTTCTTGTAGTGGCAGGTGAAGCTAAAACTGCCAGTAGAGCAGTAGAGTGGGACTCTACTGCTCTACTGGAGGTAAAAATCAGCTTTTTCTGATTTCTGACTCAGAAATCAGTTTTTTATCTCATCTAAATACAAAATGTTTATATTTTTAAACATTTTTGTTGCTTTTTGTCTTTTTTTGAGTCTGTTTTCACCAACATGTTTTTCTAAGAGGCCTCAGACTCAGATCAGTTCACCCAGCGGCCACTAGATGGAGCCAGAAACGCATATTTGTGTTTCCTGACGGAGGAGAGCCTGTGTGGCTGTTTGTGCTTCAGGTGAGGACGTGGCGCATGAACATGTTCACCGTCATCCAGCTGGCCTGCATCGTGGCGCTGTGGGTGGTGAAGTCCACCGTGGCGTCGCTGGCCTTCCCCTTCATCCTCATCATGACCGTGCCGCTGCGCCGCCTCGTCCTCTCCAGGATCTTCGAGGAGCGCGAGCTGCAGGCGGTACGTCTGGCCGCCACCGCCGCCATGTTTCAGCGACACGGCGGCCATGTTGTTCCTCAGATTAAAGCTAATTTCACCCCAGATTGTTTTTATTTCACTGGAAAATTCTTTAACAAATGTCCGAGATTAACTTTAACATTATAAGTAAATTTAAATATTTAATTTGCTTGAAGTTTTTAACCATAAAGACACCAAATTCATTCTGGAGCTCCAGTAACTTTAAAAATATAAAAAATTAAAATAAAACCTCTTCAAAACGTTGAGCAGATTAATATTATAATTGGTTTCATCATCCAGTTTGTTTGTTTTAATCTAATCTTTAATATAAAAGTTACCCTATAAATTAAAATGTAATTACTTTTCATTATTACCTTTTTAACACAAAATTGTTTTCAACCAGTTGTGGCATAAAGTTCAAGTCTGAATACTCAACATGTTTAAAATGTTTTCAAATAACTTTATTTTTCTTACATGAAACAAATAAAATATAACAGTTAGAGTTTCACAGGCTTATCAGTTAAATAAGGTCTTATTATTACCAGGATTAAGCTGTAAAAACAGAAGAATAAACTTGTAAAAATATTAAAGTATTGATACAATCCGTCTTCTGGACTGAAAACTGATTGGTTACCAAGGTTACTTCAACGCATCACAGCCGCCAGCCAATCAGTGACGAGCTCTTTGTGTTTAAAAAAGGTCAAAATGTCTCATTTTAAATTTTTCTTTGGACAGTCTCAGAACAGGTTTGTCCAGACGCTTAAAAACCGTTTTGAGGTTTAATCTGGTTTTTAAACTGAGCCTCTTCCAGGTGTTTTATGGTTTTATCGTTTCTGTGTAAAATTTGTCGCTCATTTTAAGACGATTTCTCCTTCGCAGCTGGACTGTGACGAAGACTCCCCCAACTTTGACGAAGACGGCCGAGACGAATACAACGAGATCCACATGCTGGTCTGAAGACCAGAACCCGGTTCCTGCTGCGGCGCCGCCGGGTCGGAGCACACAGAACCGCGTCACTCTGTGACGGTTTGGAAACGTTTCCATCCAGAAATCAGACGCTTCACCCTCTGATGGATCCTTCTGTCCCTTTACTCTGCAGGTCTGGGCAAAAGTGCAATGGGGAAACAAACCTGGTTTATTTTCCTTTTGTAAGGAGAAACCAGAGCTGCCTCTTCCTCTGCTCTGCCGTTATCGCTTTTAGAAACTAACTGAACTTCCTGGCCGACTTTAAATGTCGTTTTCTGGTGGAAACTCAGAGGAAATCTGTTAGTAGTTCGACCCTGAACGTATAAATATATAACTCTCACACACCCAACCTTCATTTTCTACTCTGTTTGTTTTCTGGTGATTCTGTGTAAAATTCAGTCAAAATCTGAATTGTGTAAAAGGACAGAGAGCAAAAAGTGACACTAAATGGGAGAAAAATGGCTGATTTTTAAATTCAATCAGTGTTGTTGCGTAACCGTTCTTTAAAGGTTTTGGTGGGAATTTAGTGGATTACGCCACAATGCTTCTGCTCTACAGTGACTTTTATATACTGATCTTTTAATCCGTTTTTAAAAAATCTGGTTCAGAAACACGACGGTGTGTTGGTGCCATTGTAGATGGGAAAAAAGCAAATTTCTGACAAAAGAATGCAGAAATTTGGAGATCGATCTCGGGTTGGAAATATTCCAGTTTTTTCTTGAAAATTTCTGAGATTAATTTAAAATCTTTTCAAGCAAATTTTTAACTTTTCAAACTTTTTCAGATTAATCCAGAAATATTCTAAAAAAACAAATTGGAAATTTCAGAGTTTCAAAAATTGTCGACAAAGAAACTTTCTGAGATTTATTTAAACATTTTTGCATTTTTTTAAGAAAACATTTGACTTTTCAAACTTTTTTTTTTTTAAATCTCAGAAATCTTCTAGAAAAATCTTTAAAATTTCTGAGTTTAAAAAGTTGAAAATTGTCAAATTGAAACTCAGAAATTTACTTTTTTGTAGAAAATTTTGAGATTAATCTCAAAACTTGTGGATTTTTTGGTGAACATTTACTCCTTGTTTTTGTCTACAAAACATGCAAAAAACTCATCGTTGCACAACTTGAGAAGCAGTTGCAAGTGTTATTTATTGATCGCTAACGGGACCATCTTGACGTAATGTTACAATCTTAATGAAAAACAACCACGGCAGCAGAAAATCGTAATTGAGCATCACAGCCTGCTCCGTGACGTTAGCCTGAGCAGCTAACTGCTAGCTGCTTGGCAACAATCTTCTACACAATGTCAGTATGTTAGCTAATACGCTAATGTTTTCTTTGCTAGCATAAATTAATCAGCTCTGAGTTGCACCAACATTAGCTGGTGTTGCTGCTTTCAGCAGGTTGGAAACAGGAAGTAGTTCCTCGGAGCAGGAAGTTATTTCATTAGTTCTTCATACTGTGACCCTCTCATCTGGAACCCAGCAGCTTTTTGGATAGCTAGCAAAGCTAATGTTAGCTAATGTGCTAACACTAGCGTTGCTAATAAGGTTCAGCTGAACACAACAATCCCAGCTAACTTATTATCCCAGTTTTGTGATGATAATTACTGTTTGTTTCTTTCTCTGTGGAAAAAATACAAATGACTGAATATTTGGTTATTTTATGCTCTGACTCATTAACATCCCAGATTTCACTCAAATCAAACATATTGTCTCATAATGACGTTCTGTGTAAAACTGAACAAACTGCCCTTCTTCACTTTGAGCCTGCAGGGTTTCTGTCTCAGGGGAAACTGACCTTTGCTCTGTAAATACTCCCAGCACCCAGTTGGACCGTTTGTGTACATAAAGCGAGCGACGACCAAACTCATGTACGACTCAGAGGGGAAACCGGATTAAAGGGGCAACATTTCGCCGTTTCCTATAAAGTGAGGCAGACTGTAAATGCATTGAGGTTTATTTCCCTGACTGGTCTTTGCAGTGGAGCTCACAGCTGCTGCAGTGTGTGTTCAAACCTGCAGCTGGAGAGCCGCTGTGCATCAGCGCTCCGCAGGAGGTTCACTGGAAAAGAGCCGCTGTGCATCAGCGCTCCGCAGGAGGTTCACTGGAAACGAGCCGCTGTGCATCAGCGCTCTGCAGGAGGTTCACTGGAAACGAGCCGCTGTGCATCAGCGCTCTGCAGGAGGTTCACTGGAAACGAGCCGCTGTGCATCAGCGCTCTGCAGGAGGTTCACTGGAAAAGAGCTGCTGTGCATCAGCG
>NW_006799986.1:607001-615472 GCF_000485575.1 Poecilia formosa | reverse complement strand
TTTCGCCGTTTCCTGTAAAGTGACGCAGACTGTAAATGCATTGAGGTTTATTTCCCTGACTGGTCTTTGCAGTGGAGCTCACAGCTGCTGCAGTGTGTGTTGAAACCTGCAGCTGACGAGCCGCTGTGCATCAGAGCTCTGCAGGAGGTTCACTGGAAACAAGCCGCTGTGCATCGGACCTCACCGGGTTCCTCTCGTTCTGGTCATCTTAAAGCTGAATGTCACTTTTGGTTTTTTCTCACAGGTTTTGGAAGTTAAATCACATTTAAAAATATTCAGTAGCTTTAAAACAAATTATCGTAATTATTAGTTTAATGTCTAAACCTGAACTTTTCTCAAATAAATGAAAACTAGCAGCTCTGACTATTTAGCCTTTGAGAGTCACATAAATAAACATCTAAATCTCTGTTTGAAATTAAAAAGTTTGTGTAAATTTGATTCTAAAAGTAGAACATTTTATAGGAAATTTTCAGTTATTTAGTGTTTTTCTTTGTTTTTAAGATATTTTTATACACTAAAAAACCTACTCTAATATGCAAAACTTTTTATTAAATTAGAAAATTATTAATATGTTTATTTATTTTAGTAGTTAGTAAAATACATTATATTGAATATAAATATTATAACCCACAAGTTACAGCCATGGAGTTTTAGGGCCAAAGTAAGGGAGTTTTTTTAATATTATGAGAATAAAAGACAAACAATAGTTTTAGTGAGAAAAAGGTGTTGATAGTTATTAAAATCTGATGTTTTTCTTCTAAATAAACTCAGTCGTTTCAATGTGTTAAAAGATGAAATATTTTATTTGTAAAACTTCACGAGATATTCATCAAACTTCATTTTAAATTTTAAAATTATTTTTCTTTATGAAATGTAATAAAACTGCTGCTTCATTTTCCTAACATTCTGGTTATGTTCCCACTTTGTTCTCATTATTTTGACTTTATCATCAGGACTTCAAACTTTATTATAAATTTATTTCTGTCTTTTAACAACTTTTTCTGACAAAATTTTGACTTTATTCTCATCTGATAATTATTAAAACAAATCTAATTTTTTATTTTAAAAAATAAACTATTTGACATAATAAATGTGACTAGTTATTTTATATAATTATCAATTACTTTGTAAGTTCATTATAATTTTAATTATAATTAGATGTGAATTATTATATACCATATAATTTTAAATAAGAATATTAAAATAAATTTTGATTTATTATGTATTGTTTTATAACTAATTTGCAATAAGTTATTAAAATAATTTATTAGAATTATTAGTATTATAAATAAGAATTATAATTATTTACTCTACTAAATTATGATTTATTATTTTTATAAATATAATTTATTAGATTTTTTTTGTATACATTTATGCAATGTTTTCACTATATAGTGCCATTTTATTTTTGTCATATGACTATTTGGCCCCAACATTCAGTCATCATCATCATGTATTTTCACAAACATAAGAATCGGATTAAACCCAGGTTACCATGGAAACCCTGATGAGGCGTTTGTGTGTTAAAGTTCAGCAGGAGGATCTGATCCAGACTGTTGATGTTCAAACACCAGAGATGAAAAGACAAACAGTGATTTAATTTTTCTGCCGGTGATGATGTGACTTCTCCACATTTCATCGCCACGGCAACGAGGCAGCCTACCCACGGTGACCTGACTCGGGTCGAATCGACCTTCATCACTCTGAAGACCTGAAGCGTAAACACAACCTGGATGTGTGAGGAGAGGTACAAACTGCAGCAGGGATGAACTAATGCTCATTCATTCACTCATTCATTCATTCATTCATTCATTCATTCACCATGACTGTAAAGATGGTTCACAAATAATAATGGTTCACATTATATTTTGTCTGAAATAAAATGAATGATGTGACACTGATGCATTTAGTTTCTGTCCTAATCAACGTCCCTCAGGGACACCAAGAGATTTTATGGTTTATTATTTTTCCTTTACAGCCAACGTTCAAAAAATGAAGCTATAAATGGAAAAAAAGCCGACATCAATGTGAGTCGATAAGTTGACTCAGGTTATTGCAATAAATGATATTTTTTTTAAAGTGTAATAATGCAGGAACACATTCTCAATTTTAAATTCTAATGAACATTTAAGACTGGAACTGGCCGACATTTTAAATATCCAAACAAAACAACAGAAACAATTTTTTAGGTCTCTAAACAACAAAAAAGGGCTAGTTTACATTAAAGCACCAGACTGAAGACTTTTATCATTCAGTTTGTGATAGAATGAGAAACAAGATAAATTGGATATTATTAACCTTATTGTAATTTATGAATTGGTTTGTTACTTAGGAAAGGCATGATGCTGAATTGTTTTAAATATTTTTATTCATTTTACAAATCAATCATGACCAAGAAAATGTCCATGTTTTGACAAAATAATTAAAATTAAATCATATGTAACTTAAAATAAGTGGTTGCATCAATATTTGATTAGATTTGTTTTATTTTCTCATTTTCTTCCTGGAAAACTGTTCTGCACTGCGGTAGTTCTGTTGCAGCTGGAAACAATATTTTGCTAATTAGCTACTTGTGTTCCAGGCGGATGATTATTGGTGTTGCACAAAGCTCTCATTTCCGCACAGACGGAAGGAAGCGTCGCCCATAAAGAGACAAAACCATTCCTCTTAAGTTTCCCGTTTAAACCGGGAAACGAGCATATTTTACTCCTCTTTGCTCCCTTATTGCTGTTTTACCATAAATTTTCCACATTATATCGATAACTGCCCCCCCAGCTCTCTCGCCCTCTCCGACGGTTGGACTGGTGGGACATTTTGCATCCGGCGGCGGAAAATTTCCATATTTCCAAAACTTGACAGATGCGGGCAAAAAAGGTCCAGAATGTGGGATTATTTTAAACTAAACGGAAAATATCACAGTTCAACGGGTGAACTGCAGAACGGAAGTGACGTGTATGTCCTCAACCCTCAGCGGGAAACGTCAACTAGCTACTTCGTGACTGCTAACAGGTAAGGTTTGTTCCAATCATGACTTTTATCTGTGATTGTTAATACAGAATCTGTTATAAATACAACGAATCACATTTTGGCCGACATTGCATGTACTTATAGATTAGAAATATCTAGATGTAAATAAGCTTTTTCATGCTTCGTACGTGAAACGAAATTAAATAAAGGCAGTGTTGACTAATGCTCTAATTTAAGCTTGCTTTAAAATATATATTAAGTTAATGAGAAATGTTTCTCATCTGATTTTACACTTAAAAATGTTTCACTAAAAGTGATGTTTGAACTTCATCCTAAGCATTTACGATTTTACGTTTCTTTTACCAACTTAAAGAGGTAATGCGAATTGGGACAAATTGTTTTTACTTGATTACTCGGTTAATCGTCAGAATTATTCATAATTTCTTGATTCTTAAGATGATCGTTTACAGCAGTAGACCTAGATTGCAGTTTTGTTGTTGTAGGCCTGTCCCAATAAGCGTTAAATCGTTCAAATAATTTCTGTTTGCATGATTTTTTTGTTACACAAAACTGGATGATAAAAGCCTGAAATCTGGTGCTTTGATGTCACTTTTGCTTGCAGAGTTCCTAATGAATTTTATTTGTTGTTTCTGTTGTTTTGTTTTGTATATTTAAAATGTCTTCCAGTTCCAGTGTTAAATGTTCATTATAATTTAAAGTTACCATCATAGTAGTCGAAAATGGTATCAAAACAAGTATGTTATCGTTTATTGCAATAATTTCTGATTTATCGTCCAGCAAAGTGTGTTACGTTTTCATGCCTCGTTGCACCTGTTGGCCTTTGTACGACAACAGAAGTTGCTTCAACATTTGGCTGTAAAGTTTCATTAGCTTTGCTGTTTTTGTTTCTGGGTGTGATGTTTTTCTACAGGTTTAGATGTTTAATGAAGCTTTGTGTTGATGTGGCCGCAGCTCCATCAGGATCCAAACAACAAAAGGTGAATAAGCTCAGATTGACGCGTCGCTGTCCAGTCTTTCCATGCTGGTGTTCTTTCCATTACTCCCAGTTCCCAATTAAGTTGCATTTAACCGGAGATCCTTCACCGCATTTTATACCTTTAATTACCAAAGAAGAAAACATGACATGCACAGTAACATCCAGGCTGTAAAATGCTGATTCAGCAGTAATTGAGCTCTAAGCCGTTTCCGTGGTGGTGAGGCGAACACACAGAAAAGGCAGGAAGAGCGTGATAACTACCCCGGGGGCGATTAACGCCAGCAGGGTGCGCAGTGGGGGGTCCTGGACCTGCCTGCACTGGGAGAAGAACGCCTGGTGGACCTCCAGGAAGACGCCGTCCACCAGGAACATGTGACCCTTGCACCAGCTTTGCTGCAGAGAGCTGTCCACACACATCTTCAGGCTGTTGTAGAGGCTGCAGGAGGAGGAGAGAGAGCAAGGCGGAGGGGAAGCGTTAGCGCCTCATCGGTTCAGATGTGTGCAGCGTAGCTAAGGCCGGGTACGTCTGGGGAATCGCCACACTCTGTTTTCAGCTGTTACAACTGGTTAACTGGTTGCTAAGATGTGGTAACTGGATTGTCCAGGTCGTCTTTAAACGCACCACGAGTGCACCAGTTTCCTTCTAAACAGTCGCTGCGTTTCCATCACAAGTCTGTGGGAGATTTGTCTGCGTCTTATTCAGGCGCTGGAACAACAAACGGCTCCTACCTGGGAGCGTTTTGGGGAAACCGCAGTCGGCCATTTTACAAAAGAAATATGGATTCAGCATGTTAGAATATCCCTGAACGATAATGTTACTGTGATAAATTATATTATTTCGAGACCATTTTCAACTAATATAATAATAATGGTATAAAAATGCAAGAACACATTCTGAAAATCAATAAACGTTAAATTCTAGTGAACATTTAACACTGGAACTGGAAGACATTTTAAATGTTCAAAACAAATACGATGAATTATAAAGTCTCTGTAAACAAAATTATCCTTCAAAAATGTTTAGTTGAGAACAAAACTTCAGACTGAAACTTTTATCATCCAGTTTTTGGTAGAAAAACAATAAATTGTTGGGTCCATTTTAATTCATCATGTGATTTATGGATTAATTTCTTATCTGTTGGAATAACTTTTTATGAACTGTTTGCTGTGACAAAACAAAAACAAATCATTGTCCTCCTACTATTTCCTGTCGTCTTCTTTGGTGTTTCCACCAGTAGTAATGTCCGACTGTTTATGTTGATCATTGATACGGCTCAAAAACTTTATCAAAAAATATAATTTTTTCTAAAAATTGCCGTGTTTTCATTAAGCAAATGTATTTTTGTAATCTTCTTTTGCATGCGGTTATTAGCTAAACGTTTAGTTAATCTATGCCAGTAAATCACTTTAAGCTGGTTAACAAGAACAATAATCTTATTTTCCATCCTGTATTCAACTTTCTTGCTTTGTTTGGAGGGAAACTCTGGTGTTTAACTATCAAAGATTTAGTTTTTTGCATATAGGGGAAAGAAATTCAGTTTTCTTCTGTCAGTAAAAGCCTTGAATGACAAAGTGATAAAACAGGATTCAGGAGGAAAACATCCGGTTGTCGATGGAGGAATTTTTCGGTGGAAGCTGCAGGAGGCCAATGATCTGCAGACACAACGGTGGAGAAACTGTTAAATCTCCAGAAAGTCCAAATGTTTATGCCAAAGTTCAGGCCTGATCCGAATCCAGAAGCTAAAAGCTGAAAACCAGAACGATGGCAAGAAATATGGCTCGATTTGTTGGAGAGAGAATCAGAGATCTGCCTGACGATCTGAGGCCAAAGAGGCTTCGCCGCTGATACTTGAGAGGAAATCATAGCTTAATATAACGTACAATATCTGGCATCGGAATAAACATTTCTGGGTCGAGTTATGTGTTATTAAAGCAGGAAAAAGGAAAGCAAAGCTGCACTTTCAATCATGTGATCCAGTCGGATGCCATGAGCCAAAAACATCTCGCCTCAGTGACTCCAAGCTTCTTCTGAAGGAGAAACCGCCCTCTGCTTGAGGGCTAGCTTATATTTCATGGTCAGATATTAAATTGTCACATCCTGAAGATGTGGAGACAAGCAGAGCCTCAATAAATCATCACAAACCTCACAACCACTCATTGTTACATGATTTCAGAGTGGAAAACATCTGGGACTGAACCGGGCATCGCAGCTGGACCAAGTTACTCTGTCAGAAATTAACAGCAATAATTTGGTTAATTTAGTCTGTAATAAAAGTGTCACTCATTCATTTACAAATGTCTACATTTCAAACTATTTACGGAGCTAAATGTTTGGCTAAAGACCAAGCATTTGGTTAGCAAGCTAAAAATTAAGTTTGAGCTAAATATTTAGCTTGCTAGCTATATTATTATATAATGTTTAGGTAAATAGTTAGCTTTAAACTTTCTCTTGCTAACTAAAAATTTTAAGCTGAATATTTAACACAAATCTAACATAAATCTTGTTAACAAAATATGGAGTTGGCAAGCTAAATTATTAGATTCAAACTAAACGCTTGGCAACAAGTATGATGTTTATGCTTCAAAGTACAGACTTAGCATCCAGCTAAGTATGCAGCTTAGACTTAAATTAGCTACAGACTTAGCATTAAGCTATGTATGTAGTTTGAATTGAAGCTAAATATTTATATCAAACTTTTATATCCAAACTAAACATTTAACTCTAAAATAGCTAAATATTTAATTAGCTCGAAGATGGCAAGATATTTAGTTTACAAACTTTAAACTAAACATTTAACTTGCTAACTAAATATTTTGTTTGGAGCTAAATCTAGCTTGATAATCAAATATTGAGCTTCGAACTCTATTTTTTTGAGCTTAAAAGTTTTGTCTGTAAATTAAATATTTAATTAGAAACTGATATTTATAGATTAATATATAGCATGCTGAGAATATAACTTTGGAAAATCAAAGTTTCCCTGTTATTTCAGGCTAAGTAACTTGAATAGTTCCAGTTAATTTTTTGAGTGTCGCTCCAGAACCGTACTGGGCCGGTTTCATGACCCAAACCGTTTTGGCCGGCAGTTTGAGAGAAGAGCCTGGTACTTTAAAGCCGATGGTAAATCATCAGATATTTACGGTTTGACGGCCGGCCACGGACAGTCCTGCTGATAGCCGCTCGTCTCCAGGCTCTGGTTGAAATCGGACCTGCAGGTCTGGACCCTGAAGTGGAACCGGTTCTGGTCGCAGGGCGGGGTGACGTCCGCGTCGGTTCCTGGAGGAATCAGGACGGCGTGATTAGAGCCGCCGCTGGTGGGTCTAAATCCGTTTTTTATTACTCTGCACATAATTGATAACCGTGTTGTTTTAATGCGCAGCCTCCAGATTTAAACTTTGTTTGATTTGGACTCGGTTCGGGTTTATATAAAATACAGCAGCACGTTTTCTTTAGGCCCGCGTTCTGACAGGTTAACGAGCCAAAAGCATTAAATCCACATCGCTTTGCTACAAGTTTTAAATATTTCTGTTGGAGCCGGCTCTGAGGCTGGACTCGGTCCATCTCTGACATTCTTGTTGTTGTTCCTTAAATTATTCAGCGATTTACCGTGAAAACCCTCCGCCTGCAGCTGCTTGTTGTTTCACTGCTGCAGAAAAAGTTTTCACCCCTTTCATATTTGTTTGGTCTCTGGAATATTCATCAGCCGTCGGCAGTCAGACAAGACAGAGAAGAAAAACCATCAATTTCTGTTAAATAGGAAAAAGTCTGTGCAGTTTTAAAACGAGGGATCAACCAAACCCTGCCTGTAAAAGTAATTACACCCTAAAGCTAAATGCTCCACCAATGGCGCCATCTAGTGTTTGTGGTAAGATATTCCTTTATTAATCCCACAGTGGGGAAATTTGCATTGTTGCAGCAGTGCAGAAGACGGAGCAGAACCAATATAAAAATCTATATATACAAAAAATACAAGTGAATATAGAAACACTGAAACAGTATAGTATGAAATATAAAAATAATTGTGGAGGAATCTTGAGCCACTCCGCTTTGCAGAATTGTTTTAATTAATGTTGGAGGTTTTCCAGCACAAACTGCTTGTTTAAGGTCATTATTTACATCCAGACTTTGACTAGGCCACTCAAAAACCCATCGGTAGGAGCCTCTAACTAAAAAGTTAGTTCTGCTAAACTGAAAGCGTTAAACCAAGTGATATCTAGCAGAAGCTAATGCTAAAGCTAAGTTAAAACATGTTGATATCCACCATGTGTCAACACACATCATGTTTCCATGTCACCTTCAGATGGTCACATCTGTGATTTGACCATCTGATAATAACTGTCATTTGCTGCAACGCAACAATAAATTTTATTTTGTTGAAGATGTCATTTGTGTTATTGACAAACATTGAATTTTGCACTTTAGCATTAGCTTCTGCTACATATCGTATTGGTGTAGCACTTTAGCATTGGCTTCTGCTACATATCGTATTGGTGTAGCACTTTAGCATTG
>NW_006799986.1:599304-606991 GCF_000485575.1 Poecilia formosa | reverse complement strand
CTAAGTTAAACATGTTTATATCCACCATATGTCAACACACATCATGTTTCCATGTCACCTTCAGATGGTCACATCTGTGATTTGACCATCTGATAATAACTGTCATTTGCTGCAACGCAACAATAAATTTTATTTTGTTGAAGATGACGTCATTTGTGTTATTGACATACACATTAAATTTTGCACTTTAGCATTAGCTTCTGCTACATATCGTATTGGTGTGGCACTTTAGCATTAGCTTCTGCTACATATCACAATAGTGTAGCACTTTAGCATAACAAATTTTTCTGATTACTGTTTTAGATTTGGCACGATGACTAAAGTCAGCTGTGCTAGCCACTAGCTAAGAGCTCAGGAAGCAGAAGCTGTAAACCTGCCCTCATGTTAATCTGCTCAGTCTGAGTCGTTTTCTTGAGTCTTTTTGCCCGTCGGTCAGTGAAGCAACGTTGTTTCCGGACTCACTGGTTCTGGTAGAACATCTCAGTGTAACCTCACAGCTTTAAAATGTTTAAACCAGCCCAAAAGTTTTTATTGTGTGTCTTTTGTTTATGATGGCTGAGTGCGAGAGCATTACCTGTCCAGGTGGCTAAAAGTGTCAGCAGGAGAGCAGACGGCATCATCTGAGAAAATATAACATTCATCTGTGTGTCAGAAATATCCTGAATCCATTTATTCTAACTCGCAGGACGACCACATCATCTAAAATCAGAATAAATAAAAACACGTAGTACTTTCCCACACGCTAGTCTGCTGGGAACGGACAGTCGGAGCACTTTAAGTTTAATATTTCTGTTTCCATGAAAGAAGCTGATCTGTTCTTAATAGAAGTATTTAGTACGCACCTCGTCAGTTGTGATCCGCTTGGTGTTGTTTCCTCAGTGAAACCCGTTCAGTCCCAGTCAGAAGAACAACTGATGGGTCCGTTTTTACCTCTGGAGGTAATTA
Source organism: Poecilia formosa (assembly GCF_000485575.1). NCBI lineage: Eukaryota > Metazoa > Chordata > Actinopteri > Cyprinodontiformes > Poeciliidae > Poecilia > Poecilia formosa. The sequence goes on along the minus strand of NW_006799986.1, from coordinate 606,046 downwards.
GACTGAGCAACAGCAGTGGGCAGCCTGCTTCCTTTCCCAGGCGGGTTCTGGCCGTTTCCCATCTCCATGTTTCCCAAAATGCCCCAAAATACATGAACTATGACCTCAGAGTCACAGCGTCCGCATGTTTAATGTCCCTGTTTACTTCTGACTGGGAGGCCTTTCCTAGTTACAGCTGGAGAAAGTCCAGTGGGACTGGGATTTTTGAGTGAAGGCAGCAGAAACAATGACGTTTCTGGAATCTCTCGATATTAAAACGGTATTTCTTGTTTGGGTCAACATGACTTTGCTTGAAGCAGTTGGAACAGAAGTGGCCCAGCCACACTTGCATTGCTTTTATTTGTTTCCAGTTGGAACTATGACTGCAACAGATAAGAAACAAAAAATGTTTAATTATTGCAGAAAAAGGGAGGAAGCGTTTCTATAGCAACGGCCTTGTGCTGTAGCCCCGCCCACCCCTTCAGGGTCCGAAGGTCTGAAGAGACGAAAACCAATCAAAGTTAAGAATCAATTTCTTTCATTTGTGGCAAAATCTCAGAAAATGTAAAATAACTTTGAGCTTTGAGGATATTAAAATCCCATCCTGTTTCGTTCCCATGAGTTTTTTTCTGAATCATTTGGAAGGTTTTTATAAACCTCCAGACCAATGTTCTTGGACAGAAAGAAAATTCTGGACTACCAGACAGAATATACCGTCTGATTGTCCGGTATATTCGGTTGGATTCAGGACCAAAAATGCAACATTTGTTACATTTTCTGCTGCAAAGAGTCAAACCATCAAAGCCCGTCGAGCGACCTGTTCCCCTCCTCACCTGTGGCGGCGCTGCACCAAGAACCGCTGAAGGAAGCAGTCCTCCGGCTTCTTCACCAAATGGAAACTAAACTGCAGATGGACTGAGTCAGTTCCCCTGCTAGCGTTTTATTAGCTCGTTTGTTCGTTTTGGTTGCATTTTCCCAGAATGCCCTGCGCCGTAGTCCGTTTCCTGCTTCTGGACCGCGTGGCCTTCACATGCATTCAAACCACATCAGAGTTCACGTCAACCGAACCCAGACCGAGGTTTTCGGTTTGATTTCACTGCTTCCATTTCAAATCTTTGTCAAAAGTCAATCAGTGACCAAATTTCCCCCATAAATGACTCCGAAGTGTTCCTGTTTGTTGTCCCAATCCAAACAACACTCCAACATCAGCAACTCAGGCTGATGAAGTGTTTGGATTGGCCTAGTTGAAGTCTGGGCTGAAATCCAACAAATGTGGCCGAATTAAAGCAATTCTGCAAAAAAGTCGGGGTTAAAATTCGTCCCCAGGGACGGAAAAGCCTCATTTCCAGCTGCTAAACATCAGTTATCAGGTCTAGGAGGCTATGTATAACGCCTGTTGTGATTATTAAACGATGTGGAACTATTTTAACGTCTCTTCATGGCTGCTGGCGGAGGATCGAAGCCACGGACGAGGCCGAACAGGAAAACAAATCTTCTCCCATTAGGAGTGGGACCCTGTGGAAACTGTGGCCCGCAGCATGACGACTGTCAGGCCAGAAACCATTAAAGCTTATTAAGGTGACGTCCAGATTCCTGGGATAAGGATCCAGTCCAGCTTCCTGCTCCGGAGGAAAACCCTCCGGCTAATCCGCTTCCGACTTTATCATATATTCCAGACGTGTTAGATAATATTCAGCAGCCCTGAAATCTCATTAATCTGCTGCTGCGCTGAATTATCAGGCTGAGTGGAAAAAGTGAGCGGCTTCATCTCGGATCTTTCGGTTCAAACGTCTCGGCATCAGGAGGAAAATCAAACGCTTCCACATTGTTCAACTGCTGCCCATTCAGGCGGCATTGCTAAGCAGCAGCTACACATAATAACCCACATAATGCAACGCAGCGGCCGTGAGAAAACATTTCCAAACTGAGTGGACGACGACTGGAAACCCGTGCGGAAAGACGCCCGTTGGTGCCTTTGTCCATTTTTATCGTCATGGAAACGGAAAGCGAGAAGAGAGACGGTTCGATTCCCGAGTCAAATCCCCTCCAAACGTTACAAAAGCTGCACTTCCTGCAGTTTGAGGTTATTTTGAGAAACTAGGTGAGTTATTAGTTAAAACTGAGAGCTATTTTGCCAAGTCATGATGGCTACCTGCTGGACGAGAAAGTTATTGCGATAAACGAAAATATTTTGAGACCATTTTCGAGTAATATAATGCTGGCATCATAATTGGTTCTGTTTCTCCTAAACCAGTTTTCTGTTGATGCTTTGGACAGGTTAGACTGGAAGCCATTTCTGTTTAATGGTCTTTAAAATAAAAATCTTTCCACAGCAGTTTTTACCGTTACAGTAGGAACCGTTGCCATTTTTAATTTTTGCCTCCATTTGCAAAACTTTACAGACAGTAGAGCTGATACAAACACACTGACTGCATAAATACTTGATATTTATGAATGTTGTCAAAATTCATTGTTTTCCATCTAATATTCGGTTTAGTTTTTTTCTGTGTTCATGTTTTGGACAGGATAAATGCATTTCCTGCTGCATGCTGAGCTCCCATGTGTTTGCCTGTGGTGCCCCCCTGTGGCTGCTGTTGGTAAATATATGTGGAGGTCATTCAATCTGCTGGCCTTAAAGTCAGAAGCTTTACGTAGCAACAACCAACCAGCCTCTGTCATGAAGCAGGCTGCTGCAGTGGCTCCCTGCTGGGCAGCTGCTGTGGTAATTAGTCTCACGATTTTGCAGAAGAGTTTTGGATTCAACACGTTGGAACGATGCAACTTTTTATAAACAAAGACGCTGTGAAGGCTCCGGAGCCAGAAAAACTGCAAACACACCATCATCGTTCCTCCACTTCCTGTCGTCTTCTTTGGCGTTTCCACCAGCAGTTACTGAACTCGATGCAAAATGCAGTTTGGGAAAGAAATCTATTTCAACACGGCTGAAAAACCACCTTTGAAGCTTAAAGTCGAGTCAAATTTTTTTATATCAGCATGTTTCTGATAAAGCAATTTATTTTCATATTGTCAATTTAATAGAAACGCAGCTACGGGGTTCTTAAAAGAAAGACGTGGGACAAACTTTTCTTTTCTTGCATCTGAAATCTTTAAGATTGCACTAAGATATCTGCCCAGATGTGGACGGTTCCCAAAAACTTGAGTAAAAATTACATCATCAGACGGACCAAAACATAAAGCTAAGAGGACATTTTGGTATTTTAAGGACCAAAATGACAATAATTCATATAAATAACAAAATCAGGCAAAAGAAAAAATTTTCAAAATCAGTTTCTTTCAGTATAAAACTTATGAAACTTTAATAAAAACTGTAGGTGAAATAAAACATGTTTGTTTTGCAAACATGTTTTAATTCAGTAGAAAATCCAGAAATTTTACTCAAGAAGAGAAGAACCACTTCATAATGAAATGACTTGAGTGAAAGTAAAAACTACAGCAGAGTAGATGTGTTGTAGCTGACTGTGGTTCAGTCAGTAATATGACAGCAGGTAGGACCCTGTCAGCGTGTTTACCTAGCCGGCCGCTAACCTGCTAACGGATCGTCAGGTTCATCAGATAACTCCGGCCTCATTTCCGCCCCAGCAGTCGCTGCAGTGATGTTCGGCCTCCTGCTCGCTGTCCTCGCCCTCCCTGGACTCCTGCGTGGGGATCTGGTGTTCAGATGCCCGCGCTGCACGGCGGAGAACCAGGACGGCTGTCCTAAGGTCACGCTGTGCACAGAGATGGTGCGGGAGCCGGGCTGCGGCTGCTGCCCCGTGTGCGCCCGCCTGGAGGGGGAGTTCTGTGGCGTTTACACGCCGCGCTGCTCCACCGGGCTCCTGTGCTCCCCCAGCATGGACGCAGAGTTACCCCTGCAGCAGCTCATCCAGGGCTTCGGCCGATGCACGCGCAGTGTGGAGCAGGACCTGAGTTTGGACCTGCTGCCCACTAATGGTAAGAGGTTCATCCTCTTCATGAGGCATTTTGCTATAAATGAGACGGATTCTGGTCACATTCAGCCAAAAGTCTGACCCAGTTTACCCAGTTCTTCTGATTTATGCAGCTTTATGTGTTTTCCAGGCACATGGTGCCATTTTACAACAAAATCAATTAACTACATTCAAACTTTTATAGTTTCTAGTAGAAATTTCAAACTAACTTTAGATATAGAGGCTTGCTTTAAGTAAATATTACATAATTTTACTGAAAAAGTTCTTGGTCCATTGGCAGATGCATTCACTTATAACATGGGAAAATGTCTAGTTATAAGTGAAATAATCTGCCAATAGAACTTTTTCATCATAATTAAGGAATTGCTTACTTTGGGAAAGCCTCTATATATTGATGAAATGTTACTTTAAGTTGGTTTGTCTTATTTCAAGTTTACTTATTTGCACTAGAAACTAGACCAAAATGCTGGGTGAGATTTTGTTTTTGCAGTGCAGTTGTTATAAAATGCTACATGTATCAAATATGACTTAAAGGAAATGCTACTTCCTGATTTAATTTGGCCTTGAAATTGGGCCTCTGTCTCTTTAAGAAGCTCCTGTTCTTTCTGAAGCTCCGCCTCCAGGAAGTCGTCCCAGCATGGCTCCTCTATTAACCCTTTAACGTTTTTACTAGTGTTGCTCTGAGCAGCAGCTCCTATGATGAGCTAGCAGCTCCACCAGGTGTTTGCTAATTGCTGCCGGCTAGTCTGAAGGAGCTGAGTGGGGGAGGAGCTAAAAAAAAGGTAATAAAAATAAATACATCAGGTGAAGAAGCCAATAATTATGTCCAGCCAAAGTGGTTAAAGACAAGATGGTAAAGAAATCCAGTTTCAAATGAAGTTTTCAGTAATTATTTTCAGTCTGACATTTTTTTTAACCTTTTCACCATTGAAGAAGTGAAGGAGGCCGGGCTGTAAGCCAACAGCGAGTTTTCATTAAACGGATTTGGAATATCTTCACTTTTTCTCCCCAGTCCACCCAAAAGCTTCAAACCAAAGATATTATATTTTGGCTGGAGTTTTAACATAGTTTGAGCTTCTCCTTTAATTTCTCTTGACTGGGAAATCCAAGAAAATATGTAATGGTCACCAATCTGCAACCCGTCCAACATGAACCAGTTTTAGTTTTGTCAGAAACTGGACAGTGAAGCAGGAAGTGATGAAACTAGAATCAGACCGCCGCGCCGAGGTTTTAACCTCTTTCATCTGGATGGTAGCAAAATATCACTAATTGGAAATGGTATTTTTATTTTCCTTTTTTAGATGCCACCTACATAAATCATGTTTACTCTAAACAAATAACCGTAAAATCCCACAGAAGGTCAGAAATGTGGAGTGTTCCCCTGCTGAACTACAGTGAGAGGGGACAAAGTGCCAGTATTGATTTGTGAAAGTTAATGTTGACCTATGTAAAGCTCCAGAGCCACATCTGTGACCGTGAACAGGCAGTGAACCCGCCTCAGGGCTCTTATTTTGAAGGGGTTCAGGAGACAGACCGGGTACATTGACATGGAGCGTGAACTCCAGAGGTTTGTCGTTAGGAAACATCTCCATGGCGATGAGTTCAGCCCGATTGCTCAATCTCGTCTTTTCTTGTTGCTGATCCACGCTGTGGCTTCGAACTGGAAACGTGAACTTTTGTCGTCTTCTGTCTTTTTAACTCCAAACCACAAGTGAAGAAGATTTAATAGCAGAGAATAAAAAATCTGCCTCATGGCATCTTGTGTAACTGCAGCCGATGACATGATCGATTTTTCTGCATTGCCTGTTTGACTTCCCATCTTCTGTGTGCAGACCGCAGAAACCAGCTGAAAACGAGCATCGATTCAGCCTGTGGTTTCCTCAGCTCATGACTTTCTTCAGCACTAAAGGCAGCATCAGCCTCTGCCAGGATTAACTGCACCTTGAAGATGTTTCTGCTGTTGCTCGGTGACCTTGCATGCTAACATGTGAAGGATTAGCCGACCGTTTTGGCTTGTCCAGATTTCCGACCCTACAATGCTCCATTTTAACTACAGAAATCAAAGTTTCTGGACAAAGGAGATTAATTTGCTGTGTCTGGAGGAGCTGAAGCAACATGCCAGGTGTGGCAGATCCGTCAGCGACACGGATACATCATCGTACAACAATATTTGTTTTAGCCGTCAACATTTCAACATGTACAGTATTTATGCAGGGAAGGTCTGTCGAGCAATGCATACTCTTCGTTCAGCACGACTCTGTTATTCTCCCTTAATTGAAAAGTTGAAACTTTATACGTTTTCCGCTGCCAGCAGCGTCACTGTTCTGTCAGTGTTTTCTCTGGAGAGCGAGAAAACACTTGGGAATCTGGCGGCCAAAGTCGGAAGCATCAAATCCAGCTACCACTTGAAAAACATGGAGGAAGAAGAGGAATTATTTCTGGAAGTGTCACCATGACAGATACCAGACTTCAGTCTCTGCTTGATTTACTGGACAAATTCTCCATGGAGATGGAAAAATAAGTTGCTGACTTGATCTCAGAATTCAGTTTCTTTATTTTTGTGTTCCAAGTTGTAAACACAAGTGTTTCAGAAAGCCACAGTGTGTTTTTATAAAGTCAGAGATTGTAACAGTAACTAATCTTCAAAACTGTGAAGCCAGAAGCTGTCAGATCCGAGTAACTGGAAAGTTAAACATCCAAAATCGCCAACATGCATCTAAAATGGAGAACATCCAACCAAAACAATGAGTAACGCGCACGTGAACCGGCTGGCGCGCACGTGAACCGGCCAGCGCGCACGTGAACCGGCCGGCGCC
>NW_006799986.1:589739-599104 GCF_000485575.1 Poecilia formosa | reverse complement strand
CGCATCCAACACGGCCGCCGCGCATCCAACACGGCCGCCGCGCATCCAACACGGCCGCCGCGCATCCAACACGGCCGCCGCGCATCCAACACGGCTGCCCTTCATTTAGAGCAGCTAGCAGGCGTGCAGCCGTTGCGCGGCTCCTGGGATCAAGATGATTCAGGTTCATAAATCAAGGCAGGATTTTAGTTCCTGAAGTATTAAAATGCTGAATTGTCTGCTCTTCCCAGACATATGAAGATTTCATTAAACCCCAATTACATTCTTTCTGTAAACATTTTAGTGAAATTAAACCTGCTGTAAATTGAACGCGGGTCATAAATCCAGTGTAAACAGGTTTTAGTGTTTCTTTGTGTTTTAATGCCGCGGCTCCTGCAGGAGATTCTGCTGGAACTTGCTCTCCTCCTTCACTCGCTCTGCTCTCTAATTACTCCGAGGAGAAAATGTGAAGCTGCAGCCGATCAGCGTGTGGCTGCCTGCTGACGAGCCGACGTGCTGCTGGCTTTCTTCATTCACCGTTTCTAACTTTACCTGAGAAGTAAACCTTTTGCGCTGCTGCTGCTTTTATTTTGCTGAATTTATGGCCAGAAGTTGTAACCCTGATGTACTGAAGCAGGATGCATCCCTGACGGGTTTACAACAGCTTTGGGTTGTTATTATAGTTTAGTTTTATTTCATTGGGACGTTTTGTTTGTCTAATTTAGTTAGTTTTAGCTTCTGCTAAACACTGTGTCGGTGTAGAGCTTTAGCACAACTAACCGTAGCTCAGGCCACCAATAAATACGCCTTCTTTTCATCTAAACGCTGTAAAATCATTTTCCTCCGTTCATTAACTGTATCAAAACTATTTAAACTTGGAATGTGCAGTAGAGGTTTTATTTATTTGTGAGGCGTCACCTCAGTTTAGTCTCTCATCACCACATGCTGGAAGTCAAAGTAAACTAGAAATCGAGTTTTCGTTTAGCTGGTGAAATAGGAGTGGAGAAACGTCTGTAGTGATGAAGAACCAGTGACGTTTCGTCCAGCCCTCGCTGACTGAGTTCAGCTCGTCAACGATGAGCTTCTTCTGTAAGATACCGTCGAGGTATCTTGATCAAATGTCCTCTGCAGGAACCTTCCTGGTACATTCCTATAGAACAACCCAAGGTTCACTGAAGAGCTGCACAAAACGTCTGGTGTTTGATTTCTGGAAGAAGACTGCAGACGTTAGGACAGCGATTTGAGTCTCGACCCTCACGTTTTTATTTCATGGGTTCTGAGCTGAAAGGTTTCAACCAGACAGGAAAACATGCATAAAGGCAACCGCTGAAAGCCGACAGCATGAACTATTCGGCACCTTTGAAGTGGCCGGCCGTCAGGAAGAGGCATTCATGCAGACAATGGTGCATTGTCCGGCCATCAAAGGCCCTGACGGCTGTCTGAGACGGGCCTCCATAAGATAACAGGGCAAACGCATTAATGAGAAGCAACAGTTGGAGAGGCGCTCATTATTCATTGTGCGTGTTGAGAAAGCTGTGAAAGCATCGCTCAAAGGCATGAGCCAAAGCCAACCCTCCACAGCTTCAGACAGGTAGTTTCTAAGGCGCTTAGGCAGAACAAACGCTGTTTGGAGGCCAGGTGGTAGCTAAGGGCTGTAGCCATGGTTACGCAGGTCTGACACGATCACAAAATACCTTCTGAACACGACTGAGCTTCAGCAAAGGCTGCTGACTCAGGTTGGGCTTCTAAACACGTCCATCCAATAGTCTACCAACATGGCTGCACTGTGGCTAATGTAGAAAACCTCAGTCCAGTTATTCAAGATGCTGCTATGTTCTTCACCCTCGTGTACGCGCTGCTCAAACTGCTAATGGCAGAGAAACAACTTACCATTACTGAAAAACCATTTATCTTCAGTCATCAGTGGCTGTACTAACCATGCTAACTAGCATTAGCATCTGTGGCGTACTCTGCTGTGCGGGAACTAGCTGCAGAGAGCAAGGAGTTGTACATGAGGGTGATTGACAGTGCTAAGACCCTCCTCCAGGTTCTGATTGGTTGTTTCTGATGGGGATGGTTCTTTTCTGCAAATGGCAGCAGGACTACTGGGAAGAGACAGAAGAGCTCCATTATTTTAATAAATTATCTGTCTCATACTGTCAGAACACGGTGACAGTTTTAACAAATATGTAATAAAAACATTTTGTTTATAAAAGTTACATATCGCAGCGTTAAAGGGCCAGTATCATGTAAAATATACTTTTATATATATATTTCATGTGATGATGTTTTTCTCTGGAGTTTTGCTTTGAGTCTTTCATGTTTGAGAAATCCTTCAATCTCCATGGCAACCATTCAACAGCAAAACCCTGGGTGGATCTAGTACATACTTAAATTTACACTAGTTGATGAAACGTCCAAATTTATACTCTAAAGTATTTAACATCTGACTACAAAAACAGAAGTGATGTAGATTTTTTTGTCACACCTGGATATAAATTTGTGCATGAAGGGGTTAAAAAGTTTGCCTTGTTTTTTGAAACGGATAACATTGCCACCTGCTGGCCAGGGGTGGAAATGTCAACATTTGGATAAATAAAGGAAACAAACATTTGTTTAAATGGAGTAATGAAGTGACATCTTTAAATGTAATTTTTTCTGTAAGATTTCACATCAGAAAATAAAATCTGAGTCAGGCTGTTGCAGGTTTCCCACCTGGTGTGTGTGTGTGTGTGTGTGTGTGTGTGTGTGTAAACACACGGCTCCAGGACGCGGAGCTGATTTACTGCCTCTGCGTTCTGTTTCGGTGCTAATTACACCGACACCAGCCGCAGCTCGAAGCCTCTGGCAGGAACGAGCTGCTGACTCAGCATCGGCTCTGCCTCCTTACAAGTCTGGACTCCCAGGACTGAAATCCTCGACTCTCGGCTCCTTCTTGCTAACAAAAGTATCGAGGCTCTGAATCCTGATCAATGCAGTTACTGTCCAAGTTTGTCTCCGTTTCAGGCTTTCAGCTCTGCTCTGACTTTTTGTTCTACTTTCAGTGAGCAAAAAGCTGCAAACCCGGGATTTTATTTGATTCGTGAAGCTGTGTGAAGTCGGGAAGAGGACGACACAAAATGGCTTTCAGGATTTTTAGCGAGTGGAATCAGTTTCTGCAAACTAAAAAGCTGACTTTTTCTGAAGATAAATGTGACATTTTCAGTTTGCCAGCATGAGGGCGATCTGCTCAGAGCAGCATAACCGACACTGCGACGGGTCAGAACCATCAGCACACGTCACCACAGCGAAACATGAAGGTGGCAGCATCATGCTGTGGGATGGGGAGGTTAGAGGCTGCAGAAGACCAGTCACTCTAAACATCCAGCCAGAGATGTTATGGGATGATTTAGATTAGCGGCCTAGTCAAAGTTCAGACCTTAAACCAGCTGAGAATCAGTGATGTTCTCTAACGGAGGAAGGAATGACGAGGAAAAGCTTTAAACTTTGTAAACCTTCAGAGAAAACTTGAACTGATTTAGTTCAAGTTTTACCTTTTAGAGCAGGTGTCCAAAGATGGGTTCAAAGGTCACCGCTTTAAAAAACTGAAGTTATTCTGTTTGGATTTAAAGAGGAACCATCTAGAATCAGCTCTCAGCTTCAGTTATTACAGCTGGAGGCTGACCTTTGACCTGAACGTTCACAGTCACATAGAGACTGTTACAAAGTCGGCCTTCTGTCACCTGCTGATTCATAACTGGAACGTTAATTAATAAACATGATGCATGTTTGCTTGATGATGGTGTTTGACTAAATATAATGATTCCTGCTTGTTCCTAATGACTTCCTGTTGTTTTTATCATGTAAAGTCCTTTGAACCTCCGTGTTTCTGACAACATGAAGTTGCGTTAATTAGCCGTTTAACCGCGCTGCGTCGGAACAAAGACGTGTCTGAAGAGCTGCAGGACTCCACGCCGTCTCAGAGGAAATCTGTGGAATCTGGGTCATAATTTCTGCCTCAGAAAGCCCAACCAGAACTTTACAGGTTGTGACCTCACTGTCGCCACGGTAATTGCAGCCGTTGCAGCACCTGAGTGTTCGGCGGAGCATTAGTCACCGGGAGGCGCAGGACGCCCCGAGGACACAGACTGACATTGTCCTGTAATTCCAGGATTAAGACCTGCGCTTGTAAAGAGCGCCTGTTAGCAGGACGGAGTCGTTTTAGAAACCAAACGGGTTGCAGATCTGGAGGAAGCTCCAGGCGGGGGTTAAAAGCAGGCGGGCCGAACCGCCGGCTGCATGCAGCTCATGTAAAGGTTGTTTTCCTGTTGTGTCTCTCTGCAGAGGTGCACAGCACCGAGAGTCCTCTGGTGAAGAGGCCCCTGCTGGACCCCTGGAACCGGCAGGAGAAAGCCCGGCTTCAGACTCAGAATGAGCTGAGAACCAGGATGAGGACCAGCCTCCACGACGAGCGAGTCCAGAGAGACCCGCCGGTCAGAACCGCGACAACTCACACCGACTGGACCCAATCTGGGTCCTGCTTTATAAAACTCTGAACGTTCGCTCCACAACATCTTAGAAATATTTAGTTTGGAGGTAAACAGTTGGATTCAAACTAACTAACTAACTTAGTTAATGAGCAAAATGTTTAGTTTGTAGCTAAATATTTTATAACCAAATATAGCAAGCTAATTGTTTAGCTCCAAACTAAATGATTTATTAGGAAGCTAAAGCCAATCAGGGGGCGGGGCCAAGCAGGGGGGGAGGGTAAACTGAGGGTGGGCATCAGAGGTCACAGAGCTGTACGTGGCCGTGAGCGGACTGTACATTTGTTTTCCTTTATAATCACTGAAGCAAAACACCATGTAGATACAGGTCAAGGTCAAAGGTCATTCCGTTTTAACATGAGCGTGTGTTTCTGCTGTGTTTCCACCAGAGCTCCTGTCAGCAGGAGCTGGACATGGTGCTGGAGGAGATCTCCAGGATGACCTCAGAGGACAACCGGGGCCCGCTGGAGAACCTGTACGGCCTCAAGTTCCCAAACTGTGACAGACACGGACTGTACAACCTGAAGCAGGTGAGCCGACCTGGGGTCAGTCTGCAGTTTCACTTCAGTCACAGAGAGGCCAGGCTGGGATTTAAACCTGCAACCTTCATGGAACAATCAATCCGCACAACGCAGGAGGGCGACCAAACCTTTTATCACATGGATCAACATCATGCAGTCAAAATGACTGACAGGCCAAAACATAAAATAAGGGGGAAAAGAAACAAATACTGACTTTTTTTACTCAACAATAAACTAAGTTTTTAAACTAAATGAGTAATATAAAGATGCAAATAAGCTAATATATCCCTTTTAAATAAGAAAATAAAAGTTTTCTTGTCTAAATGCAGCAGCAGCTTTGATCCTCTGCAGCTAAAACAAGATGTGAAAAACTGAGTCGTTTCTGCTGGACTGAACAGTGATGCTGATCTGGTGATTAGTTTATGAGTTAATTAGTTAGATGCAAAATATGATTTAATTGGAGATATTTGTTTCCAGAATGTGAACCAGGTGAAGCTAAAACTTCAACTAGAGGAGTTATGGATTGAACAGATAGTTTTTAAAATGTTTATAATTTTTGGAAGGTTTTTCTGCATTACTGCTCTGAGTGTCTTTATGAGTCTGTACTCCAGTGGATGATTAATCAATTATTAAATTAGCTGTAATCCATTAATCATGATTAATCTGATTAGTTGAAAGTCCTCCATAGATCGTTGACTGCTCATAGCTACTCCACATAACCCCACTCTAAATACAAACATGAAGACAAATTACAATTTTAGATTTAATTTTGGCAGCAGAGATAAAGATTTTCAGCATCTGTGTGTCGAGTTGATCAGGATGTTTAACTCACTGATCCATCCTTCAGCCTCCTGTTCCTCAGCATCCTGCCTACACACACACACACACACACACACACCAAGGCGTGACAGGATGATTAATCCTGAACAAGACAACAGGCTCCTGAGCTGAAGGTTACAAGGCAGTAAAAGTGTTTGGCGTTAATGAAGCTCCAGGGAAGACTTTGGTTGAGCCGGGAACGAGTTGTGCTTCCGACGGTTCGGTTCTGCTCATCCGCAGAAATCAGAGGCTGCAGGACAAACAAGGTCACACGTCCAGGTTTGATCGTAGGGAGTCAGAAGAGCAGAGCGGAGGATCTGACAAGGCACCACGCCTTCCTGAAGGATCTCTGCTCACAGACAGCAGCACTGTTCCTCAGTTCCCAGGATGCATCACTCCTCCTCCTCCACACTTGGAGTGTTCACGCCGCGCCGCAGCGCACCGCAGCGCGCGCTTATTACTGTAACTGTCACTTCTTTGTTCTTCCTCATGAAAGGAAGAAAATAGAAACTTGGTTTCCCCTCGTGAACTGAGTCCGCTCCCGTCACGACCTCATTTAAGAGAGGAGTGTGTGTGTGTGTGTGTGTGTGTGTGTGTGTGCGCGTGCGAGGTCGGGTTATTACTGGATGAATGTGGTCCCACCCGGACCAGAGCCCTCGCTCTTATCCAATGAAGAAGATCCCTCACCCTGCCTCACACACACACACACACACCTCCATGCTTCATTAACCTGCTGTGCCTCCTGTGCCCCTCCCCTGGCTGTTTCTGTGCCTCCTGCAGTGCAACATGTCGACCCACGGCCAGCGGGGCGAGTGCTGGTGCGTGGACCCGCTGACGGGCGTCCAGATCCCGGAGACGCCCAGAGTCAGAGGAGACCCCAACTGCAACCACTTCCAGGAGGCGCTGCGGGCGCCGGCCACCACGGCCCGCTAACACACACACACACACACACACACACACACACACACACCGGGTTTGATCCTGCACTCAGTAGAAGGAAATGCCTCTTTTGTCTAATCTTCACACTGCAGCCTGAAGCGACACAAACCTGATCTTTATGATGAAGCTTGTTTTTGCAGATAAACGGTCTGTTAGGTTCTGACTTTATGCTTCTGTGTTAATTTTGAATGTTTCTTGTCTTTATTTTTGCCTGGAGCCGTTTCTCTGGCCTCTCGGGTCAAACGGTTCTCAGGCACTTTAATTTGCAGCCAAACGTTGAGTCTGAACTCCGTCACTTTGGGTTTAGACTCGTTGCATGAAGCATCATTTTCCTCATCTAACAAATATGATTGTTTCCACATTTTCCAACAGAACAAAAGCTGCTTCACAATTTAATCAAATACTAAAATATTTACACACAGAAATAATTAGTCAAACCGGATAAAAATACAAAAATAACAAGAAAATGTTATGTAAAACCTGACCTCTTAAAACAATTTAACTGCCTGATATTTATAGGGAAAGTGAGACTGTGTTGGCTGCTGCAGCTCATCGAGCTGCATGACTGTACAGGACGGCGCCTCTTAGCCGCTGCAGCCATTAGTCTTCATGGAGTCACAGGAAAGCAGGAATCTGCCACAGAAAAAGACGCAGTGTGTCTTTTTATTTCTTGTCTAATTTCTATAAAATAAAGTTAAACACTTTAAAAATTATTGCCAAAAAACAATTCAGAATGTGGTGTGATGGTCTGAAACAGCAGCGCTTTGTTAGATAATTTAACCTTCTGTCATTGAGTCGCCTCATTTCACTGTGAAAGAAAAAACCCTGAATTCACATCTGCATGTTAAGCTAGCACAGCTAGCTGACGTCTCTATTCTTTTTTTCTCGATGTTTCCCTGAGCTGTGAAATGTGATTGTAGACGATGGATAGTAAATCATCACGCCTCTTTTTCTAATAGTTTTTATGTCATTTTCCTGCACAATGTCGACGTCCAGGCCAGTAATTTATATCGATGACGCTGGTCTGATAGGTGTCAAATTAAGATTTAAATTTCTCACAACTGGAGATACTTTTTAAATTTACTTTGGCCAAATGATCAGAGTGGGTGTGTATCAGCTAGCATGCGATGCTAACTGATCTGATCTGAGCTGCTGTTAGTTTCACTCCTGAGAAATTCTCTCTGATTCTCCAAACTCAGGTCACTCTGACCGCCGTTTACACCGGGTAAGATAGTCACTGCTCACAGCTACTCAGCCAACATTTTCCCCAAATAGATTATCTGAAACAAGAAATCAAAGAAAAGTTGTTAAAACTGGAAATGTTTCTGTAAAAGTAGAAAAACACACGTTGCATCTTGTGACTTTGTCCTAAAGCAGATTCTTTTTTCATTGTTAAAGAAACTGAACTAAATTATTAGTTTATTGTTTTTATGTATGATTCCCATTGTGTTCTGTAGTTTCCCTTTATGTTTATAAAAGTAATAAAACCTGGATAAAATCCTCATGTCGTTCAGTGTCAGCTTTGGCTTTGTAAAGTGAAATGGAGCAGCAGACTGAGAGGTCAGACGGGTCGGTTTTCCAGAACTTTCTCGGTAAATGAAGGGAGATTTTATCAGCTGCAACATTTAATGGGCTGGAAATGTTTTTAAATTCCTGAATATTTGTTTGATGTGGTGATGACTGAAGAATCCCAAAGAAATTCTGATTTGCACTTTAAGTTTTTCATTTAAAAAATGACGATCTATAAAAGGAGTTAAGAAATCATAAAATTTATTAACAGTAGATCAATAAAACCTTGAAAGCTGGCGCCCTCGAACAACAATTCAACTCAGTAAAACCGCTAAACGCCAATAAAAACGTAACTCTACTGTTGGTGGATTGGCAGAAATATTGAAAATTATTTTTTTTATGCTTTTCATTGTTGTAGTACTCGAGATGGTCTCGGGCTCTGAGGACTCGGCATTTTATTTCAAGACCAGTCGAGACCGCAACTGTGAAAATATCACTAAACGTGCAGCATACTGTCCAGTTTATTTACATCTTTGTTTTCAGTGGATGCAAAACCACCGATTAAAATCCAACCAATCACGTGTTTCCGCCCCTCCCCCTCTCCTCCTTTCACTCGCACGCGGAGCTCCACACATGCGCAGTGGTTTCCTCTCAGCGGCAGAAAATGTTTGTCTAATCGTCAGTAATAGAATATCGCTGCATAAATAATAAGAAATCCGATGGCCACAGCTAACTCAGCAGCGCTTCGCTTTCACAGACGGTGGAGACAACGTCTAACTTTTTTCGTCTCTTAGAAAAGTAGCTCAAAGAAGGTAAGATCCGTTGACGTGATCTTACCTTCACGTAAGATCACGTGAAGGTAAGATCACGTGATCTTACCTTCAAGCTAGCTTTACAGAGCTAGCTTTACAGAGCAGCTAGCTTTACAGAGCAGCTAGCTTTACAGAGCCAGCTGTGCAGAGCCAGCTGTGCAGAGCCAGCTGTACACTGTGCAGAGCCAGCTGTGCACTGTGCAGAGCCAGCTGTGCACTGTGCAGAGCCAGCTGTGCACTGTGCAGAGCCAGCTGTGCAC
>NW_006799986.1:583220-589267 GCF_000485575.1 Poecilia formosa | reverse complement strand
AGCCAGCTGTGCAGCTGTGCAGAGCCAGCTGTGCAGCTGTACAGAGCCAGCTGTGCAGCTGTGCAGAGCCAGCTGTGCAGCTGTACAGAGCCAGCTGTGCAGCTGTGCAGAGCCAGCTGTACACTGTACAGAGCCAGCTGTGCAGCTGTGCAGAGCCAGCTGTGCAGAGCCAGCTGTGCAGAGCCAGCTGTGCAGAGCCAGCTGTGCAGAGCCACATAAGCATTGTGATGAAATGTGATGAAAAAAAAGTCACTCACTGTGCTGAATTATTGTGCGGAGGTCTTGACTGACTTGTCGCATATATGGGACAACGGCGCTATGTCCAAAAGTCTGCAATATAGTGATGCGACATTCAGGAACAGTCGATTCATCTGCTCGTCTCTTTACTTATTAGATTGGACTGGAGTGTCACTGAAAGCCGTTGTTCTATCAGATTACCATATGCTGTCAGAATAGCATACATGCAGCGAGTACCATGCCGGTGCATTAAGATGTCCGACAGTCAGAGGAGTTGTCAGTTCACCATATGCAACAACTTATGATAAAAATAAGTCATTAAATTGTTTTCAATGATAACTATATAGATATACATGTGTTGTCGTGGTTTCAAAGTGTATTTAAAGCAGGTCTGGTTGCAGCTGGAGTCAGCTACAACACACGGCCGTGTAAAACTCATTAACCTACTTAACCGTTAAGTCAGGATGTCATACAACTGTTAATAGCAAAGTGTATGATGATCTATGTCATGATTCTATGTTACTAATTAAATAAAATGATATGGTAATGACATGTCTGACAGATACAGGTGTGAGTTTGTGCTAAGCGTATGACGATCTGACAACGTATGCTGACCTGACAGAACAGAGCAATATGGGCAAACACCAAGGGTGTTATCTTTTTAGGGATGGCATGAGACCACCGCAGATCGTAGCACAGAGATGGAAGCTTTGCAGAACCAAGAGTTTGTCCTGCTTTTAGATATTAAGTATTTAATATCTAGGTGTTTTTATGAGAATATGGATCTTTCAGATCAATCTGAGAAGTAATTTTGATCATATTTCACATTTTATGTAGCGCGGGGCGCTGGTCTTGGTCTTGACTCGGTCTCGGGTTAGGTGGTCTTGACCACAACACTGATGCTTTTTCTCTGACAGGAATTTTTTCTGTGATGCAGATGGAGAAATTTATTTTTTTTAAAAACTGCCAAAAGATAAAAATGAATCAGAATCAGTTTTACTGATGAACTGAGGACAAAAATGAATAAAAGTCACGACTGTTCAGTGAGGACTGAAGTAAATAAAGCCTTTTATAAGAACTTGTAGAAAGATTTGTTATCCCCAAACTGAAGGGAACCCAGGCTGGTTCATGAACCTGATGACGAATCCGGAGCTTTTCATGCAGCCAGAATGAGAAATTTACCCAGAATTCAAAGTTCGGCCCCGAAGACGCCCATCATGATTCAGTGCTGGGTTGAAACGAGGAGCCTTGTTTGTAGTCGGAGCCAAAAGCGGGTCATATGAGCCCAGTCCTGACCGGCGGTAACTTTATACAT
The DNA here is from genome assembly GCF_000485575.1 of Poecilia formosa. Taxonomy (NCBI): domain Eukaryota; kingdom Metazoa; phylum Chordata; class Actinopteri; order Cyprinodontiformes; family Poeciliidae; genus Poecilia; species Poecilia formosa. The sequence continues at coordinate 587,715 of NW_006799986.1, read as the reverse complement.
GTGCTAATGTGCCAAGCGGTCGGTCACCAGCCCAGGCTGTGAAAACTGCTTCTACAGCTTCGTCCTTCGCTGGTTTTTATTGGGTTTTAGGAACCGGTCCGCAGGTGCTGGAGGGAGTTCAGATCGCAGGCGTTTTCTGGGCTTTTCTGCACATTTAATGGTGGTTTTAGGCTGAAAACGAATCAAAAGAAGAGTCTTTTGTTTTGGCACAATGGGGCGAGCATCTCTGCCGAGACGATAACGTTCCCGCTTTAAGACTCCTGTTTGTTTTGTTAGCTTCCAACAACTTCCTGGGATGTGCAGATTGTGGGTTTGTTTCTCAGACTTGTTGAATGTTAACAAAATAATTGTTGTTTTATCTCGGTGAAATGACGAGGTTCTCCAGGAAGTGCAGACATCAGTTTTATATCAAAGACAATTATTATGTTGGAGCTCTCTGCAGAGAGTTCGGCTCTCTGCAGAGAGAAGCAATGGTGGGAATCTGCCGAGTCGACTTTCTTTCTGCTGAAAACAATTTTTACTTCAACTATAAACCAAAAGTTTCTCCAATTTCTGTTGGACCAGATTTTGTGATAATTCCTGAAGCAACGAGTCATTACAATTAAAAATAAAGCGCATTAACATGATGGGGTTTGGTGCTTAGAGGAAGAGCACATTTTCCATCTGAGGGTTAAAATTAAAACATTTCTCCAATAAAAGTTTTACAGGCTTTTACAGCCCGATTTCTCTTGGACTCAGTCGTTAATAAGCACACAGTGGTCCAAATAAAACCTTCAATGGTCTTTGCTGGATCAGGAAATCCTCGTTCAGAGACTTCCCAACATCTGATCACTGCAACCAGAGAAATGTTCCCTGATTTCAAAACTTTGGCTGACATGGTGCTTGTAACTCCAGTTTGCAGTGCGGCAGCAGAGCGCGGATATTTGGCCCATCAGCACAAAGCAGCTGAGGCACCTGGAGACTTTTTATGAACAAATCAAGTTTTTAGATGGAATATTTTAAATGCAACACAAAGTTCATCTGTTGATGATCATAGTTTTTGGTCTTGATTTCAAACTCAAATCAGACCTGGGTGCTCCCAAAACGGCATCATATTGATTTAAAAAACGAATAAACAAATAAAGCAAAAGTTTTCAAAGAAATGGTGACGAAAATCCTGAATAGAAAAGTCTTATAAAAATAAAAAATATTCTTGTGACCCTTGAACTCTTTAAATGTGACGATTTTGGCCAAAAGTTTGGACTTCTCTGGTCCAACATGACATCTGATCGGCAGTCAGATTCTAAAGGCTTTTTATTCCCATAAATCCAAGCATTTAAATGAATAAACAACTTTTAAACGATGTAATGCAGTAGAAATTTATTTATAAAGCAACTTGAAACAACCACTGGCCGAAGTGCTGATCATGATGAATAATTGTAGGAAAGTAAAACGTCCTGATGCCAAACAAAGTTTTCACAAAATGAAACGAGTTTGTCAAAATTTAAAAAGTTTCTTGGAAAACAAGGAGAAATGAAGAGGGCCACCGTAGGGAGAAGAGTCAATGTCACCCAAAAAATTCAGGACTCGGACTAATCTCGGAAGTTTTCTAGAAAAAAAGTTTAGACTTTTAAAACTCAAATTTCCAAAAGTTTATTTATTTATATATATATATATTTTTACTTTTAAAGGCCAGTGTTTTTTTTTGTTTTTTTTTTTCTAAAAAATTTGAGATTAATCTCAAAATTTCAAATTTTTTCTAACAAATTTCTCATTTCCAAGCTCAGCGTTTTCTGAGTTTTTAAATTTTTTATCTGATTTCTTTCATGGAAATTTACTCCTTTTTTCTGACTACAAAGGCTCTGATACGCCGGCAAGGAAACGAGATTGAAATGTGCTTTTTGGATGTTAATTGTTAATTTGGCTTCTTTTGAATCGGACTCAGATTTTTGTCTCCATCAAAGCACGTTGACACATTGAAGCAGAAAAACTCCAACACTGAAGGACCAGATGTAAAGTTTTTGCCTACGCAGCCGTTTTGGGTGGAAGTCACCTGGACTCGGTTTCTCCCTGGTTCTCCTGCTGCAGGTAGGATCCCATTAAAACATTCCTCAGCTATCCGCTAGCCACTTTCCATGCCTGATAGTTAAATGTCATAAATGTTAACGTACGCTGCTTTGGTTTTATGGTGTGTGGGATGTAAGAAGAGATTATGGTGGCGGTCACATCCGATCCCGGCGGAGGAACCCTCCATTTGGGAGTCCGTCTTTGATGACAGGCTGGAGGGAACTAGCAGACACTTGTCCGACTGTCCCAGCCTGCGCTCTGCATTCCTGCAGACCTCCTTTTATCTGCTCCTCTGTGATGATGGGAGCCACCGCTGCCTCCCTAAGAGATGGCATTTGGGAACATTCAAATTACTCAACTTAAACATCTGTATTCGTACGTTTGCAGTATTTCCAGATGAATTAATTGCGAAATAATACAATGTGTTGATGTCACATGCTGCTATGACGGAGAAAAAAAACTGAGAAGCTGATTTTGGAAATAAAACACTTCCAAAATGCTAACATTTTCAAAGTTAGCACATTTGCTAACTTTGAAAATGTTTAGTTTCCCATAAATTTTTCCACTTATTTTCTTGTTTTGTAAACTTTGACTTGAATAAAACCACCACTGATGTGACGTATGCGTCATTAACTTCCAGTAAATAAATACCATGTTTACATCACCAGAACTAATATTTATGATTAGCACTTTAGCTTTAGCTAAAGCTAGTTAACTTTAGTTTTAGCTTTAGCACAATTAACTATTTTGCTAGCTGTGCCAACCACTGCGCTAATCAATGAAAAATTCAGATCTTGTGATATTGTAGCTCTTGTTGCTCAACAACAGTGGCAGACAAACTTCTGCTAATGGAACATATTTTTAGTTTAGCGCTTTAGCATTTTTGCTAACTTTGAAAACTCTTAGTGCACAATTACTCCAGAAAAATTATAAATTTCTAATTTACTGGGCTGTTTTGTGGAGTTTCAGTTGAATGACGGATGATGATGTGGCGCAGAGTCCCTGACACATGGAGGATATCTGCACCACTGATTACCATGTTAGCATAACTAGCATTAGCAAAAATGTTTATGATTCGTGCTTTAGTTAGCATCCTGACCTCTGCGCTAATCAAGTATCTTGTGATGATACTGTTGGTTTAAAAATATTAAAATCCATCAATGGGCAGCGGCGGCCATTATTATTTCTGTAAACATTGCGTTGCTGCACTTGAGGTTTGTTGTTGTAAACTGTTCACACTGAAGTCTGAGTGGGTTGCATTTAATTAGTACAGCAAAAAAATCTGATTTCTGCAAGGAATCAGATTTAATCATGGAGATGTAAAAACCTGAATTTCAACCCGGGACCTTCTGAAAGGTTGGACCAAAACAGAGAAACTGAGTCAAATCCTCCAGATTTGATGACCAGGAGCTTCCAGGTCCTTTCTGCGGTCGACATGGTGGAGTTGCAGATCCGTCCGGTTGCCTCGCCTCAGGTCAGGCTCGTAGCGTCACTTCCTGCTCGCTGCGCCTCAGACTTACGCCTCTAAGAGGTTTATCAGCTCGGGCCTCGGAGATTACCCGGCGCTTACGATCAGGATGATTCCTCCTCAAACGGCACATGAAGCCAATTTCTACAGAAAACACCAGACGGCTTAAATGAATACATAACTTTATTTAAATAAATGCTTTGTCATTACAAAAAAGACAAAGGTTAAAAGAGTACATAAATTACAAGTTGAATAAATATTACACAGTGATATTCACTTTTATAATTTGAGATTTTTTTCAGGTTTTTTTTTTTTTTTTAATCTGTCGCTCCAAATACTGACCAATATTTCCGGCTGCCACCGATGGGTCTGTCTCAGAACACCAAATTACAAAAGCCCGATTGTCTTTACAACCAAAAATCTGTTATGTACTCTGAACAAACAAGCTGAACTGCTAACTGTCCTACTGAATAATGAAGTACGAGTTTAAACCAACTGGAGATGGGACATTTCCCAGAACTCCCTGTTTCTGTCTCTAACTGGATCTGTGCGGTGAATCGGTGGCTCCCTCATCGGGGGCCGTGGCTACCGCCTGGTAGCGCCCACGGCCCACGGCGCTCCCTCGCTCTTCCTCCCCCTCATCCTCTCCGTCTCAGTGCAGCGTCTCCAAACCCAAAGAGTCGCTGCTACCGTCTGAATCCAGGCGTGGGCGTCAGCGGCCCCTGTCACTAGGGGCCCCTCGGCGGCCCCTGTCACTTTGGGCCCCTCGGCGGCCCTTGTCACTAGGGGCCCCTCGGCGGCCCCTGTCGCTTTGGGCCCCTGTCTCTTTGGGCCCCTCGGCGGCCCCTGTCTCTTTGGGCCCCTCGGCGGCCCTTGTCACTAGGGGCCCCTCGGCGGCCCCTGTCACTAGGGGCCCCTCGGCGGCCCCTGTCACTAGGGGCCCCTCGGCGGCCCCTGTCGCTTTGGGCCCCTCGGCGGCCC
>NW_006799986.1:559293-582874 GCF_000485575.1 Poecilia formosa | reverse complement strand
CGGCGGCCCCTGTCTCTTTGGGCCCCTCGGCGGCCCCTGTCTCTTTGGGCCCCTCGGCGGCCCCTGTCTCTTTAGCTTGAAACGCGGCTTCAGAAAGGAAAGTTTTCCAGGCTTTAGTCTCTGCCGACCTCAGGATCGTCGTTGTGCATCAGGATCTACTGTGAGTTTGTGAAATAAGTGCAAGTTGCTTTGCTTAACGTGATTCGACTGGTATAGTGCTGTGCAAAAGTTTTAAACCACTCCTCGTTTTTTAACACTTTGCTAGCAAACTGTCAAATGTTCTGCTAAATGCTGATGCTGGTTTTGAGCAACAGATCTTCCAGTTTTCTGACGTTTCTCTTTAGCTCCTTTTATCAATCGAGTTCATAATTTGCCCAATCTGGTTGATTAAATACCATCCATGAATGCTAGTGTAAATCTTAATGGGTTTTAAATGGAAACTATCTTGTGATCTCCTTTAGCACACTTCTGCTAATAGTGGAGCTAAGTTTTAGCTTAGTGCTTTAGCTAACTGAGAACATTTAGCGAACTTAGCTTCCCTTAAATTAATCCAAACTTGACTGATTCCTAAACTTTTCCGTGAATAAAGTTCAACATCTTTGTTGAAATTTTGGATATCGACTGACTCCACCGTCATGTTCTTTAGCATTAGCTTCAGCTAAATACCATGATGTAGCATTTTAGCATACTTAGCTTCCCTTAGGTGAATGTTTTTGGGTTAATTCTGAAATACTAATTTCCTTGATTGTTCTATAAACTTTCAGTTGAATAAAGTTGGACATTTATGTTGAAGTTTTGATTATCGTATTCTTCAGGTATTCAGGCTTTTATTTTGAAGTTAATAAAGACTGTTACGCAGCACTTCAGTTTTCTTTCTTTAACAACAGCTGTTTCACAATCTTATGGCAACATTTCAAAATTAAATTGGTTCCAGAGGATTGAAGTCTTCCAAGGGCCGATGTAATTTGAATTGAAGGTAGCACTGTAACATTAGCCTCTGCTAACTAGCATGTTGGTGAAGGGCTTCTGTGTTACCAGAACTAGCTCCTTGGTTAGCGCCCACCACTGAAAGATGTAACTTGACTTGAAGATGAATCTTTAGGGTTCCCTTTTGGGTCCCAGAAGGGAAAAAAGTGTCAAATCTCCCAAGAATTAAAATGAAAAATAAACAGAAACTAATATACTGTTTGTTTGTTTTTTCAATATTAGAGGGAACAACTCTGTGGCTAAGAAATCTGTACATCAACTATTTCCTGCATGTCAAACTGTTTGCTGTTACACCTGAATGATTAGAAGACGGCTGAAATATAAAACATCAAGCAACTAAAGTCTGTCGTAAAACACAATGAAAACCCTTCAGGAAGTGGAGAACCGCTCAATAAAACCAGTTTAAAGACTAAAAGAGATTGTTTAAAAGCAGAAGTTAAAGGAACGAGGGATGACTGGGGATTTTTGCACAGCACCCCTGGATGCACGCATTCCCTCTCTCATTCGCAGGAAAAACAACTAACCGACATTCCTCAGCTTCCCGTCTAACTCCCCGTCAATCGTTGGCATTCACATAAAAACAGAAAAAGTGACAATCTTAGCTTATTAAGTCGTCAAAGGAAGAGCAGGAGGTTCTGAAACAACACGGACAAACGGAGCTGGACTGAATTTAAGGGACCGACCACATTCATCGTTCTTCTCTGTTAGCCTCGAACCTCGTCCTGAATATTGCCCCCTGGTGTCGCTTTCACACCAGTGCTTAAGTCTGTTTGTAGGAAGGCACAGAGAGGAGAAACCGGGTCCGGAGACCTGCTCATGTCGTGTTCTCACGGCGCTCCGCTGAGAAAAAGGCAGAAAGCTCCCACTGCCCTGTGAGCTGCTGTAACAGGACACTTTCCAATTCTTTACAGGCAAAAAGTCTTTGTTTTCTTTACATGATCTGGCTTTTCTCTACAGGAAAAACCCTCAAAGAATATTTAAAAGTAATACACCATGAATATGTTGTACTGACGGGGAAACATGGCTCAAAACGTAGGGCGGTCTTTTACTTCACTGAAGGCAAAGAAATCACAAATAAAACCACAAAAAAAGAGTCAGAGAGGAAACGGCCCGATCGGCAAGGTCGATCCCCCGCCCCCGAAAAAAACAATCCCAACTCGGAAAAATCAAACGTGCTTCCCGTCGCTGAAGCTGAGAGTCTTTGATTTGACCAGCGGAGCTGCGTGGCGCCGCCCGGCAGCTTCATAGGCACAGTTGGCATGTCAGGCTAGCTACGTGGTCGAAGAGCCGCTCACGTGTTCGTCTGCGACCGTCTGAACGCTCCGAGTCCCAAAGACGTTCGCTGCGTTGGAGAGGAAGGGCCGTCGGGTTGGCGACGATCGAACAAGAGGAGGAAATACAACGTTCTGCTGCTGGTTTTGTTTCTGAAATGGGCTCGCTCTGTAACACACCAACGCGTCACACAGGTTTCTAAACAGGATCCCCTTTCTATAAGTGCTCTGAAAACCCCCCAGAAAAACCAGAAACCAATCATTTCTCAGCCAATTCTCAGTCCCACGACACGCAGCTGGGTCAGTTTTCTCCTCCTTCTTCGTCTTGTGGTGAATTTTTTACAGTCAAATGAAGAGGTGGGGGATCCGAAGTGGTCTCCTTAATCAGAGAATAGTGCTTTTTCTTTGTGTCTCTCAGGTTGTTGGTGTGAGCAGAGGGCGGAGCGTACAGGTGTGACTCAGAAGATGCGTGGGCCCCGGGTCATGTGACGGTTATGGGGGCGGGGGGAAGGGGCCGGGGCTTTCACTCGTTGATGCTGCTCTCCAGGTCTTTGCACTGAATGTCCCCCCCGCTGTAGTCCGTCCCTGGCAGCATGACGCCGTATTTGTCCACGCACCAGCAGATGCCCCGCTTGCGGCCGCGAGACGGCTTGCACTGCAAAACCAGAGAACAGGATAGTTTCAGTGGAAACGAACACAAAGCAAACAGAAGCATACGGTGTACTGGGCCGCATGTCTGCAGCACAGCTAAAGGCAGTTGAAGAGACGGGCTAACCCAGCAGCCACACTCACTGGCCTGAGCACTGACTGTTCAGAGAAACTGCCTCTGTAGCGTCGACTTCAAGGCTAAAGACTAAACAGTTCATGTCCAGCATGTGCGGGATCTGCAGTCACATTAGTTGCCCTTTTCCTGACCTGTGATCTGTACAGATCTTATAGACGTTATGGTGTTTTAACTACAGTCACACAGCAGGTCTTGATGCTCAGCGCCGACATTTTGCTTAATTCCAGTATCTATTTTTTGCCTGGTCGTTCATGCTAATTAAATGCAACTGCAATCAGAGCTCGGTGTGAACAGTTTGAGACCCCAAAGCGACCTGCATGCACAGAAGAACAACATAGTTGTCACACAGCAGCACTCTGTCCTATGGAGGTGGAAATGGCCGTCGCTGATAGAAGCTGCTTCAGCCTCTGTTTACGTCCAGGTCCACCAGATCTGTCGTCTCTTGGAGCAGAATTATGATGCATGTCTCACGCCAGTGACCTAAAAGTTAAATAAAACGCTTAGAAAACTATAGGATCTGTTCGACATGTTGAGGTGGCCCAGATCGGGGCTTCCTCTGGGTTTCCTCTGACTGCCCTACAACATGTACGTTAGGCTGATCGACCGCTCTGATGGAAGCGGTTCAGTAAAGCCACATCTCTGACCAGTGGAGGTGTCCACCAGCCCCGAGTAAGGACTGAGCCGGTACACATGGACGGATGAGCCAACCGGTGACCAGTGGATGGATGTTTGGTGCTAAAGCAACCAAAAGGACTCTGTCCATACCCTGTTGACCTGCACTGACCACAAACACCCACCCAAACCTCCCCAGGTCCTTAAATCCAGTCTTATCTGCTTTCCTATGTGGAGGAACAACATACCAGCTGCCACCAAAGCTGCATCATCCCTGAGGAAACCTGATCACACCCAGGTCCCACTAAACCCTGATAAAGACGTTTCAATGGTTGGTTCTGCGCCACGAAACGTCAAGAACAAATCCTTTCATCCTTAAAACTGAATTTCTATCTGGGTTTCATCAGCAAATCTCTGCCATAGTGCAAAAGATAAATCAGAAGGTTGTCAGTGCTTTGCACCTGCTAAACTGAATTATTAGCAATGTTTACTCAAGATTTAATCGTGTGCCTCACTGGTTGGGTGTGAGGCAATGATTGCTCCAGATGTAGAAAGGATGTGGGTATAAAATTGGAGAAGAAACCTTCTGCTAACTGCTGCCTAACCCACCTGTTTGCGCTTGAAGAACCCTTTCCTGTCGCAGTTGGGAAGGTACAGAGACAGCGCCATGACCCGAGAAGTGTCCTTCATTTTCTGGATGATCCCATCCAGTTTCCTCCGACAGGGACCCTTCAGAAAAATTCAGCAGTTCATTAAAAACCAGCATTTAAAACCTTTAAAAGGTGTCAGATAGTGGAGAAGAAATCCCACATCAATAATCGTCCACAACAGAACTTACAAATTCAGGCTCGTGCTTGTCGATGTCCATGGGGGAATAATCCACGCCGGAGCTGAAGGAGCGCTGCTTGCCAAGCTTCCTCTTCTGCTCTTTGCGCACTGCGATCACCTTTTTACTGTTCACAATGTCTTTGGGATGCAGCGGCACCTTGGCTGGCGGCACCACGCCCGTAACGTCCGGAGTCATGTCCACGTCCACCCGCGTCTCCCGATCTGCAGGACGACACCAGCGAAACGCCGTTACAGCGACTCACACCGACTGGCAGGAGAAACTGATGTTAACTGGAGGATTTGCTGCATCAGGGCAGAAATGATGCGTCTTTGTGCAAAACAGGAGGCAAAGCAATAAACAGCATGAAAACAGAAATTCATCCATATTCTGCAGCGGTGAGTCAACAGATGTTATAGGATTTTCTCTCCAAAAGCAGCAATACTTAAATATCTGTTAGCAAGCTACGCTAACTCATCAAGCTGAACTGGTGAGCAGCTAAGGCGCTAAGAGCGGAGCTAATTTTTTGCTAACTTTAGAAATGTTTAGTTCACCTAAATTAGTTTGGATAAATTTTAACATAATTTACTTTGTAAACTTTGAATAAAGTTCAATATCTTTGGTTATTGACTGTTGAGGATTCTTCAAGTGGTTTGATGTTCATATTTATGCTTTTATTTTGAAGTGAATAAAGGCTGTTTGGCAGCAGTTCCATTTCCTCTTTAGCACTAGCTTGGACAAGTTGATGTAGCATTTTAGCATGAGCTAATGCTAAATAACACGTTGACTTTGTACTCATTGTTAACTGAGCTAGTGTTGACTACTGCTGTAGAGTTAGTGCAGCTAACTTTCAGCTAGCGGTTCCCCATGGCTGCGGTTCTGGTGCGGCTCGCTGGCAGACATGGACCAGATATCAGTGGGTCGCAGGAATATATTTCAGTCAGAATATGATCTGTAAACAGAGACGCGAATCAAACCAGTGCCGCTTGGGTTTCAGGTTTAAATGTGAGTTTTCCCCAGTGGAGATCCCCGCCCCCTCCTGTCTCTGGGGCTCGGCCTCTTAAGACCGGACCCCCAGCCAGGGGTCCTTTAAGGCCACAGAACCGGCCCCCCGCCCCAACACACCCCTCCGCCCTCCCGGCTCGGCTGGGCCCGAAGTGCAGGGCTGTTGTGGCGGCGGTGCCAGCGGATGACCCGGTTATATTTATCCGGTAAGGAAACCCGGCGGCGTGTCAGACCCAAAGAACCACAGGGGACTGTCGGAACCGAACACGGACCCGGGTCGAGTAGGGAGGGAAAACGCTGCTCTTCTGGGTTAAAGAGGAGCAGCCTGACCCAGCGTGAGCGTCTGGAGCGGAGGGACCGGCGGGGGGCTGATTATCAGGACTTGGCTTCTGCTCCCCGTCTCTGAAATGAATCTAACAACTCATGACTTGGCAGGCCCGGCTTCGTGTTTAGATACATCACTGTGTCTCCGCGCTCAGACTGCCAGGCTGTCACTCGCTATAAATAAATACTTCAAGCATTCCTACATGTGACCGCTGTGGAAAAACTCATTACTCCTGCGCTACAGTCCAATAATTTGGATTGAAATGCCACATATTTGGCCATAAAACGGCTGCTGAAAACAAGGTCTTTCTTTTTTTTTTACACACATTCTTGTTTCGTGTGTAATTTCATTTGCAGCAGAACAAAAAAGGCCATAAATTAAACACACAGCTCACTGACTTAAAGGGGCAGTATCATGGAAAATCAGGTTTTTTACCTTTTCATGTTTGAATGTTTTTCTCTCATCAGAACAAACTGCAGTGTTGCTTTGATTCATGTTTGAGAAGTCCTTTAATCTCCATGGCAACCGTTAAACTGTACGCCTGGGTGGACCAAGCCCCGCCTTGGAGCTGAAACTCCTCCCCCTCTCAGCTCCTTCAGACTAGCCAGGAGCAATTAGCAAACAGCTGCTGAGCTCATGACAGGAGCTGCTGCTCAGTTAAAAGCATTAAAGGGTTAATAGAGGAGCCATGTTGAGATGACTTCCTGGAGGCGGAGCTTCAGAAAGAGCAGGAACTTCTTAAAGAGACAGAGACCCAATTTCAAAGTGTTATTTCTTTGAAGTTATATCTGATTTACATTTTTAGTATTTTTATAACAGCTGAAGGTAACATGGTGACTAGATTGTGCTATAAAATGGCAACATGTGCCTGCAAAACAACGTTACTGCCCCTTTAAGGAGAAATCTCAATTTAAATTTAAAAAAGCGTTAATAATCCGTTGCAAAGCAGCTCAGTTTTTCCATGCTCTGGTACCGGGCCTGTTCCGGGCTCCGGGTCTGGTTTAACTCCTGACAGCTGCAGCCCTTCGCTGAGCAGCGCCGCACCTGATAGTCCTGTTTAAAAATTAACATCTGCACACAATTAGGCCTCATGAATATCCCAGGTTCCTCTTGGCCTGCGGGCCAGCAGTGAAAGACGAGCCCCTGCTCTCTGCGCTGCATCAGGACGGAAAGAGGCGGGTCCGGTTCTCCCAGCGCTCACTGGGTTTCCGCGGCTCCCGGTCCGCCGCGGCCCACTTTGATTGGCCGCCTCTGAAATTACATCTTTACCAGATGTAAGACAGCAGTGAATGGAGATCAACGAGCCTGAGGGCCGCAGGGCGCGCAGAGGACAATGACAGTAAACCATCCCGCAGGATGACGGGGCCGCCGCCGCTGAATATTTGAAGGCTTCAGCCTGAAAACGCTGCAGCGCAGCAGGAAACATGCAGACCTGCAGAGTTTGGAAAGGAACATGTAAAGAAACGACGTGTCTGGGCTTCCAGGCACGTGGTCATAATGTTATGCCTGATTGTTATATTCAATATTTGTTTATTTATTTTTTTAAACTACAGACTAAGAATGTTGTAATTTATTTTTCTCATTTTGATGCAGCTGAAAGTCAGGAAAGTTTGAAAAGACGAGGTTTTGGTCGGATCAGTGAAGCCGGTTCTGATCCGGTTCTGATCCGGAGGTTGGTGCTGTGAATCTGTGCACAGGAAGCGCCTCATTGTGAGCTCAGAACTTCTCCTTTGGAATCAAACAGTTTCCTGCTTTTCTGAATCCACAGTATAAACAGCAACCAGAACAATTCAAGGGTCGTTCATTTCACGACAGGACTGGAGGAGGAGGCAGCGCGTCCCCGAAGTAAGAGCTGCAGCTGCTGCTGCTGCTGCTGTAGCAGCTGCTTACGGCCGGGCTGCAGCTGTAGCAGCTGCTTACGGCCGGGCTGCAGCTGCAGCTGCTGTAGCTGCTGCTGCTGCTGCTGTAGCAGCTGCTTACGGCCGGGCTGCTTTGCTGGACTCGGCTAATTTTGGTCTGAGGTCTTGTCCCATATTTGGGTTTGCAACAAGCCGCACACATGCAGGCAGCGTCTGCTTGGGTCTCCACCACCGCAGAGCAATTACTGGGTGTGACGGGTTTCTGAGCAGACGAACCTCCAGATAAATCCTCCAAATCTGGAGGATCCGGAGCGAAGCGTCGAGCTCATTCCCACTTTCAACACCATGGATGTTCTTAAAGGGCCGGCTGCAGCACAATGCCCTTTAACAAACTGTCAAAACTTTAGAGCTCTGTCTGCGTTCAGTAAGGACGTCTTCATATTTAATACATTTTCACACTGATTGCACCTTCAGGATTTTTGTGATTGTTTGCAATCAGAATCACAGATTTTGTGATTCTAACTCAGAAATATTTGCAATGAATTCTGCAGTATTTGTATATAAACGTGACTTTTTGTACAGGCAGCAGCACTGTAAAAGGAAATGATCATTTTCATCATTTTTGTATAAAATTTGCATTCAGCTCACAGTTATGCAGAAAAATGTGAGCATCTGTTGGTTTTGCATGAAAAACTACAGAAACTGAATGATGTTATTTGGTGTCTGGAATCTAGACGGCCACATAAGAAGCTTCGGCGGCCAGATTTGGCCCCTGAACCTTGAGTTTGACACATGCAGCGGATCTGTTCAGTGCAGGTGGTGGAGGTCCGGCTGAGAGGAGCCCAAAGCAGAAAACCTAATCCACTCTTCTTCTTTGGATATTTTTCTGCAGAAGCTCCAGATAAAAGCAACTGCTGAATGAATTTCATGAACTGTGGATGTTATTTCCCTGAAACGTTGCTTCCTTCACCAGAGGAGAAGGATGCATCGCTGCCAAACATCCTGGAGGTTCAGAGCTGCGTCTACAATCATGGAGGTCAAAAGGTTCATGTCGACTCTCACTCTGTTAGCAGCTAGAAGCTGCAGGATCTCCAGCTCTGTTCTGGTGAAGTGAAAACAGGAAACCCTCTGAGAAACAAAAAACAGAAACTTTCACTGATTCCTGCTGATTATGGGAACAGAAACACGTTTCTGATGGGAACCAACGGCAACAGAGACGTTTAAAGAAGCTGCAACCAAATCAAAGCAGTTTTTAATTACATCAATCAATCTCCAGGCTTTCATGGAAATTCATGATTGAGTTTATTGCAAAGTTGGTCACAAACATTTGATTTAAGTGACAAACTCCGACCTGCAGGTGGCAGTATTTCACACTTCTGCATGGCTGCCTCAGCGTTAGCGGCGTGAGCGAACAAAAAGCTACATTTACTGTCATATAGTACAATTTTCACAAATATTTATAAAGTCACAAGATGGCAAAAATCACAAAGATATTTGATATTAAATTTTAAGAAGTACTTAATAGATGCAGACATTTATTAAAGCTTAATGGGTTTCATTAATGCATTCTGGCCCGACGGGTTTGTCAGGTTGATGGTCTGACCGCCTGACTGGACGATGTTCTGCGTTCTGGTCGTGTGAACAGATGTCGGTACTAAAAGCCGAGGAGCTTCGACATGCGGCTCCTTCATGCTAATCAGGAACACTCTGGTGCCGCCGTACATATGTGAAGTTCTCATGCAAACATGAAGCACTGGAGGCCTGCGGCCGCCTCATCTGCTGATGGCTGTAAATATTAATGCCAGAGTGGCGTGAGATCGGCCTCGTCTCGCTGCAGAACGCTGCACATGCAGGGTGAGACTCTGCTGCAGGTTTCCTGTTGCTTTGCAAACATTCTGCCGTAGGAACTACTTCTTAATCATCCTCTGCTTCTTGGCAGAGAGAAATCTGTTGAAACATAAGGCCCTTTCAGAAGCCCCGAGGGTACAAGGCCTGCTGCCATGAAGTCATATCTGTTGGCAAGCTTCCCCGGGTCTGAGTCACTGGCAGAGCCAACGGAGCACACACCAACACGGAGCAACTGGGATCCCAGCGCAGGAGGAAAGCAGGAACTAATGGGAAGGCGTGAGAGTTCACGGTTCCTCCTCCTGGTCTGCCTCGCTCAGCTGGTCCAGCTGGTCGGCAGCAGAAACCAGGCGCTGGCCGGTCCACAACCGGACGCCTCCAGGAGAACGGACAAGCATCACGAACCCGAACCGGGTTCAACAAACAAACAGGAGTCCACTTCATCCGTCCATGGTCTGGACTCACTCATCCCTCTTCAGGACAGGTTTGCAGAGGCGTCTGCCTCCAGGAATCCGTCCGGCACTCCTCACACCAATCGACCCAACAAAACCAAGGGTCTCACCCAGCAGAGGCCAAGTCCAACCTGAGAGACCCCAGGCCTCACGCCTGGTTCACATGGCAACATCTTCAAAACCCCGACTTGATAAAAAGTCTCAAACTGGTTTAAATCACCAAAATTCAGACGTTACTCTGGAAATCTCACAAAATCTCAAACGTGAGTTCAGAGTAACCAAACATGACCGACTGGGAAGAAGCAACAGCGATAGTTTGACAACATTTCACAGAAAAACCGATACGCTGGACTTTCTAGTTGTTCTGTCTTTGGTGTATTTTGATTCCTTTCCATGTTTCTGTCACTTTGCTTTCTGATTGGCTACATGTTACATTCAATGGGCTGATATCGCACCAAGACAATCCAACATGTCGATATCCCTGATACCAGAGCAGAACGCTCCGAACACACAGCAGGAAAATCAAACAAGATCATCCTGAAAATCAGGCCAGCTTTCATACTGGGAGAAGTCAGGACAAAAATCAGCGTGAAAATCTGTCAACTAGAAAAACACCTGAACTTTTCCAACCTACAAACACCAACAAGTAAATGTGGTTTACTTGGCACATCGTCAGTCAAACCGTCGCGTCATCAGACCATTTCCCAAGATGAACTTAAGACTTGGGGGACCCTGAAACAGGTTCCCTTGTTTCGGGAATCTGGGGCGAAAAATTGCCTACGGGGACGTCTGAACTTCAAAAGTTGATCAACTGGATCTGATTGGTTGAGCAACTTTAAGCCGCTTTGCATGGGGACAAATTAGCCAAAACAGTCTAATTTTAAGATCGTTCCGTTGGGCTAAAGCAGGTCAAACAAAAGCAGACGTAGCATGTCGATTTGTATCGACGGATTGGTTTTTATCTTCAGTGAATCTCAGTAGAAATGTGACGATTTTAACTTCCATCAAACCAAAACCAGCAGACACCGCCGGCTGTTGACCTGCACCTGTAGGGGGCTAGCTGGTTGACGTTAGCTGGTTGACGTTAGCTGGCTGACGTTAGCTGGTTGACGTTAGCTGGTTGACGGTTAGCTGGTTGACGGTTAACTGGCTGACGGTTAGCTGGCTGACGGTTAGCTGGTTGACGTTAGCTGGCTGACGTTAGCTGGCTGACAGTTAGCTGGTTGACGGCTAGATAGCTGATGGTTAGCTGGTTGATGTTAGCTGGTTGACGGCTAGATAGCTGATGGTTAGCTGGCTGACGGCTATCTGGCTGACGTTAGCTGGTTGACAGTTAGCTGTCTGGTTAGCTGGCTGACGTTAGCTGGTTGACGGCTAGATAGCTGATGGTTAGCTGGCTGACGGCTATCTGGCTGACGTTAGCTTGTGAACAGAGCGTCCTCTGGAGCATTCAGACTCCAAGGTTTCTGGGTGTAAAACTGCCTGACTTGTCATCACCACCAACTACAATCCACACGGCCCCGCCTGAGTCACACACACACGTTTCTGACAGGCAGTTCTGGCTTCATGTGACGTCAGATAGCGATTGATGCTTCACACAACGCCAGGTTATATTTAGAACAACAGAACACCTTCGTTCTGAAACCTTTGTCTGGACCAACTGGATCCAGTTGCTTGTGAGCCGATGAAACCCCAGAGTGACAGACGCACCTTAAATCATTCAAGACAAATGGCTCCATCTCTCAGCCTCACACACGCAGATTTAGTGGTAATCCAACTCTGAACAGCCAGGCATGGCGGCCTGCAAACCCAATTTGCATCATCGTTGAGCCACACGAACGATGCTTTACAAACTCAATAAAGAGGAAAAAACGTGAGCAATGAAAATTCATGAGATGCGACGACACAAACCATAACAACCACGCTCTAAAACGACCACATGAGTCACGTTGCGTCGCTTCTTCACTTCCAGCTTCAGTTATTCATCCAGCAGGGCTGCATCCGATCCGCATGGGGCCCGGGGCAGAAACAGACCCTGGGATCCACCTCCAGCTAAACCCACCAACCGCTGTGCTGTCCCTTTAAACGCTTGGATGCAAAACATATCAATTATGCTAAAGGCACAGGGAAAAGTTGCATCTTTTGCAAATGTATCAGTTGTGATGCAAAACTTCAGAATGCAGAACCTCACACAGGAAAACAATGTCTAATTGGGTTTAAAATATCCTAAAAATAATTTTAATTGATTTTAGCAAAGCTAAAAAAGTGCATCAAAAATCATACATTAGAATTTTGTCTTTACTTTCCCTCCATACATTTGACATTTATTTCACATAAATCAAGACATGTAGCAACAGGTGCAGATCAGTTTGCTTATTCTTTGGGCCGGCACAACAAATCATCACACAAAAGAAAAATCAACTGCAAACAAACAACAAAAAGTGCATCTGGGTTTTGTAGCCATTTTCACTCCTTACATTTTTCTTTTTTTTAAAAAAAAAATGTGTAAATCTTATTGATCAGAGTGATTTTTATATCAAAATGAACTGTAAAAACAAAAGTGACTGAATGACATTGTGAAGTTACAGGTGCAGATCAGTTTGCATATCCCTTGGGCCGGCACAACAAACTGCCACGCAAAAAGAAATGGTAAACTGTAAAAAAAGGAAAAAAAGGCTTCTTGGAGGTATTTTCCTTCCATACATTTTAACAACAAAAAATGTGTCAATATAAAGATAAGATAAAGTTCTTGTATCAAAATGAATAATTTTTAACTCTAAATGGTTGAAATTTGGTTTGAAACTGAGGCTGAATGGTTACAGGTGCAGCAGTTACATATTGCTCGGGCCGGCACAACAAATAACCAGAAAAGAGTCAACTGTAAAAAGGAAACTAAAAAAGGCTTTTTGAGTCTGTTTTTCTTCCATACATTTTGCAGTGTAATAAAAGAAACTGCACAAAATTAATTTAGCAAAGTAAAAGTGGAAAAAAATGTAATGTTTGAATCCAAAATTATTCATTTTCAACTGTAAACATTTTAAATTTCAACTAGCTGGTTACAGGTGCAGAGCAGTTTGCATTTCCTCGGGCCGGCTTACCTCCGGTCGCGGCTCCGGCGGCAGCGGCGGCGGACTTGTAGCCCTTCTCGTTGGTGCAGACGCCGCGGCCGTGCAGCAGGGCGTGCAGCGGCTTCTCCTCGCCGCTGCGCGGCAGGCAGCGCAGCCCCTTGGTGCAGGTGCCCGTGTAGACGCCGCACGCCTGCCCCTCGGCCAGCGCGCAGGTCAGGCAGCAGCCGCAGCCCGGCTCCTTCACCAGCTGGCAGCCGACGGGCACCGGCGGGCACATGGACAGCGCCTTGTCATCGCACGGCTCGCAGGGCACGTAGGAGGCCGAGCAGCGGGAGAGCCCCAGGATGATGGTGAGCAGGAGGCAGCAGCTCAGGAACATCTTCAGTCCTCCCGGTCTGACGGACTCAGCGCAGATAATCCGATTCTCACAGTTTATCCAGGAGTGCAGCTCTCCAGTAAACCCGTCATGAACAGCAGGAGTTCTCTCTGGGCTTCAGGAGTTTTTCTCTCTGGGAGTAAAAAACCAAACCAGCGGCGGTCCTGCGCAGCCTCTCCTTCCTGTTGGACTCCTGCAGACTTTCTCCAGCAGCAGCAGCAGCAGCAGCAGTTTTCCTCAGCAGACTGATCAGCTGCAGACCTGCAGAGCCTTTTTAAAACAGCCGAGCAAACCCGGGACCATGAATACAGCGAGCAGCAGCAGAGGGAGGCGCACTTGTTCCCGGCCTGGCCGGCGGCCAGCAGGAGGAGGATCCCAGTTTCACCCCGAGCCACCGAGCGGCGGCTCAACTGATGCGCAAAACCTGCGGATCCCGCAAACAAAACCACCGAACCACGCGCAGCTTCTGACGTTTACGCACAAAAAGTGAAAGAGAAATCAGAGTGGAGATGTTTTCTGTTCGACCGAAAATCCCCGCAGTTTGTCTCCTGTCAGCGCAAATGAAAGCAAAAGTTCAGGGAACAGTTTGGGAACACCCCACCCACTGTTTGCATTTCTTCCCGGTTTGTGTGCAAATCCTGTCTGAACTCCGCAGCACCTGTTGCGTCCAGAGGGAAGCAGGTTCTGCTGCGCTGCTTTAGCCGCAAAGGAG
Organism: Poecilia formosa; assembly: GCF_000485575.1. Lineage (NCBI taxonomy): Eukaryota > Metazoa > Chordata > Actinopteri > Cyprinodontiformes > Poeciliidae > Poecilia > Poecilia formosa. The sequence goes on along the minus strand of NW_006799986.1, from coordinate 568,752 downwards.
CGCAAAGTGCGCACAGGGCTGCGCTGTTCTGCTGCAAACCGCCGTTCTGACCGCATTTTCTCCGCTTTTAATGCAAAACTCTGGAGAAATCCGCAACTTTTCCCGCTGTGTTCTGAAGCTGGGCGCCTGCTGCTGAGCTCGCCGCTAGAAGGCGCTGTTCGCAGCGCTTCCATCCGTCCGGCATTCCTCAGAAATGACAGTTTTATCACATTACCAGCCCCAAACTCCGACTTGAAGCTGTAATCCACGCTCTGCTGAGAGAACAGAAAAAACTCAGCTTTTCCGTGGAATGAATGACTGCGTAATGATTTAATCTGACTGGGTTCGTTGCAGAACCGAGCCGAACATCCAGGCTGCTCTCTGCAGCTGATGGAATCAAAGCCGACATATGTGCGGGTTCTGCTCCCGCTTCCTCCGGCTCTTGTTTTGGAGGGACACGTTGGGAACGTTTTAGTCACAAACCAGTCCTTCGACCCAAACAACAACAAATAAAAGCAGTTTCCAGAAACTGAGGGGCGTGACAGGATCCTGGGAGACATAAATCTGGTGATAATGAAGAGATTAATTAGGACAATAAAGCAGCAGGGTTTTAATGATGCGTCTCTGCAGGGGAAATTTCCTCCAGCTAAAGGATGTACATCGTGCTCTTTTTTTGACCACTGAAGGAACTCAATGTTCCAGCTCCTTTCTTCCCTCTGCTCCCCATTCTTTGCTCGATGCAAATCCTAATTCCCCCCGGATCTATTCATGCATCAATCCATCTGTTCCTCCCTCGGAGCCGGCACCTCCTCCTCCTCCTCCTCCTCCTCCTCCAGCCATCCTTCTGGCCTAAAGAAGCTCCAGTGGGTTTGAAAAGTGCAAACTGATGTCTGAAATTCTGCTCTTAGTTTTGGACTCATCACCAAACGCAGCAGAGGCAGAGAAAATACTCAGTCCAAAGAAGAAGAAAAAAAAATGTATTAAAAGTGAAACTACAGAGACGGTTGGGACCACCGGAAAAAATCTGAGATTAAAGTTGATTTGAAAAAAAGTTCAAATTCTGAGTATTTCAAAATGTTGAGACTAAAGTCGGGATTGATTTCTGTTTTTTCAGTTGCTTTTATTTTCTTCTGTACCAAAAGTAAGAAGTTGTTTCTAAAAATTCTCAAAGTATTGAAAGTAAAAGTTTTTGTTGATTGAAGCTCGACTTGGATCCTGAGTTATTTTCAGGGTTTTTTTTATTTTATTCGTCTTTTTTTATCAGTTTTATTTCCATTCATCCCTTCTCACTGGTGGTTTTTTGTTCCTGTTTTAGGAGTCAATTTGTGAGACAATTTTGAGATTAATAAAAAACAAACAAAAAAAACTTTAAAAAATGAATTTTGAACTCCAAAAGTTAAAAATTTGTCAGAGAAAAAAACTGAAATTTTGAGATTAGTCTAAAAAAAGTTCTAGGAAAAACACAAACATTTCTGAGCTTGAAGAGTAAAAAAAGTTATTTTATTTTTTTACTTTTCAAGTTCAGAAAACGTCTTTCTAGAAAAAAATGTGAAATCTCAGAATTTGAGTTTTTTTTCTCACAAAAGTTTGACTTTTGGAGCTCAGAAATGTCCCTTTTATAGAACATTTTAGAGATTAATTTAACAATTTCTGGGTTTTCTTTCCAAATTTACTTGTTTTTTTGTTTTTCACATATTTTCTAGAAAAACTTTTGAGACATTCTGGGCTTGTGAAGCTGAAAATGTTCAATTTTTGGAGCTTCAAAAATTGAAACATTTCTGAGCTTTGTTCTTTCAAAATTACTCTTTTTCTGTTTAATGGCTCTAATGTGCCTCCATAAAAGTCTGAGTGGAGAAACAAATAAAAATCAGGAGCCAGGATCTGTTTCAATCAAGTAATTTTCTTTTTCCATAGCTCAAGTTAAAATAAATTAATCTGGCTGCTGTTTAGGTAATTACAACCCAGATTTATGAAGCTTCGCTCCCTAAAACTGCTCCAGTTAATGTTACTCAATCAGTTAATTTAATAAAAACTGAAGCATTTGGAGGCAGCGAGTTGAGGGAATCAGTAATAATGTTTTGCAGTGCAGGGCTGGCAGTCACCTCCATCAGGTTGACCCCGTCGGTGACCCCTGACCGTGCCGTGCCGGCCGTCCTGCCAGTGAAACGCTGCGCTCTGATTGGCTGCCCTCGGCTGCGGTCGTAAATCTGCCGCGCTGCGCCGGTCCCCGTCTTCAAACGTGCTGCAGCCGAGCCGAGTTTGGACCGAAATAAAAAAGCCACAGATCCATTTCTGAACTTTTAATTCCAAGCTTTTAGAACAGCTTGTTCCTGAGAGAGCCGTTTTATTTTCTGGAACGTCGCAGCAGGTTGGACTCATGTTATGAAGTGACATGATTACATGATGACATGATTAATGAAATTTCACGACTTGGTGGACTGTTGGATTCTGCAAGCTATGTTTAAAATACATAACAGTAAATTACCAGCACATTTGCAAAAGAGATTTATTAAAAGAGACTGCATTTATAATTTGAGAAGAGATTTAAAAAAGAACTGAACAAATGAAAACAAGAAGAAATCCGTTTTTTGCTCCAGTTAATTATTTTTCATTCAGACTTTAAATGTGATGTTTAAGCTGCAAACCAATTAAATGAAGAGATTTAACCTCTGATTGATTCTAATAGATCCTGATTGACCTTTGACCCCAGAGCTTCAGCCTCCCTCCTGGATGAGCTGCTGAAGGTGACGTGGAAACTCCCTGTCTGCTCTGGTTCTGCTGGAGCTTTCTTCCTGTTAAAGGAGAGTTTTCCTTTCCGCTGTCGCCGCATGCACGCTCAGTATGCACCTGCAGCCGTCCCGAGTAATAAAGTAATGAAGTCAAAATCACTCAGACTTCTGGTGGAGAAGTCCAGAATAATAAATCTGGTCTGCTTAAGGCATCATCCCCCTTCCATCCTTCACATGTATTTAATCTACAAAGCATGGCGGTGGCTGCATCATGCTGTGGGGCTTCCACTGGCAGTCCCATTGAGACGTCTGGATTCGTTAAACCAGCATGTTGGATGTTTGGATCCCGGTTCCAGCTGCAAAAGGATCCAAACTGGTTCTGGAACGGATCAAACCGGCTAACTTTAAGCTAACTGAAGATTTGACGTCAAATTCCAGAAAACACCAGAAGAGCCTCGGATCCCAGCGGGAATGGACGGGATGCTAACGATACACGAACACTGGAGGCAGCATCAGAGAAAAACCTTCAAACTTCCTGTTTTCCAGAAGGATTTGTGACTTTTTTGTCGTTTTTCCTGGTTGTTGAACATTAAACTCCAAGCTTCCTGTCTGCATGCTGTCAGGTCTCCTCAGACGTGTTTGAGTTCAGATCACCGGCGGCGTTCAGGTGATTTTATGGTGTTTATCTGCCTTTCATCTGGAAAGCAGAGAAGTGGCTCGTCAGCTTTCCACTTCATCAGGTCGTCACGTTCGGCCGCGCTCCCCAAACCGTCCTGAAAGCTGCTTCTGTGAGCAGACAGCGCGGCTCCAACAACAAACCCTCCGCTCTGCTGCTCATTCGAAAGCTGCAGGCGCGTCTGCTCTGTGTCACTCCAGCTGCAGGTCCGACCGGCTGTAATTCAGCCCACATGCAGAACCAGCAGCAGGCGTGGAGGCTGTGGGGTTCGCATGCAGACGGGAGACGTCACAGTTTCATCACATCGTTCCCACAAGTCTGAACCGGAAATGATCTGCGTCATCTTGGTAGGAAAACACACAACATGCAGCTGACCAATGGCTGCCACAGCAACAGAAACATACGGACACACTCCACCAATGAGCCAGAGAAATATATATAAACAAAATGGCTGCTGTCGGGATCGACCCGAACGAGACGGAGAATGGAAACATGTCAGACGATGATGTCAGTGAACATGAAGAGTGTTTATTCACCTGGTTCCGGAAGAATGAGGTAGTAGCAAACATGTAGGCTACATTAGCTAAGCTAACTGCTAGTTCAGCAGTAAGTATCGCTGATATTTATCTTGGTATTACACAGAGGTGAGAACTCAAACTGTAATGTAACGGTTGTAATGTGAACGAGGAGAGAGCTACTTCTAAGCTCGTGGCTTGTTTATTGTTGTCATAGCAACTCCAGAAAACTGCCTACCAAGATGGCCGTCAGTTACAAACTCCATGGAAATGTGTCGTCACATGAGAACTGTGTTGTAACTTCCAGGGTTTTTACGTGGCCACAGGGGCGCAACTACATATAATTCAGCTGGATGCGAAAACCTCTGGTGCAGCGCCCGCATCCGCTGCATCCGCTGCATGCGCCCGCATGGCATGCGCTGCATGCGCCCGCATGGCATGCGCTGCATCCGCTGCATGCGCCCGCATGGCATCCGCTGCATACGCTGCATGCGCCCGCATGGCATCCGCTGCATCCGCTGCATGCGCCCGCATGGCATGCGCTGCATGCGCCCGCATGGCCATCAGGTCCAGTTCAGTTCAATCCTCCCAACTAACATTCAGATCCAACGACGTCAAGTCCAGTTATAGGAAATTTAAAATCTATAATTTATCCATATTCATGGCGTCAGGAAGTCGCTGGAGCAGAAGGACAAACAAAGGCACCAAAATCCACTTTTTTAAACAAATTAGACTTTTTCACGGCAGTTTGAACAACTTAATTCTGATCCTTTCATCCAAACTGTCATGTTGCGATTAACTTGTCGAACCCGCAGGAGCAGAACAAACTCTGGAGACGGGTAAAGGTGATTTATTAAATACAGTGCAAACAGAAATATATACAAGATGATCCGGAACTGGGGCTCGTCTTGGTGGTTCTGGATCTCTGGGTGGAAATGAGACGGGTTAGGGGCGTTCAGAGGTCGTGGGAAATAACAGTCCTGCTAGAGACCTACATGCTGACGAGCTCGTCTGAGCACATGAAGGTGTACCGTAAGGATCCGGAGCTGCAGGCTGGGACGAAGGCGTGAGCTTCACCAGCCTGCAGCTCCCCTCCACTCACAGGTGAGTGGAGGGGAGGGAACCGCTGACCGGGGGTCCGCCACTGGCTGAACTCAGAGCGGGTCTCTGGGATTGAGGCCACCAACAGGTAAAATCCACGGGGTCTCGAGGATCTTGGTCAATATGCCGAGGTTCGTGGAAGTTGAAAGAACTCAGGGCTTCGCGGGACGACAACCTAGGAGAGGCAGCACAGAAGGAGATTACATCACAGGCCAACAGGAGAGTCGGCAGCTCCATCCTCACGAACTCCTCCAAACAAAGGTAAGTGGCAGCAGGTGGGCCGCTGCAGGTCCATGCCCTCCAGAAAGTCCCAGGATGCCCCCTGGTGGAGAAACTAGAGATGCCCAACCAGCCTTCCCCAAATCCTAACAAACAAACTGTGATTTGAGCCACTTCCATGTGTGGAATTAAATCGGTTACATATCCAATAGTCCCCAAAGTGCTTACAGTCTGAAACAGTCATGTTGGGTTTTCTGACTTTTCACTCATGAAACGTCTTCTCGCCCTTCTCGGCTCCGACTGCCTGAAGCCCCCAGAGGACCAGACCGACCCGAACGGGTTGACAAATATGACCGAAGTGGAACATAAAACTATCCAGGCAGCATCAGGACAGACTAAAGTTCCTGTTCTCTAACGAAAGGCTCAGTGATGGTTTATAATCAGCTTCTTGCTGTTTAGCTGAATGGAAACTTGAACTGGTCTGGAGTCAGTCCCAGTAAAATGCTTCAGAGATCCCAGGCATAAAACTGAAGACGTGTTGCGTTCGCTGCCCCCCTCCAGCTCCTTGGATTGCTCTTTGCTTTCGGAAATTATTCAGGAACATCTGCAGACTAAAAACAGCCGCTGCTTGTGAGAGGTTTTACACGGCCGGCTTATCGCCCCGCGGCGCTCAGATAAGCCCGACTCGCGTTACAGCCTCATCCAGGTTCCTCCTGGGAGCTTCACCCACTGGAAACCCGCCGGGCGCACGTCCCACCCGCTGTTGACGGCAACGCCATGGCAACGCTGTCAACTGCCACCAAGATGCCATCCAAGCCACGGCCAGCTGCAGTTTGACCTTCCAGTAAACCGATTGGAGGCGTTTTTTATCTTGAAGTGTTTGGCTTCAAGATATATACAAGAAAAGCCACAAAGTTTCCCTCCGTCGTTCAGGCAACGCGTTGCTGATCCGATCGCCGGTTCTGTTAATCCTCTGTTGCTGTTTGACCCGTTTGTTCTCTACGCCTCATTAAAATCTGAGCTGCAAACATCAATACTGGATGTGAAGGATCGTTTTTACAGTAATCAGATATAAAAACCCAGATAAGTTCGGGTTTGTTTCTTGTGAAAACGCTGATTTGATGTTCTTAGACTGGATGAAATGAAGTGAATGTGTTGCAGGTTTACGCTGCCGATAACGGAGTCAGCAGCAGGTTGACCAGATACTTCATCTCACTGTGATGTTAAAGCAGAAAAATCGTCTCATGTTTTTGAATTGTTTGGATTATCAAACATCCACCTGCTATTCAGAATCAGCTTCATTTGAGAAAACAAACCATTTTAAATGTAAAGATTTTCTTGTGAATATACAAAGTTTTTCTGTATAATCTGTAGCCTCAAACTGAACTCTGAACAGTTCATGTCCAGCATGTGTGGGATCTGCAGAGATGTTAGTTGCCCTTTTCCTGACCTTTGACACGTACAGTTCAGATCTTGTAGATGTTATGAATGTTATGACTCATGTCTCACATCGGCGACATAAAAGTCGTATAAAATGCAGCGTGCCTGTTCCGACTGCAGACACTTTAAAACGTACCAGGTAGAATCTACCTGAAGTGGCTTCGTTCTTCTTCTGCGCTGCGGTAAACCGTCCACACAGAAATCTGACTGCTTCACATCTAATCAGTAGCATGAAGGACGACGCAGAAAGAAGCAGATTTCAGAAAAAAAAATCTTAATTGAGCATCAAAACCTGCTGAGAGAAAGAAGTTAAAATGTAATTCATAACATCTACAAGATCTGACAGGTCAAAGGTCAGGGAAAGGGCAAATAACATTTCTGCAGATCCCACATATGCTGGACATGAGCTGTTCAAACATGTCTTCCTTTCTTTGCAAAAGCTCTGCACAAACATATTTACAAGAAAAGCTTCTTAATTTCTATCTAAAATGCAGATTTCTGTTTGCTGAAACTTGGCAGATGAAAATGATTTTAATCAGACGTGTAAATCACCGACGACTCTCCTGGTCGTGAAGATGGGATGCGACTGGACCTACCTGTACAACAAAAGCAGCGTTTTCAGGAATATTGATGGCATTCATTAAGAAACATAAACTCTGTGATTTGTTGAAGCCGTTTTTGTGTCGTCATGTTGAGCCGTTTGCATGCGGTGCGGCTGACAAATGAAGGCTGCCTTCGCCTTGGTGTGCGTGGGAATCCGGCTGCGAACGTGAAGGCGACCGGCCCGGTCCAAACTGACTAATCCCATAAACAAATATTTGAAATTTGCGTGGAGAGCTCCTTCACACAGTCCAAACAACGTCTTCAGGCTGTCACGTTCAGCCCACGCTCGCGTCTTAAAACAAACATCTGCATTAAAATTCCTCTGCAGGCGGAAAGTCAGAGTTACATAAATAGATGAAAACAAACAGAAATGTCATTAACAAAGTGCTGCGGCCATGTTCTGCTGGAATAAAGAGCCGAACAACAACCTGGTGATTCAGTCAGAGGAAATCAGCTTCATTTAAAACCTGCAGAACAAAAACAGACGAGATGAACCAGAAACGACTCGATAATCTGCCTCTGGTTCAACCTTTACCCACCAAATCTGGACACTTTCTCACATCTAAGCTGTTTGTTTTACAGGAGGGTCTCCAACGTGAGGCTCGGGGGCCGTTTCCGGACCTCAGGATTATTTTCTTCGGCCCTGATATGTTTGGGCCATTTAAAAATAACACAGAATCACGGATCCACAGACAGCAAAAACTGTCTGGATGGAGCTTCCGTCTCACGACTGCTGACATTTTGTCACGTTAAAATATTTCTAAACACCAAAGATGCTTTTTGTTACTGAAGAAAAAATGAGAAAAATCTGAAAGTTTTCCGTAAATGATGTCAGTAGCAACAAGGGACGATTCCTCTGTTTTCCCAAACCTGAAACCTTCCAGCCGATCAGAACCAGACCAGATTATTCTGCACAGTTTGAGGTTAAACCCCCTGGTTCTGTTTGGTAAAACGGAGCCGTTTCAGCGGTTCGCGGCATTAACGCTGCCTCAGATGAAGACAAGCATGAAAACCAGAATATATGGACCGGCGGACTGCGGGCTGATTTATCCAGCATTAATTACAGGTTCCTCTCTGCGTCGCTCTCCGTCTCAAGCCGAGCAGAGACGTTTCCTCCGGGCTCGGCGCCGCTTCCTCGGTTTGACCTGAGCGCCGTCCGGCCGCCGGAGAGGTTTGAACATAAAACCTTTCCTCTGGACGTGAGCAGCTGTCTGCTTTGGGTGATTAAAGAGTTGGGTTTGAATCCTGATTTGGTCGGAGCGGAGAAGCACAAACTGGACACGGAGGCTTTGGCAGAGGAAATAATTACACAGTGAATTATTCAGACCTAAACATGAAGGCTTTCATTTTCTAAACCGGCTGACTAGAAGCCCAGAGCGAGGCGCTTCCTGGGGCCGCGCACCTGGAAGTGGCTCTGATGGACCAGGTACAGCGTTTTACTTCAACCTGAAGCAGCAGTAAGTGGGGGAGGGGAGCGGGACGCTCAGGACCTGCTGATGATGGGGTCGGTCTCGGCAGCCGTTCTGGACCAGGACGGAAACAAAGGCCGGAGTTTACTTTAGAAACCTTGCCGAAGTACGTCGGGTTGATGACTTTGGATGAAGCGGCTGCGGCTCGAGCAAATGGAGCTGAAAAGCTTGTGGTGGAAATGAGACGAGAGGCCGGAGCTGCTGGACGGTTTCACTGAATCAGCCAGAAAAACACGGATCTTATTAATGAAAAGAAACGGAGAGTAAGGCCTCCAAACATCTCAGATCACCAGGAAGAGATTCCTCCAGCCGGGGATGTGCAGAGTAGATATGAGGAGTCAGCATCTTCTGCTCATTAGTCATACATTTATTCTGACTGAGGCTTTTAATCCAGTTTCTAAGCTGCTTTACTAATCCAACAGGGAAATTAAATTCATATTCAAGTTCTTCAACAGCTGATGCTTGTAGGCAGGAGCTCCTTCAGCAGTCTGTCATACAGCACGTCTGAAGAAGCTTCTGACTGAAGACACGGCAGCAGACTCATCTGTCTGCAATTTCCTTGATTTTATGAAGAATCCTTCTTTATACATCATCTATAGAGAGTTCACTGGAACCAGAAGCAGAACAGAACCAGAACCAGAGCTGATCCAGAACCAGAACCAGAGCTGATCCAGAACAGAACCAGAACCAGAGCTGATCCAGAACCAGAACCAGAGCTGATCCAGAAC
>NW_006799986.1:534029-559084 GCF_000485575.1 Poecilia formosa | reverse complement strand
AACCAGAGCTGATCCAGAACCAGAACCAGAACCAGAGCTGATCCAGAACAGAACCAGAACCAGAGCTGATCCAGAACCAGAACCAGAGCTGATCCAGAACAGAACCAGAACCATGCCCCTTTATCAGGTTGTTGAACCTTCTTAACTTCCTGGTTCTAAACTTTGAGTTTCCAGCAAAATATTTAGCTTAACTAAATATAATCATTGAAGTTAAACATTTATGTTGCTAACTAAATATCCACATTGTTGGTTAATTTGCAATATATTCAGCATCAATGTGGATATTTAGTGAGCAAGGTAAATAATTAGCTCCAAATTAAATATATAATTTGAAACTAAACATTTAGTTCAGTGCTACCTAGCTTAGCATCTTTGTTGCTATTTTTAGATCCTCTAAAATCAACGCCTGACGAGTTTTTTTAGGGGATTTGGAGACTGACGCATAAACTAGAGGTGGGACTTGGTTACATTTTTAAACAAGTTACTTGCAGGGTCTGTAGTTAATGAATCAAAATCAGTCACATTTTAATCTAAAACTATATTCTGACATAAGTAACATTTTCAGTTGAAAACCATTTTTCTTTTTGCTGCTGAATTATTGAATAAACAGAAATATTATGTTTCTGGTTTTTAATCTGTTCCTCTCCCGTGTTTCAGGAAACCCTGTTGATTGTTCATTGAGCTTCTTTAGAAATGTAGACGCTGACATTAGCATTAGCAGTTTAGCATTGAGATGCTTTCTTAGCTTAGCATAGCTGTGCTAATAGGCTAACTCCTTTCAGCAGAACTTGAGCACACCAATAGTTTCCCATTTGGATCGTTGTTTACGTCGTGTGTTGCTCCTATTGGTCCTTCCCCAGCAGCCTCAGTTGCTGCAGCACACAACCTGCTCAGGAAGGGGTCAAAGGGCACGTGTCGGCATGTGGGCCTGTTTTCAGCATTTAACTGCTGACCTGTGAGCCGTATCGCATCGCACCCGTTTAACAGGTCAAGACGTTTGGAACCTGGTGTGTTTCTGCTGGATTTGACCTTTGACCTGGTGGAGGACACTTGTTCTGTTTGACTCGCCAACAATAGGAACCTTTCATGGCAGCGAAACAGGCAGAGCATCTGTTCCTGGTCAGCAGCAGAACCTGGAGACAAACCGAGTTTAAAACCAGAAACCTGCATTCTGTGAAGACAATCATCAATTAAATATTAAAACATGTCGATACAAGGAAAAGTCATGAAAATGTATGAAAATGTAATATCAGGAGGATAAAGTAATTTCCTGAAAACTCAAACAAAAAAAGCTATTTAAAATTAAAATGAGGAATGTTGAGCATGCTGTGAAGTTACTCTTTAGTTCTGGTTTATCTTCATCAGCATTAAATTATAATCAGCAGCAGAACTTTGAAACGATTGAGCAATGACTCAATCCAAGATTTTTTCTCATGAAAACTTGCATTCAGTCCAAGTTTATGATTTTTTTTTCTAACAATATTGAGTTTTGACTCCCTGATAAATTCCCGTAGGATTCCTCATTTAAACTTCTGTCTGTCTGAGGCGACCAGAGATGATTTCTCTGATAGATCTGCTCTGGAGTCGGCCATGAAATGAAAGCTACACAGGGCAGCTACCTCCAGGTTTCTTGGAAAAACATGACTTTAGGTTTGCAGCTTTATGGCTGAATCTTTACGGGCCTTCTCGGTGTCGGCAGCGACAGCAACGTTTCTCCTTTCGCATGATAACGACGGATTTCGCAGCTCCGCTCAACCAGAACGGTATTCCTAAATATGCACAGAATGCAACCTTGTTAAATGAGCAAGTGAAGCATCGCCACGATCTCAACGTGATCCAGATGTTTTAGAAACCACATCTGGTCTCCAAACCGGGGTCCTGTCAGGATATTCCAGCAGAAACTCAGGTTATGACGATGAAGGAGATGAGAAGTTGCTGATGGTACCGGCGGCCTCGGCAGCGGCGGCTCGGCGTTGCAGGTTTAGCTGCAGCAGATCCAGTTCCACGTGCGAGCCGCCGTCTGCTCCTCTCGTGACAGACGCTGCACCTGGAGCGCTGCCGTGTTGGCAAGCCGCAACAAGAACTGATGAGCTACTCTGACAAAAACTGCTGACGAGCTCAACGCTGTGCCTGCTGCACATGATACTCTGGCTTTACGGTTCAGTTCTGTTCTCGTTATTTAAACATATTAATTCTGCACTTTTGGGGAATTCATTTGCAATTTTTACCTCAAACAAAACAAACGTCTATTTTGATTAGAAATAGGAGAAAGTTTCACAGATTCAGTGAAGATGTGAAGAGACGATCACAGCAAGAATCGGTCCAGACCTCCTGCTGACCGTGGACAGTGGTGGCCACCGCTAGCTAAAACTTTAGCAATGCTAACCCTAAAGCGCTAATCATAAATATTAGCAATGCTAATACAAAAGTGCTAATCATAAACATTAGATATGCTAATGCTAAGGAGCTGTACCAATATGTAATTTAGTGAAAGCTAACGATAAAGTGCTAACATCAATTCAAATTATATCTGCCATTAAGAAACTACAACCCTCAAACACAAATTTTATTTTATCTTTATAGTTCACATAATATTGTATTTATGTTCATATCTTGTTCACTGCTGTTGTTTTCTATTTTGTTCCTGTAGGTTTTAAAAAGTTACTGGAAAAAAAGGAGGAGAGGAAATGGAATGGTCTTACCCCCTTCAAAATAAGAGCATGAATCTAAACAAATTTTTAACAGTCGGAAACCAAAACTTCAACACAGATGTTTAACTTTACTCAACTGAAAGTTTACAAAACAGTCAAGTAGTTTAGAGCTTTAAAATTTACCTGTAAAAATTCATTTAAAGGTATGAACACTTTTAAGGAATGTTCAGGCGCTGCAGTGAGAAAGTGTTGCGTTATTTGCAGTTGTAAATAAATTCACTAAATAAGTACAAAGGATGCAATGTTGTCGTCCACAGAGGAGACAGAAACGTGGCGCTCTTTCTCTCATGGAAAAGAAAAACGTTAGTCGGTTTTCAGACGCGACCTTCGGCGCCTGAATTTGGACAAACGTCTACATTTCATTCAAACTGCCTCCATTTTGGATTTTATGGCTGCGGTTGCTCAGGCAGCTGCATTCCTGCTGTTTTTTGTGGTCCAGAGCGCCAGTTAAGCTAGTTCAGTTAGCATAGCAACACAGCTGCTGCTATGTTTGTTATCTGGAGGAGAATGTTGATTGCTCATACCTTCTCCGTCCAACCACACAGTAATCCTGTCCGTTTGGTGACGGAGGATGATGGCATGGTGCTGCTCATGGAGGGCAAAGGTCAGCGTGATGTAACAGCCGCAGCGCCTCGTTGTTCTGGGCGTCTTCATGGATAATATCTGGGAGTTTTGTCATCAGATGAAGTGATGCTCAGGTATTCTGATGTCATGACACTTGAATGCTAATCAGATTAGCCACGCTGAGCGGCGCAGCCTCAGGCAGTGACGACATGCTAATGACGCTTGTAGAAATTGTCTCATGAATAATTTGCCTGTTTTTTTTCCCCTCTGGATTAAATCATGTTTTGATAAAACGACTGGAATCGTGTCTGAAGGCAGAGAGGCTCTGCTTTGTTCCTAAAACCCTGAAGCTTTTATTCCTCTCTAGTTGGAAGATGTTCGCTTTGCAGTAAAAGCTTTACAAGTTCTGGAGCTGAGCAGAATCTGGAGGTTCTGGTAAGGCCCAGCTCACTTTCTTCATCAACACCTGCGGGGACAGAAAGCAGATGCTGCATCTGGAGCTTTAAGACCGCTTAACAAACTTGACCTGCACTTAATTAGAGAACAAAGCTGTTTTTTTAAGCATTTCTTTAATTTTTAACAGACTTTCTCGTTTTGCTGAAGTGTCTGTAGTTGTTTTTACTGGGTCCATGTGTTTGACCCGAAAAACATGCAGAACTTGTTCGTTTAGTGTAAGACTTTGATTAGCCTGGTATTTAGGCAACACAAAAACAAAAGTGAGTTTTTACAGTTTTTTTTAACCACCAATACTTTAGATACCTTCTAGAATTGTTTATAAATAATGTTTATAACACTAAATATACCTTTATTTGTTTTAATACATTCAGTAGAAGCTGTGGAAGCTAGCATCTGCAGTTTTCAGCCAATCGGCGCCAAGGAATTTAAATGGCGCTCCTGGATTGGTTGTTTTTCAAATGCCAGCCAATAGCATCCCAAGCAGCATTGCTTCAGTGTTTCAGCATTTAGAAAGTCGGTTTGTTTGGGGAGGTGTGAACTCTGGTTCGGTTTGAATACAGATGTGAACGCCAAGTGGACCAGAGAATGCCCCAAAAACAGGAAGTGGACTACAGAGAAGGGCATTCTGGGTAAGTATAATCCATTTAGGATTTATTATGTAATTATTCCAGAAACTACTGAGCAAACAAAGACTTGGCACTTCAGCTGTCAGTGGGATGTTTAACTACAGAACAATATTCATACATATTGAAACTTTCCAGAGTTTCATATTCCAACCACAAACCTCAATATATTTTATTTGACAAACCAACACAATTTTGAACATAATTAAAAAACAGATTTGAAGTGATTTGTGGATTTGTCCCTGGCCCTCCCTCAGTCTGATACCCATAAATTAAACCAGTGACTCCATTCATGCGCCGTTTCTCCTGCAGGCTCAAACAGGAACTGGATGCTATATCTCCATGCTGTGATTTGAACAGATTCAGAGCCGTGGTGATAAGCCGGGGGTTTCTGTGAAGGTGAAAGCTGCTGGTTAGCAGCATAAAGGATCCAGTGTGAAGCTGATCATCTGAGTCTGATAACGAACATGATGTCACTCCGTTTATCAGACTGTAATATTTCTGCTTAAAAGCTCTTCAACAAACTCAGATAAACCAGTGAGGCTGACGGTCCCTTCAGCAAAAATCTGCATTTAAATCATTTAAAAATCAAACTTCCATCATTTACTGGTTCTCCTTCAGGTTCTGAACTGTGCAGACTGTCGTAGCTCTTTAAACATCCTACCACAGCACTTTATTCAAGTTGAGGGCTGGACTTTGACTAGGTCACAGCAGAACCTTGATTATCTTCTTTTCCATCCGCTCTGGTTTGGAGCGGTTGGACAGATGGGTTCATGTTTGACCCCAGAATATTTTGGTCTACAGACGATGAAGTTTGGTCCATCGTGGTCCGTCGTCTCCGCTCCGGTCTCATCGACGTCCCACAAATCTTCTGCTGCTTTCCGATGCAGCTTTGCAAACCAAAGTCTGGCCGCCATCTTGTTCTTTGACAGGAAATACTTTCTCATTATTTTCCAAACAACCATTAAAAGTTTGGAATCTTTTGTGTCACGATTCGATTCAAAATTGATTTTTGATTAAATTTCATCATGATTTGTGCTTCAGTCTGCAGACGTCCAGATGATCTCATGATGGACTCCAGTCTGCTCTGCAGGGCAGAAAGACAAATTGAGAAACTGAAGTTTGTTTTCCACTCCAACATTGACATTTCCATGAAGGAGTTTTTAGCCATCTGACAGCCTCTGTAGTTATTTTGAGAATAACGGTAAATAATATACGCAGCTCTTTGCAGAGTCTGATAAACGCTCCATATTCATGTTCCCTGCAGATACAAAAACTGGACTATGAAGCAAAATTTCTGCATAAGACACAAACAATCATGCAACACTCTGCACAGAGCTCTGTACTGGAATTCACCAGGGAAGAGAAAACTCAGCGTTTTTACTGCTGGAGGTGAACCGTCCCTCTGGACCAGCAGGAGCTTTGAATCATCCTCTGGGTTTTGCTTCCTGAGCTGCTGACTTTTAAAAATCATCACAGTTTAAATCGATTCTGAATCGTGAATCTGTTTTTTCTGGCACACCTCTATTAGTCGTACTGGTTCAGATTCATGACCTTTGACCTTTAACCTGCTAACTGAGGCCTAGAGTCTGCGGTTTCTGGTCTTTGAAGAACGAAGAGCTTCAGACGGTTTGGACTTTTTAACGCTGCGGATGTTTTTCCGTCTTGCATTGTGTTAATATTTTGGAATGTTCTCCGGAGCAACATGTTGCCAAAACTCCTGCCCCCTCTGGCAATAATCAGCTAATCAATGTGTTTGATCGCCAGCAGGCTGCTGCTTTCCGTCCGGATCCCTGAGGAAGCAGAAAGCTGAAAGCGGTCGGATCCTCTCTGGTCATGCAGGAACCGAAACTCGGTGAGGTTAGAATCCTGATACTCTCTGTGGGTACGATGATGAGCGCTGGATGAGAGGAAGGGCGGATACCAAAAAAAGCATCACGATATGAAAATAAAATCATATTGGAGAGGAAAAACAGCAAAAGACGTAAGGAGGGGGAATGGAAATCTGGAAATGGAGTTTTTAAGTACCGAAGGAGGTAACGACACACACAAAGCGAGTTAACTGTTGGTCAAAACAAGCACTGGAAACACTGGGTGGAAAGATCCACAGCAGAGTTCTTCACCCACTGGGCCGTGTTTTTCTTTATCACGCTAAGTGAAGCTGACAGCTTCTCTGTATTGTTTTAGGAGAGTGTGCATCTGCATCCCGCAGAAACTGAGCGAGGGAACTGTTATCTTTAGCTGAAGTCATGTTGGGTGTTTTCATTTCTCCTTTCTGAGGACGCTGCCCCAAGAAATATTGGCCAAGAACATTTTGGGATAAATCAAATGTTCTTTTTCCTTTTGTGGTAATAAAATCTAAAGCCAAAGCAGAGAGATATAGCTGTAAGACACATGTTTTACGTAGGACACAGTGACTCCAGCACAAACTGTGTTTTTGTTTCTCTGCTTAAAAAGGGTTTTATGTGGCATCACTGCCACTGTATCTACACCTAAACATTTGATTATCCATGTCAGCTGATATTATTTACAGTCAACTGTCTTTAATAACTAAGAACTGTTACAAACAAACCTTGCTGCTGTTCACCAACAGTAGATCTATATCAGTAAAGTCTTAGATGTTGCTACAGTTAGCAACTAAATTAATTAGCCATTAAAATATTTCCAAATCCTAGTTAGCATATTTGTTGTTAACAGTAGCAAATACAGTATGTGTAGCAACAGTTAGTGGCCAAGAAAATCAGCATAAGTAGCAAAAAGCTGTTATAAAATAGCAATATTGTAACAGCTGGTTACTAATATTTTCATGCTAAAGGCACTAAAATAATAATAGTAATAACAGATATGATGCCACTAAAATACCATTTAACCTAGGAATACCAAAAATCTCTTGGCATTGTAACATTTAATGACTAAATATCTTAGTTACTTTAGAAGCAGCTAGATGCTAATACATATAATTATTCTAAAGGTAGCTGCTAATATATCCCTGTGTAATGGTTGACAGTGTAGCAACAGTAGCTAACATGTCAGTTAGTCCAGCAGAAATTATGCTGAAATGTAAAAAATGCTAAAAACGTTAGTAGTGTAACAGCTGCCATTTACAGATGCTAAACATTTAGCCATATTTGGCATCACAATAGATGGTGTCTGAAAATATGTTATTGTAGCATAAGCTAACTGCTAAAAACATTACTCTAACAGCTAGCAGATAAAATACAAGTTAGTCTAAAAGTTGGCATTTAAAATGTGGCTATATCAGTTAGCACAGCAACAGCTGATAAAATAACTGTGGCAACAAATAACCGTTAACAACAAGCTGCTAAAATATCCGCGTTGCAATAATTTGGCTACTAGAAATAACAGCAAGCATAGCAATAATAGGTAGTAGCAATAAAGTTGTTAGCTGTTCAACTTCACCTAACTGACCAGCAGTTAGCTCCCCAAAGTTAATTAGCATTGGAACAGTTAGTGGGTAAAAAACATCTGTTGTTGCATCACCAGCTAACTGCTAAAATAGTTTTACACATACAAGCTAAAATATCAATTTGTGTAACAACTGTTTCTGGTTAAAGCTGCTCATTATTGTATCAACTAGTTGCTTGAAATATCAGGTAAAATTAAAATGTGCTAAAAATCATACTCTAATTCAGTCTCGCTGTTAACTTCCAACTGAAAGTTTTTCTCTGATTCTCACAACAGAGACTGAAATATTCACACAAATGCTTCAAAGAAAGAAGCTTTTGAGGCGTAGCGTCCAACCATGACAGGATGCAGCTTCAGGTAAGCTAACTTTCCCTCACCCAGTGGCCAATGACAGTAAAACTGACTGAGATTTGTAATTTTTTTAAGTGCACATCAGATGTTTACTTGGTAGTATGAGTGTTTTTTTAAGGAATTAGTTTTCTGTTCTGGGTAGAGGAAGAGTCTCAGAATGGTGTCTTGTTGTCCCCAATGGTGGCTTGTGCCAACTTGATTGTAGGAAAGATCAACAGGTGGAGACAGGAGAGCTGTAATACGGCGGTGACGGAGATCTGGGTCATTGCGTCAGGATGCGGACCTTCTCTACAGGTTTGGGTTTTGGTTGGTAATAAGACCTGAATTCCTTCAGCCCAGATGACGTCCCAGAAAGCAGAAACCACTCCAGGGACTCACTGGTTTACAGTTCTGGGGAAGTGACTTGAAAAAGGCTATTGTTTGACATTATTGCTCACCAGGTTGTAGCAATGAAGCCCGACTAAGCAGATGGCAATCGCCATGGCTACAGTTTGGCCATTAAGGGAATGTCATTGCTTTGGCTTCCTTTGGGGACACAAAAGGCCGATGGACACAGTGAGTCGTGACTAAACAAAGTTTCTTGAAATTTGTTCATGTTAAAGAAAGAGCCACACACAGACCTCGCCCCCCAAACAGCGCCTTGTGCTGGACCAGCCGTGTGGTAATGTGGAACCAGGCAGCAGGAATTAACGAGCTGAGACGGAGGAGGGGCCGGACGACGCTGGACTAGCAGACAGTCAGGGTGAAGCAGCGTCTGACGGTCTTCACGTAACCCACGGTCAGACTTAACTGGATTCTTTGCTGCTGGACTTCAGTGAGGCGCGGATGTGTCTGCGTCGCTACATTTAAAGTCCAAATTGCTGTGTGGTGAGAACATGGCTCCATGGTCCTTCTGATCCGCCCTTATGTGTTTGTGTGGACGTTCCCACTCTCCCAGAGTGAGACGGGGACAGACATGGGAAGCTCATTAATGTTGCAGACTTTACAGACGTAAGAAATGTTTGTTGGACTGCATTCGTTGAGGCTCTTCTTACCTGGCACAACGCTTTCCATTAATCTCCATCAGGGATTCCTGACAGCTGCAAGCTAATAAAGAATTAGCTTCATGAAATATTTAGGCCTAACTTTGACCTGTTGTTTTCTCTTGTTTTATAATTGGTACTTAAAGCAGAGATCTGGTGTTCCAGTCACTGTTTCATTCATGAACTTCTAATGATTAACGATGACTTCCTGTTTTAGGGTTTGAATGTGACACATCACAGAGGTCTGTTCCTTTAGCTGCTCCTCAAAATGGAAAAACAAGAATACATGATATTCAGATGAGGTAAATTGATTTTCATAAGTCTAAAAATGACAATCGATGCTCAACCCAACCGAGGCTCAACCTGGAAATGTGAACTTTGTTCAGCAGCAAACACTCTGGTCTGATGCTGAGCATCGATTGAAGTTTATCGGAGGATCTGTGAAGCTTTGGAGCTTTTCTCTGTCAAAGGAGGAACCAAGACTCTGGACCGGAGGGATTGTCCGTCTGTAACCAACAGAAACAATAAATGCTGAGAGCCGGTTCTGTTCTGTTGACAGGAAGTGTTAGAGGGGTCGACATATCAACTCATTTGTTTTTAAAACATCTGCAGTTTGTATTAGTTCTGCATCAAACTGCAAAATATTAAGCAGACCCAAAGAAAAATGTATTTTGTGGTGTTTAGTGTGTGCAGATGCTATGAAGAGCTATTAAAGCTTTTCGGTACACAATAAACACATTAAAGTGGTTCAGAAACAGACAGAGTTTCTGAACCACTTTCAGGTAAACATTCACCCTGATCGATCAAACTAAGCAGACATTGAATCCAACCCAACATTTAAGCGCTCAACGGGCCTTATTAATGACTTCTTCCATTAATACAACAATAAATAGCATCCACTGTAAGGCAGAGAACGAAAAAAGAGCAGCAGAAAGTTTACTGGCAGTTTACAATATTAAAAACAAGCAAATCTAAGCAAATAAGGCAGTAAATGTCTGTGGAAACCAGAATTCCTGTCACAGAAAACAGCAACATTATAAACTGAAATGTGTCACCCAATAAACAAGCCAGTTATGTCTGAGTCTGAGCCTGCTGTTCTCCCGAACGCTACAATAAATATAGGAGAGCGCTGCGGCTGAACTTCATGTCATGTAAATTTTAATTAAATCCATGAATGGAAATAACTGAAAAGCAGGCTTTGTGATTTAAAGGGAATGTGTTATGCAAAATTCACAGTTAGTATGTTTTTGTTCTTCCATTTGTGTTTCTATTGCTCCTAGAAACAGCCCAAATAACAAACTCCCAGTCATTTTCTGGCAATAAGTTGATATTATTTGGTGTCTGGAAAATGAGCTGTTTCAAAAACCTCCAGAATGTAATATCAAGCGTTACCCAACCCAAGCTGAGTCGAGTCCGTTACCTAGCAACCAGAGCAGATCTCCAGCATGTTTGGTCAGCTGGTTTTACTGTTGTATGGTCTGCATAATGGCTGCTGGAAAAGACTAGTGTTTTGTTTATGACTTACCATCCAGAAACCACTTGCTGAGTTATTGTTGGTTGTGCAGGTGGCCCCACTAATGCTTTTCAAAGATGGACAGTTTAAACAGTTTTTGACGTAGAAGCCAGCTGAAGCTGCTTCGGCAAACATTGAGAACAAAACCAGACCAGAATGAGTTTTGATTTTCTGTTTCAATTTTTCCAGACCTCTGGACTTCACTTTGACCTGAGACTGAGATCAACACATGCTAAGAGTTTGTTTTTAACTGTCTGGGCTGGAATAGCTAGTCAAAGGTCAACTAACCTTCTTCAACTTAAAAAACTCTATTAATACTTTTGTTGATGCAAATTTTGATTCCCAACAGTCTCCATTTTATAAAAAAACAGTTGAAAATTTTATAAATAAAATCAAGGACAGCTTTATTGACTATGACTGAGTGAAGACATTTCTTAAAGATTAGAGGGAAACATAAAGGATAAGAACAATGGGTGTGCTTGACAATGAAGCCAAGCAATCAGCTGAGAGTTAAGCTGGACTCGAAGTCGGAGGAAAATCTTTTCCATGTGAAAGTGGACGGTGGGATTTCTCCGTCTGTAAGCGTGTCAGACTAGTTTACATGCGTTATTCCCAGGGGGGTTTGTGAAACCGCCAGTTAAATGCCCCACGCTGTATTTCTGCCAGGTAAGTTTTAGCGGACGCTGTTTTTGGGATCTGATGTCGTGAGCGCTGATTACTGATGTGATTCAGCCCTATTTTAACAGCCTCTCAGCTCTCCCTTCACTGCCTCGTAAAACACGTACCGTTCCTTTAAAATATGTGGTTTCTGGAATTAATGAGTTCCTTCCTTTTGGTT
Source organism: Poecilia formosa (assembly GCF_000485575.1). Lineage (NCBI taxonomy): Eukaryota > Metazoa > Chordata > Actinopteri > Cyprinodontiformes > Poeciliidae > Poecilia > Poecilia formosa. The sequence continues at coordinate 547,580 of NW_006799986.1, read as the reverse complement.
TTGGTGTGATGATGTCACCTTCATAAACCATGCCGATTGCTGGAGGTTGGTAGGAAAGAAATGGATTTACTGGACCTCCAGTATTGTTTTGTGTTTGACCGCTCTCCCATGACAGATTTACTCGGTTTGTAAATCAGAGACTGAATCCTGGGATGAAGGAAGTTCCTCTAAATCCCTGCTGTTCTGCTCTGTTAGCTTTGTTATAATTAGCTCTGACTTTATAGCCTTGTTTGTTTGTCTGGAGGAGGTTTATGTGCTATTTTGCATTTTATTTAGAAAATCCAGTGATTTTGATTTGAATTTTTTTTTTCAAAACTGATAAATCATTTCCAGATTTGCTCCACCTTTAGCTTGACTGATTAAACGATCGCTCAGTTCTCCTTATCGGTAAGCATGTGCAGGGGCGCCGCCAGGAATGTTGGGCCCCCTAACAAAAAGTTTGTTTGGGCCCCCCACCCCATCTCCTTCCTGACCTACTATTACTGGTTAAAGTAATGCATCATTCTGACCAAAACAACCAATCAGAACTAGGACCCTCTTAGCGCTGTCAATTATCCTCATTCACTCACTGCTAAATGTGCTAATGGGGGAGAAACAACTCATGATTACAAGAAACCGTTTATCTGCCGTCATTGGTAGCTATGCTAACTAAACTGAGCATTCACAGTTTGAATCTGCACAGCTCTGTGCTATGCTAGCTGATTAATTCATTAAATGTTAGTAAAAACGAGGCAAACATTAGTTTGTAGCTAAGCTAATTATGCTAAATGGTTGATGATCTCACACAGGCGACTGTGGCTCTGTGGGTACCGTAGTCGTCTTGCAATCAGAAAGTTGCAGGTTGGATTCCAGCTTCCTCCTGATGTGCCATTGGGCAAGGCACTTAACCTACCGATCTGCGTATTGGTGTGAAGTGTAAAGTGCTTTGAGTGGTCAAAAATGACTGGAAAAGCGCTACATAAGTTCAGTCCATTTACCATTGATAACCCAGAAGAAGTGGGTTATAAATTAACACTCTTGCCTTTTTCTTTCTCTCTCTCTTTTTTTTTTTGAAAACCTGATTTTATAACTTTTCTTAGCAGCTTAGTAACTGCCACCATCGTTCGTGATTTCCACTGACTGGTGCTGACGGCGTCACTCTGAAGCTCCAACAGGATCGAACCATTTGACGCAGACAGGGGCAGATATGGATGTGTAGGAGAGGAAACATTACATTTTTACTGCTAAAAACAATCTTTGAAAATACAATATGATTAATTTTATAATTGACAGGGTGCTGATTTCTTTTTTATTTTAATTTCTATGAATAAAAAATAAATAATTAAATTGTGGAGGGCCCCCTGTTGGTCAGGGCCCCTAGAATTGTCATCACTTCCTATAGAGCAACCCTGAGCGTGTGAGGATCTCCTTCAGCTGAACAGATCTTCTGTTGGATTGAGTTCTGGACTTTGGTTAGACCTTTTGCTGGAGGACATTTTGTGGTTTTTAACCGTTAGAGGGGATCCACTGTACTCCCCCCACCAAACAGTGGCCATGATGTGTTTTTGGTGATTCTCCTTCAGCCTAAGATGTATAAAAGTTTGGACCTCAGCTTGATGGGTTTTTTTTTTCTTAGGGCGTTTTCCTGCTGATAGTCGGAAAAACTCGGTTACATTGAGGACCAAAGTTGCAACATTTCTTAAATTTCGAGCTGCTGTGGTTCTCTTTCTCAGTGCACCGAGTCAAAAGACCTGTTCCCCTCCTCGCCTGTGGGGGCGCTGCACCAAGAACCACTGAAGGAAGCGTCATGAAAACCTCTGAGGACACTGAACCCAACTTCCAAAAGGAAGAAGTAGAAAAGAAGAAAACATTATATCGAGGTTACGTTTTGGTCATACAGATTTAAACAGTACACTATTTAAAATGGGGAAACATCCAACAGGTAATTGTGATTTTTGTTTTCAAGAAGAGACAGTAAAACATGTTTTGTTGTTATGTCCTAAGTACTCTGAGGAAAGAAGGAAGTTAGAATGTAGACTTCTAAAGAATAAACTACAGTTAGAAATACAAGATGTCTTGGGGAATTCTTCTACTTCTGAATATTTATGTTATTTAATAAACTATATTAAGAAAAATAAACTGATAGAAAGGATATAAGTTTTTTTTTTTTTTTTTTTTTGTTGATAAAGATATAGTCCAGCTCACAATTAATCTTGCTTTTGTGCATAGATTATATAAGTTGCATTCTGAGCCACATTCCATTCCAGCAAAAGTCAGTACTAATTAGAAATATTGATGAGAGAAACAGAAGGGAAGAAATAATTATGACCAGATTAAGAGTAGGACACGCCTATCTAAATGACACTTTATATTTAGTAGGGAAGAAAAGTAATGATAAATGTGAAGGATGTGGAGAGAAAGAAAATGTAGAACATATATTAATGAACTGTAGAACATATGAATCTGAAAGAGAGAATCTGAAAAGAATTATTGGAAGGACAGGAAAAGAATGGAGTCTTAAAGGAATATTAGGAAATGAAGGAAACATAATGGAGATTCATAGAGTAAGGAAAGCATTATTTACTTTTCTTCAAAACACAAGATTAATAAATAGAATTTAATAAAGGTAGAGAAAATGTTGCTACACACTCGTGTACAGTAGGTGGCAGTATGCACCTAAAAGTTACTTGCAATCCGCCATTAATGAAAAGAAGAAGAAAAAAAAAAAGAAGAACATTCCAGTAGGTGGCGGTAATGCACACCTTTAAGGCCCCATTTACACGACAACGATTTCGGGGGGAAACGGAAGAGTTTTGTTGCATTTGTAGTACGCATTTACACGAAACCACCGAATGTTTTCTCTGACAACGGCACAGATTGAAAACCGGTTCCAGAGTGCGATGTTTCTGAAACGTACCGTTTTCCGTTGTCGTGTAAACAGAGAAAACGGATCTGTTCGTCAGTATGACGCAAAACATAGCTGCTTCCTACAATCCACAGAAGAAGAAGAAACTACTCACAATGCTGGTGTTATTGTTTCCCCATCACATACGGTTCCCTCAGCGTCTCTTCACCGCTCCGCACCGCCAGGTGGCAAAATACAGGGCTGCTTGTTCAGCCTCTTATCTAGAGAACTACGGACCAGCCCCGGCTCCAGACGAGTTTAACAGGGGGCATCGACTTATTATTAATACTTTATTCGCTGCCATCTTAACGGTTGCAACAGCTTTCAGGTACAACTCCTTTTTTACGCATGCGCACCTAAGTTTCAAAGAATCTAGCACCAACTAGTGGTGTGGCAGGACATTACACGTTTTCGATGTGTACCGTTACTGTGTAAACACAGATCGTAATTTTTGTTGGATCGTTGTCGTGTAAACGCCCCCTAAGTTGCTTGTCAACTGCCATTAAACAAGAAGAAGAACCCAACTTCCTTCTTCACCAAAGAAAATGGAGGCGTCAGATTTCAGCGGTTGGAGGATTTCTCTCTTGTCTTTGGCTAAAGATCACGGTACATGGTAGGATGTACAGTATGAGCAAGTATGAAAACAAACACCCTTATAATCTCTATTTGTCTGGGACAAATGGTTTTGAATTGTTCCCAACTTGGTTGTTTAGATTAAGCTAACAGCCGAACCAAAAATATTCCTTCACAACAACAAAAAAAGCTCCAGAAATTAATTTAGAAAAAAAGAAAGAACGTCCAAGATGTTCAGACTTTGATTTCCACGCCGTCAAGCCACCTTTAACCCGTTCTGTTGTCATCAGCGCGAACAAACTACCTTAAATCATGAATTTATGTTGTTTCCATCCCTTTTCTTTGATTCATCATCCACCAGTCGGAAGGTATTTGGTTCTGATCTCAGAAGAACAATAATCGGCCTTTTCCTGCTCATCAGTATTTAACGTGTCATAAAACCTGGCTCCGTGTTTTCCCCGAGCCGCGGCGCGCAGCGGCCGTTCGCCGGCACCTGCCGCTGCCGGCCGGCCGGCTAGCTCCGGGCGTGGCCGCGGCGGGACCCGGGCCGTCCAAGCTTTCCGACATTAAGCGCTTTATTGCGGCTGCTGGGGGATTGCGCTCAGGTCAGGAAGTTTTAGTGCAAACACATGAGGACTTGGCTGATGCACTCATCGGGGAGGCAGAGGCAACCGATTTGTCTGTTTTGTGGAGGTTTGGGGAATACATGAGCATTATTCTGAAGCCAAGCCCCGAATCTGGGCCCGGTTCAGCAGAGAGCCTCTGGAGGAGCTGAAGTCAGCTGGTTCATGTGATGGCTTGTGTTTTTCTGCCCTCTTCATGTGAAAAATGAGCGGAACCTAAAGCACTGGATCCGATTCGACTTCCTGGCTTTTCTCTGACCCGGTTCTGACCACATAATTCCAGAACCAGAGCCGAACCCAGAAACTCAAGCAAATAATCACAGCTAGCACAGGGCTGTATGCAGTGTTTCAATCTAAGTGGTTAAAAATATGAAACAGTATTGGAGGTTTGAATAAAAACATTTCTTCTCGTCGTGACGGTTTGAAGGATGTGAGGTTTTCTGATTCTAGGAATGATAATCAGAGAAGCTGGAATGTGTTCAGCTTCTGTTTCTGCTGATGTGATGAATTCTGCTTTCTGGGTTCTTTGTATTATTAAATCCGGCTAACGGCCATCTCTACCCGTCAATAAATTATATTTATTGACAAATATATGGCGTCGCTTGTAACAATACACAATATTTTACCATGTTATTAATTCATTTATAAAGGTCACAGTTTTGAACTAAATATTTAGGTCCAATAAGAAAATAAAACCTCATAAAAAGGTAATAAGCAGGAGTTTTAAAATATGTATGGAAGACCCAGCTTTTATTTTGGTAGTCCATTTCCTGTTATTGGCAAGTGAAAATGCATATTCCATGATTTTTTAGCTCTGAGCTAAATATTTTACTGCCTTGCTAACTAATTATTGAGTTTGAAGCTAAATATATAATGGCCAAGCTAAATATTTAGTTTGAAAATAAACATTTAATTTGCTAGCTAAATATTTATCTTCAAACTAGACATTCAGTTATCAAGTTAAACATTTAGATAAAAACAGCATGTAATTATTAAGATAAATATTTAGCTAGAATGCTAATTATTTAGCTGGTAAACTTGCTAGATATTTGAGGTAAATATTTAGCTGAGATAAATATCTCCAAACTAAATATTTATTTTCAGAATATTTAGTTGTAAGATAAATATTTAGCATGTTAATTAATCATTTATTTTGAAACTGTGACATTGATAAATGAATGAGTAACTTGGTGAAAACGTGACTTTGATAAACCCCATCATGACAAACTGAATAACCCAAATTATTGCTGTAAATGTTTTGCAGTGTAAACGACAGACGCATATGATCGGTTTGTTTCCTCCTGCACCAGCCGCCATGTTTCTCCGTACCTGCCTGCTTTTCTAGATAACATTGTCGTCTCCAGCAGGAACACGGCCCACTGGCTTCAAACAGCCGTGAAATGGCAGCCGAGCCAGATAAGACCTGATTAGACTTGTTGGATTTGCTGCTCCACCTGCATCATCAAACCCTCAAACTGTTGAGCTTTTCATCCCTGGGAAATGCTGATGGTGCGTTTTCCTGCCCCTCCCTCAGCGGTGACCTCTGGTTTCTGAGCCACCGCCATCTTGTCCTCTTATCTGCCTCTGCGTCTCGGTGAACATGTGGAACCACTCGGCTCTCTCGGGGCCGGCTGCGCCGGGTTGTGATGCGGCGGTTTCCCTGCTGCCACTTTGCGGCTCTTTGGTTTTAACTTGTTAGAAATGTGTCTGAGCCGCTTCATTTCACTGTTACGTCCATCAGAATAAAACGAGAAAAGCCGTTCATGAGCTCTGGAATGATGGTAGAAACTTTAACACGCTGCTTCTGATTCGTTTTGGATGTTTGGTTCTGGGTGCTGTGCAGCTGGAAGGATTTTTATGTTCACATTTGTTGCTTTCAGACAGATGTTATGGTGCGTAACTGTGGAAACCAGGTTTTGTTTTTACAATGAGGAGGTTGCTGATTAGCATCTCAAAAGCTCAAATAACCCCTGAAATCCAAATCCCAGAGGAGATGAAAAGGAGGAAGTTAAATCCCCTACTCCAACATCTCTCTGTCCGGCAAAAGAAAAGGAGGTGGATTAGCAGAGTCAGCCACCAACCAACCAAATGTCACCGTGGAACATCGTCTCTATTTTAGGACTCTGAGCTGTTAGCATATTAGCAGTGTTCAGTCAGAGGGCTTTTCAAAGTCATTGCAAGATTGACTGCTACTGCAGATCCTTCCTCCCCACAGAATCACCATCAACGACATTTTGAGGATATTTGGAGATGAATTATTAGGTCAGATGTAGAAGGAGCAGCTAAGCGGTGAGCTTTAGGTGAAATCTAGGATAAGAAGCGTCTGATGGAGACTCATTCCAGAGGGACTGCAGCTCTACTGCGTTTTGTTTCTGGTTTCCTGATCCAGTTCCGATCGTAAACTGGCTGCAGAGATTCTGCCGGTTTCACTGCAGGAATCTCAACCCAGTTCTGGTTCTGTTCTCCAGGCATTGGGTTGAAAACAGAGATAAGAAAAACTTCCAGGCCTAGTTAAAACACGAGCTCTGCTGCTGAGAGCCGGTTAACTGCAGTGTTTTGAACCGAACACAGACCGATCAGCGTCTCTGAGGAACGGCTTCCCTTTGGCCAGAGGCTAAACATGAAGAAACTAAATTTAATGATGAATGTCGGCCTCTTGCTAACAGCTCAGGTTGTGCTGATCGCTGCTGCTTTAGATGCAGCTGGAGGACAAACTCACCGCACTTTCTTCTTTTACTACTCTCCAATTTTCATTTTTTGCTGGCATTCCTCCTGCTAACTTTTAGTCTTTAGTTTTTTTTAGTTTTTTCTCTCTAGAAGCTCCAGCTGGTCTGGCGTTCCGATTGGCTGAGATATGATGATGTTAAGTTTTTACTTTAATGCAGAAATTCCTCCAGGTCCATCGTGGCAGACTGGTACTGAGCCTGGTTCTGGTTCTGCTGGAGCTTTCTTTCTGTGAAAGGGGAGATTTTCCTCTCCCCTGGCGCCTCCTTCTGGTCAGGAGGACTGAATGCTGACAGTGAATGATCCAATCCTGGGCTTCCTAATCAGGATCAGCTGGAACTTCAGAAAGTTTCTCTACATCTTCAGGCTAAGAGCAGCCGAACCGACTGCCATGTTTTTTAAAACACGCGTTCGTATCGAGCGCTAAAGTTAGCATGACACTTTGCTTTGAAAGGCATCACTAATGTGTCAGTCATGGACTGAATTAAAACATATCAACCAAGAAAAAGACAAATTCAATTCTTAAACATTTACGTTTGAATCCAGAACTAAAGCTGAAAATCAGTGACGTGACCTGAAGAAGAACATGGACGCTGAGTCAAAGCCGGGTCAATATGTAAAATATTCATTAAACAGCAAAAAATCAGAAAGCCCTGAACAAAAACAAATGACGTTTACTCATATAAAGTATTGAGTCTTTTATTTTTTCTATCCAAATATTTGATGAAGTGAAGGAATCTGCTGCTGAAAGCAGAGGAGCTGAAACCTGCTGGTTTCCCAGCTGCTGGTTAGCAGGTCGACCCTCAGTGAAACTCTCAAAGCTCCGTGTTTCACAAACGGATTAAAACTAATCCAGAAATTGCAGATTGCTTCACTTCGCACTTCCGCGGCTGAACTCCTGAAAACCCCCGGAGGCTGGAAACCCGTCAGAAGATCCTGCAGTCTGTCGGGTTTTCACGATAAATTATACGCCTGCAGAAATCCCAGAGGCTCGGACTTATGTGGGATTACGTCCCTGGATTCTTGTCTTTCTAACTAATTATCTCCTGGATGTAAAATGTAACAGAAGGCTTTATTTGATCGTCACTTTTTAAATTGAAATTTTTCCAAAAGTTGTCCAGCAGTTTTGAAGTTTTACCCTAAAAATTTGAGTCCAACAAACCTGGAAGGTAAGTGAAACGTTTCCCATATCCTCACAGATTAATTCTTATTAATCTGGAAGCCGCAGAAATTCAGGAAGAAACGTTGATATCCAAAGCGCTGCAGGGAAACGAGTGATGAGGACGGGTCAGAAAAAATCTGGTTCATCAGATTAAAAAAAGACTAGTTCATTTCACTTGACTAGTACTAGTAAAGTTAAGGAATTATTGACTTAAATAGGCTCCTATTTGTTGCTGAAAAGTTACAAGTTTTGTTTAATTTTATGTTTATTGAGACATTTGCATTGAAATTAGACCAAGAATATTTGATAAAATTCTGTTTTTGCAGTGTGGAACGTAAAGTGTTTTGTTGTCGACTTCCACTTTGGTTGTTCAGGAGGCTCCACTTCTGCTTTTCAAAGACCGACAGTGGTATTATTGTGAATCTGTCTGCAGCCACTTGTAAACGTTGAGTTTGGAGGGGTGGCCAGCAGCAGATTATTTGGCTTTAAAGTGACAGAACCCCTAAACCAGCTAAAATCTGATTATTGAAGAAAGATTTTGTGGAGAAACGTAATGATGTTTTGTGTAGGCCACAGATCTGTCCCAACCTGTTACAGGAAGCAGAATATGGTGCCTCTGACCAGCAGAACTTGGCCCATACTTAAACTTTTCCATGACTTCATCTGCGCTGTGGAATCAGCATTTAGATTTGGTGCAGACCACATCATTGTTTGTATATCTGCTTTGTTTTCACCACGGCTGCACTGTAAAATTACGCCTCCGTGTAATTTTCTCCTGTTTGCTCCGACGCGAGGTATTTCTAAACGCTTCCAGATCATAAAAAGCTGGATCTCTATGGAGTTCCTAAAGCGCAGCAGATGGGCTCGCCTGTCTGCAGGCCGATGTTAGGCAGATACGGAGCGGCGCGGCGATTCTGCCTAATGACCATGGCGTCCTGACAGTAGCACTCAAGTCAAGTTGTATTCCACATCATAAATCAACAGCTGACTTTTGCTCCAACATTCCTCTCTAAGAGCCACATTATGTCCATCCAGCCAGCGGAGACAGCTGGGACTATCTTGTTCTGGAAATGGGAACCCGACCAGAGAAGCAGCTGTTAAAACATCGATAAGACGCGGAGCGGAACCGCTCCGGATCCGGTTACGTTTTGCAGGGAGAGACGTCACAAACGCAGCTTTGTGCCCCGGGACCAAAGAGGTTTGTCGGGTGATAAAAACCCGCGCTTTTTACGACCGCGCTTCTGGACTTTCTCAGAGCTGGCTTTGACTGTGGAGATGATTAGAAGTGAGCCCTGGGCACGAAGCCACAGAGTCAGGGAGACGAGCCGTCAGCTGGAGGAGATCAGACCCGGCCCGCAGCATGATGGCTGTTCTGACGTGGCGACGGCAGCGAAACGCTCCAAACCGGGTCAGGGCTCTCCGACCTGAGCGTCAGGACTCATCAGTCACACTCAGGACTTTATTTTCTCTTTCTAGGCCTTGTAATAAGCAACAGTTTTATTGTTCTTGTAAAGATTCTTCCCTCTATTTCTAGGCAAATTGGACAGGAAAAGGTCAAAGGTCAGGCCTTTCTAGATCTCTCCAGAAAACTAATTTAGCCAGATGACCAATCGTCCTAGAAGTTACTACAATAAACAATAATAATGTTGTTTTGGGAGCATTTTCAACTGATATAATGGTAATAATGTCATGATATTGTAAGAACTCATTCAGAAAGATCAATAAACTTTATTATCAAGTTTCTGTAAACAAAATTATTATTTAAACAAACCGAAGCATCAGACTAAAACTTAAAACTTCTGTCATCCAGTTCTTGGTAGAAAGAGAAAAACTATAAATTATTGAGCTGGTTTTAATTTATCATCCAGTCGATTTATTGATAATCGCAACAGGTCTAATAATCTCACATTGACACTTTTGAAGAAAAATCTTTGTTTAGTCGTCCAAATATCAATAATTTCTTTAGAAAAAACATGGTTCAGCATAGATTCCCATTTCTATTTGCTACTCTACAAAATGGGAAAGACATGAGAACGCACTGTTCAGCTTCTGTAAATTTATTGATCTTCATAAACATTTTTTAAAAGTTTAAATAAACTGAGACTGAGTTTGTTTTACACCAGGCATCTCCCAAGCTCTCCCAGCTCACCAAGTCATCATGACAACCATTAGTTAGCAACCTCTACTTCCTGTTGAGCAACCGTAAAATTGACATCTGATCAAACGACGCTCAGCGTAGCCTCTTTTTATGCAACGCTTTAAAAGTTAACCTAAAATTCGCATCATGATTGGATTGAAGCATTTTACATCGATAGTCGTGGCACTTTTCTGTTTTTCAACTGCAGCTGGACTTTACCGCCACCTAGTGGGCTGGAGGGTTTGGATCAATGATAGAAGAAGGTCAGAAATGAGAAAACTGAGAAATTAAGGTTTTCACTGTCCCAGTCCGACTTCAAATACATCCAACAAACCAACAACCATCCAACAATCATCCAACTGTCCATCCAACAATCTTCCATTCATTCAGCAATAATCAGTCAATCATCCATCCATCCTTCTATCCAACAATCATTCAGCCAGCATTTATCCATCTGTTAATTGTCCATCCATCCATTGTTCATTGTTCTTACCGCCAATTGGATGGGTCAAGCACCCATCCAACTATCATCCATCCAACTATCGTCCATCCATCCAGCTATCATCCGTCCATCAATCGTCCATCCCTTTGTCCTGTAAATATTGACCAACATGATTACATTTTTGAACAAACAGATAAAATTCTGTCAGAGTTGACTGCCTCGATGAGGTGAAGCAAACAGGAAGTGATGTCATTTCAGGGAGTCATTACATAAGCCATAGCGTTCAGAGGTCACAGGTGAATGAATTGATTTCATGCCGTCTCCTGAGACGCTTTAGAGAAAACATTGCCAGCGCTGAAAAGGGGGCCATGCCGAGACGTCTTGGATGAGTTTAACAGATTCATCAGGGAGGATGAGGAGAACCAGGCTCTTCATCGGCCCTGTGTCTGTGCGGAGACTCCTGCTGCCCGGAGCTTCACGCAGAACTGCTCCTCACACCAAGGGTGTGCCGAATGGCAGTGGCAGCCAGAGGGATTCCCAAGCAGAGCTGAACTTTTGAACCCGTTGCCTCATCTCTCTTCCCAGAGAGATGAATCCTTCCACCTTTGTGTTTCGGGCTGGAGGTGGAAGCAGACGCTGGACTCTCTGTGAACTTTTCTCATTAACCCACTTCCTGCACCTCATCCACGACACCCAGCGTAGTGGCTCATTGGCACAACCACCTGCTGGTTCTACACCAACAAACGGGACTGAGGAGATGCTAACGTTTCTTTGGGAGATGCTAACGTCTCCAGCCAGATGTTAGCTTCCACTCATTCTGGGGAAATATTGGGAATGTAACGTCTCCAACTGAATGGATAAAGCTGTGTATGACAGACATCCTAAGTGCACAAAAGAGCGTTATCACAGATCCTTCATCCTAGCAGCTGTTAGGATTCATTGAGTCCGTTTTAATCCAAGTCCAGTCCATTTAACTGGAAACTCCATCATCTACTCCACCTCCAGCTGCTCTGGTTCTCTCTCTGCTGAGTCAAACCAACCTGTTCCCCTCCTGGCCTGTGGGGGCGCTGCACCAAGAACCACTGAAGGAAACGACATGAAAATCTCTGAAGACACTGAGAGCTACTAACTTCCTTCACCAAACAAAATGGCATCAGATTTTATCAGTTAGAGGATTTCTCTTTAGTCTGTGCCTAAAGACCATGAGCCGTTTCTCCTAATAGTGCTAGGCTAGCATGTTTGTTTTGGTTGTATTTACCCAGAATGCCCTGTTCTGCAGTCCACTTCACTGGGAGCAATGGCTGGTCGACTTGCAGTGTTAATGAAGTGCCATTTTACTAAAACAGAAATCCCAGGGCAACATTATAGTTTAAAAAGACAAAGAGCCACAAAATAAAAACTTCTCAGAGTTCAAAGAGTCCAGTTCCACTGGGATCTGGTTCTGGTCAGAATATAACAAAGACCAGCCAAAAATGTCCAAAAATGTCTGAATGCAGTTGATGATGTTGGGACACAAGATTAATATGAGTATATTATGGGACCATGGAGATGAAAGCGTCTCAGAGCCATTCTAGGAAAAAAAGTAATTTTCTGCCCAAAAATGAGAAAAATTCTCGTTTGAAAAGTCAAAAATCTACTGGAAAAAAATTAGAAATGTTTAGATTAATCTTAGAAATTTTCTAGAAAAAAACTTGAAAACATCTGAATTTAAAAAGTTTAAAATTTGCAAGAAAATTCAGAAATTTTGATCTTTGATCAAAAGTCAAAACTTTTTAAATTCAGATGTTTTTTTCTTAAATATTTCCATGTTTTTCTGAAAATTTTCAGAGACTATTCTTTTTTTGGCAAAAATTTATTCTTTCTTTTTGTCGTTATTTATCTTAGTTTAGTTGTATATTTCTTCGGATGTATTTTTAGTAGCTGAATATTATTTATGTTTCATTTTTGCTTATTAAGCAGCAGGTTATTCTCGTGTGACTCTATTTCCTCTGATTGCCTGTCACTTCGCAGTTGAGCCAGAAATATGATTAAAGGTATTTTTATTCTATGGTGATCGGCCGTCAGGTCAAATGCTCCACATTTTCCAGAAAGATGGATCAAAAATAAACCGCGTCTCCTGGTTTATGCCGTTTCACGCTGACACCGATACCCCGCACTCAGCCGTCTGAAACTAATTGCCCTATTTGCCCATTGCCAGTCCAGCCCAGTGACCTTATAAACTGCTGTCCAGATTAGGTTCCCAGTCACGAACAGTTGCAGATAGTAATGAGCGGGTTGCTGCGCCTGGAATAGACAGATGGGAGCAGCGGCTGGTCGGAGCGGCTCTGCTGCTGCCGGAGCCATCTGGAAAAACCGAGCGGGATTCCAAGGCCCGACAATGAGGTGAAGAAAAGTGATTTGCCCGGCGGGCCGGTCGGGTCCGGCGCTGATTTGTACCGCGGCAAACAGGTACAAATCAGCAGCCTCAGCCTCAGCTTCTGGTTTGCAGTTCAACCTGGTTCTCCTTCAGAGGCGTCTGCTGATTGATGGCCCAATTCGGTTTTATCCTCTTACCTCATATTCTGACAGTAAAAGTGTCTTTTATATGCAGCTGAAATGATAGAAGTCCGCCTTCAGCGTTCAGAGGGAGTCTGGTCAGACTGCCACACTGAGTCCTGGAGGCTGGATTTCTCTCTGAAATAAAACCGTTTATTGGACGAGTTTCTCGTCCAGCTGAGGTTCTGACATCTTCAAGCTGCTGCACTGAACTACGAAACTACGGGAGTTCCTCAGGGCGCAGACCTTCCTGCTCCTGAACCAGCTGGTAGCTTTCTGTGAAGAGAAGCAGCAATGCAACGCCGACCTCAACCCAACACTCAGCCTGCAGAGGCCAGCAGCAGCTGGTTCAGTTTGGTTCTGTTCAGTTCTGTTTGGTTTGGTTCAGTTCAGTTCAGTTTGGTTCTGTTCAGTTCTGTTTGGTTTGGTTCAGTTCAGTTCAGTTTGGTTCTGTTCACTTCAGTTTATTTC
>NW_006799986.1:523468-533594 GCF_000485575.1 Poecilia formosa | reverse complement strand
TTCAGTTTGGTTCTGTTCAGTTCAGTTTGGTTCAGTTCCATTCAGTTTGGTTCTGTTCAGTTCAGTTTGGTTCAGTTCCATTCAGTTTGGTTCTGTTCAGTTCAGTTTGGTTCAGTTCAGTTTGGTTCGGTTCAGTTCAGTTCAGTTTGGTTCAGTTCAGTTCAGTTTGGTTCAGTTCAGTTTGGTTCTGTTTAGTTTGATCGGTTCTGTTTGGTTTGTTCTGTTTATTCAGTTCAGCTTTTTCAGTTCAGTCTGTTCGATTTGTTCAGTTTGTTTGGTTCAGTTGGTCAGTTAAGTTTAACTGGTTCAGTTCAGTTAAGCTTGAAGCAATGTAAAGTTCTCTGACATCATCTATTAGTAAGTATAAATATGGTTCAGATTGCCCAAACTCATTTAACTAAATTCAGTCAGCTGGTTCCGGTCCGGTTCTCTCAGAATGCCGGTTCTGCTGCAGCTTGTGAGGCGGCCATGTTGGATTGTTTAGTTTTCAGCCTGCGTGTCGGCGAACTCCATGTGGGCTTTTAATCCAACTGTCAGTTTGAATTAATTTCATGTATTTTGACGCCGTCCGGTGAGCCTGAAGTTGATCTGACAGACGCTGCTCCTGTTCATCACATCTTATTTACACACATTACGCAGAAATGATGGATTTTATTTGCAGAGGCGTGAAGTTTGCCTCATGCTGGAGGAACAGGGAGGAACTCACCTCCAGTGGAGCATGATGAAGATGAATCAGACTCAAAAAGTGATGAAGATGATGAGCTGCAGGAACACCAGTAGAAACTGGAACTGGTGGAAAATCTGTGGAAATTATGAGCAAACTTTCCTTTTGTAGAGTTTAATGTCATTTATTTGCTAATTAAATAATGGGAGGTTGGTAGAATGCAGCTGCTGCCCTGAGGAAAAGAATAACTATAAAATTAATTTATAATATGTTTATTTTTTCCCTTTAAGACATTTTTTCCTAACTGTCACCATCATTTTCACCACAGAGTATTAAATAATAATTACTGTCGTTAATGCTTCATGTTGTGATCCCGGGTCGCATCTGAATTCTTTCATAATTGTTTAAAAGAGCTTGCTATGTTCAGTTCTCTTCATTATTGCTACATTGTGTTGCCATGCTGGTTTACTATTTAGCTTGGTTTCGTAGTTTATTCTTGGGTTCCTCCCTTTCTGGATTAGGATTTACTTCTCTTCGGCCATATTCCTGTTTTTCGTCTCGGTTGGATTGGGGACCAAAGTTGCAATGTTTGTTCCATCTCCAGCTGCTGTGGTTCTTTCTCTCTGCTCTGAGTCAAACAAACCAAACCCTGTGAAAAACCTGTTCCCCTCCTGGCCTGTGGGGGCGCTGCACCAAGAACTACTGAAGGAAACAACACAAAAACCTCTGAAGACACTGAGCACTACTTTCTACTTCACTTTAAGTCGCTCTTTAGTGAGGCGACCCGCCTGCAAAGTCATTTATTTTCATCTTCTGGGCAAAATACCAGGATGTGGACTGAAGACTCACATGTTGTTATTTTAGCACCAAACTCTGGACTCCGTCCTCCAGCTCTTCCATTAAGTTTGCTTTTAGTTTTTCTCATTTCTGAAAACGGTAATGTTCAGTCCTTGGTTCATGTACATCAGTGCGAATTAACACTTGAGCCAAAAATGCTTCATAAAGAGGAAAGAGACATGTACAAATCGCTGGACCAGCCAGACTATGGAAAAAACTGGCTTACAGTCCAGAAAATAAGGTAAACAAAACTGGAGTGGTGTCAGATTTTTTAGGTTTGAGGATTTCTCTTCTGTGTTCGGCTAAAGACCATGAGCCATTTCTCCTGCTAGCGCAAAGCTAGCATGTTTGTTTTGGTTGTATTTACCCAGAATGCCCTGCGTTGTATTCCACTTCCTGTGTCTGGTCCGCTTGGTGTTCTCATATGCATTCAAACTGCACCAGAGTTCATGTCAACCGAACCCAGACTGAGGTTTGTAGGCTGACCAGAGTTCACCTCAAAGTTTGATTCACATTCCCCAACTGGACTAACTGGACTGAACAAGGCTGGTGTGAACTCACCCTAAATCATCAAATTTAAAAACTGGGCTTTATGGTTGATGAAGGACCTGGTCTGGATCCCCAGGCTAAATCCAAGTTCTGCATTTTAGTTCCTCACAACTTACAAAACAAACTCAGATGTTTATTGGAGGTAAAAAGCATCTCAAACCTGCAGGAGATCCTGTACTTCCATGAACAGATGAAATTCAGGTGATCATGAAGAAGTGTTAAGTTTGAAGAAGATGCCAAAAGACTGCTTGGACAAAGGGGACAATTCAGGAACAAAACATCCTGTACTTGTTTTGATTTGATGCTTAGCAACTAAAAGCTTCTTCATGGTACGAAGCGCGTTAGGAGTCTAATATCCCTTTTCACATGCCTTCGTCCGGCGGAGCTTCAGGCTGTCGCGCTTGTCTTCAGCTGTTTGGGTTCCATAATGTGAGAGCTCCCAGCTCCTATCAGCGTCCCTTTGTCTTGTCCCACAGAAAGCCTCCTGTTGATGACTTATTTTGGAAAGCAGAAGCTCGGGCCTCTCAGTGCTCAGGACAAGATGGCGAGTGACAGGGCCAGGATGGCTGAGCCTCGCCTGTGTGAAAACTGGGGACCTGATAACAGCTTTTGGGAACGCATCCAACATCATCATGTTATGGTGAAGTTTGGGCTTTATTTTGAAAGTCAGTTACTTCTACTTAATGTTGATGGTGACCCGGCAGTATGAAAAATATATTCTTTACTTATTTGTTAAAACTGTCACTATGTTTTCACGGTGTAATATGAGACAGTAATCTGTGAGAAGATCAATCTTCTTTCTGAGCTGCTATTGCTGTCTGAAAAGATGCACCAAAAACAACGAATCAGAGTCAGGAGGCGGGTCTTAGTGCTGTCAATCAATCTCATGTACACTGCTAAATGTACTAATGGTACTAATGCTAACAGGTACAGGCTAACAGCTTATTTATCCGACATCAGTGGCTATGCTAACAAACTGTGCTAACTGCAACATAGGAGAAAGTAAGAGTGGAAAAAGGAGGAGGGAATGAGGATGATTGACAGCGCTAAGACCCGCCTCCTGGCTCTGATTGGTTGTTTCTAGTTAGTACTGGGAGCTCGTTTTTTTCCACAATTAGTCTCATATCAAAGTCTTACGTCACAGTGACAATTTGAACAAACGTGTTTTTTAAAATAAAAGTTACATACTGCAACTTAAAAAAAGACAACTAAAAGCTAAACTTAAAGTGTAACTAAGTCTAACAAGTTTAGATAAATTACAACAAAGTGGGCGGGACCAGTGTGGACAGAGGGGCGTGGTCAGATAGCGTTCAGCTGTTAGCCATCACCGACCTACAGAGGGCAGCACTGAGATAGCAAAATATCTAAAACATTTACATGTAAAAGTCAAACTACGCACAAAAACATAAAGATAAAGCCCTAATTAACATATTTAGACAGTTTATCAGCAGAAAAAGTAGATTTTTCATAAATGATATGCTGGCTTTGTCCAATGGGCTTGTTGCGCTTTGCTTTGTGCTCCTGTTTCAGGCTGTCTGGCATTGGCTAAAGTTTTTCATTGTTATTTATTCCACATATTGTGCAACTTTTCCGCTGGGAAACTGCAGCAGTCCCTTCAGGTATCAGTGGCCTGGCAGGAACAAATTCCACCTCCTCTGTTTGTATCAGTTATTTTGACCAGTTAGGATGAATGGCTGATTATCTAACATCAGCATTCTGCAGAGTCAGAGTGAAACAGCAGCCGAGTTTATTACCTGCAGGAACGTAAAATTTAAAAAGAAACACCAATTATCTTCAGCAGTTTCCAACGTGAAACTCATTATAGATCTCAGTCCACCTTAAATCCCTGATGAAGCTGGAGCAGAAAAACAGGTTCGTCTCTCATTGTTCCTCCTAGAAATATAGTTTCTAAGTTATTCTGGACAATTAAAACCATTATATGATTAATACATAGTGTCTGACCACATGGAGTTTTAAGGATCATAAAGTTCCTGTCATGAACTGTACGTTAAAATCACAAGTTAATCCTCCAGGTTTGAGTTTCTCATCTGGCATGAAACAATGAAACGGAGCCGGCTGCAGCTGTCCTGGTATTCCTGTAGAGCTCATTAATCTACTCAGCGTGGATGTGCACCAGCAGATGTAATTGCATCTGCAAAAAAACAAAACAGTTTTAATCACATCAGATTTAAAAATAACAAAATGCCCACACAGCTATAAATGTTTACACCAAGACAATTTTAGGAAAAATGTTTCATGTGTCCTATGCTTGTTGGATGCACACATTATTTTACTGCTAAGCAAACCAAACACACAGCCAATACGATGTTGGGTGCATGTTTATGAGGGGATTCATAAATAACAGCAAGCAGTTCTCAGTGTGAGTCGATCTGGTTTTAATGCAGGCAAAATGAAAAGTTTTACCTCCCAGGCGGCTGTTTGCTACGGCGTGACATTTGTAAAGTTACGTCGTCATAAGAAAAAAATGGGGTTCATTTTTCAAAGTAATTCCCTCAACATTATTCATTCATTCATAAACGTCACAGTTTCAAATATTCAGTTTGCAGTGAGAAAGCTGAATATTTAGTTTGCAAACTAAATATTCAGCTTCAAAAACAACATTTTTTGGAAATAAATATTCTCAGTTTCTCAACTATATTTTCAGTTTGTGGCTAAATATTTGGCTTACTAATTAAATATGCTGTACGTTTTCTGACTGTGTACCTGTACAAACGGGACTCCAATAGTTTTCTGGGGTAAATTTCTACCAGATAAATGCAGTAAATCTGTGGCCTTTCCTGGAAATGCTCTTGAAATGGAAATTTATCCCAAATTCCTGCCGCCTGGGTAAATGGATCTAGAAAAAAGATGGAGGCCCATGGAAAACTTTCCGTTCCTCTGTGAAAGTTTACATTTATACAAGCTTCCAAGGTCTGTGCTTAGCTTAGCATCCGTACTCAGGGACTATTTTATCAGTTTGAATTGACTTCCAGTCTTTCATGAAGCTCCATTTACACTGTATGACCTCTGGATTTAAACCTCTGAACTGGACTTAGACTCTTTGTTTTGATTGGTGCTCTGGTCACAGAAACGTTAAACCCAGTCCTATGTGACCCGGAGAGTTTTCAGGGTTCCTTGAATGCTTTCCCAGGAAGGAACCAGGTGTTGTCAGGATATTCCAGCCTCTGTGAAACCCATCACAGAGAGGAGGCGGAGCTCGGATTTCCACGGTGACCTCTGAAAACGCGCAGCAGGAAACATATTGTTTTAACAAATTAATAACTTGTTTTGATTAGCTGACTGATTACCAACAACAACACGCAGTCGCCACTTCATGTCACCGCGGCTTCCTGCCGGAGACTGCATCCTGTGTTTCCACGGCAACCCGTAAATAAATGCGTCTCCTGTTTCAAGGGGAAATTGTTTTGTTTTAGGTCCTAATTGAGTAGCTGTAGTATTATTTTCAGGAATAACACTTTGAGTGCTGAGTGAATTATTAAGCTGTTTGCTTTACAGTCCCCCCCCAATCATCAGCTCAGTGCTGTTTCCAACTAAGAAGAGAGAGATTTCATGGATTTTTTTGCTGAAACTTCATCGCCTCATACCAAAAATAATCCTATCTCATAAAATAATCACATGTCCTGATCTCAGAGAGGTTTTGGTGTTGAAAGCTGAGCAGCAGCAGCAGCTGCTGGAACTTCGGGATGGAAACCACCTGTGTTTGTCTGACATTCCTCTTGTTCGACGGTCCGCTGTGGCTGATTGCCTCGCGCTGCAAAGGATTATCTCGTCTGTTTATGAAATTATGAAATCGTTAAACAGCTTCATTAAAACTCACTTCCAGGTGATGTAAGGGTCTCCATCAGCTCGGCTCTGAGAGTCGAGCCAGATCTGCTGCACATATGCAGGAGAAGTCACGTCTGTCTGATGGGATTTTTACATCAGGCGGACCATTTATCACGTTGTTCACAGTGTAAAGAATGCGTCTCCTGTTTCAGAAAGAAAGAAAGGAGGAAGTACAAATATTTAATAGAAGTTAAATTTCCTGTTACAGTTTTAGTTTTTTACAGTAGTGGACACAGCTAACTAAAAAGTTATATGTGTACACTAATGCTAAAGCTCAATACCAACATGGTATTTAGCAGAAGCTAATGCTAAAGCACTAACATCAATTCAAATTTTATCTGCCCTTGACAGACTGCAACGGTTTAGCATCAGTTTGTCTTCGACATTTTAATTTACATGCACTATGAAAGATAAATGTGCTAAACATTTAAAAGTTAGCAAACATGCTAAGTCACTAAACAAAAAATTAGCTCTGTTATTAGCGTGTTAGATCTGGAGCAGGATGAGGTCGACGCCCAGAGGGAAACCTGTTGACACTGGAATGGAGGTTCACCTTTAAGGAGGACGACTCCTGAACGGAGGACATGGTACCGGCCCGGTTTGCCTAAAGTACTAAAGTGTTACCATGGTGCTTCAATCACCATGGCAACACCTGTAAACTAGTCTGACATAAACAGAGAGCCTATTGGTTGCTGTGAAGAGGAAAAACGGAACCAATACTGCAGATGAGCTGATGGTCAAAGCAACCTGGGTTTCTTCAGCAGAACCGCAGGCGGGCCTCCTCCATGCTGGTTTTGTTTGTTTTTGTGGTTTAATTCACCAAGCTAAATCTACCACTCTGTGACAAAAACTTTCACTTTTTGAATTAAGTCACTGCAATAAATGACATTTTGGATGATATTGTTACTTTGCTCTGCTGCTGTATCTGAGCATTTGTCTGCTGGATTTCACTGGATGTAACTTTAAATACCAAACAGATCTCGGGGTCAATGGGTCGACCCTTGTTTGTTTCCATTATCTGCTCCATATACAAACCCAGCGAACGCCTCTCTAATCAGCCTACTGATTACCTTCCAAGGTAATAGTCCGGATGTGTAACTGTACAGTCATGTTGTTTACAGGAGGATTCAAACAAACCAAAGGACTTGTTGCTGAGTCCAGCAGATTGAGTAAAGGGTGAAGGACGGATCCTGACTCTGCTTTGGTTTATTTGTTTCCTCTTCCAGCACAAAATGCACACATGACTCATCAGGATGTGATTTTTTTTTACTATTACTCTGTGGTCCACTGGTGTGTTTGGTTGTGCCAAAGCACATATGAGTCCGGCCAGAATCAGGCGGTCATCGTTTTTATTGAAGAATTTAAAATGCCAAAAGGAAGGGCAAAGAAAGGAGGCATTATACAGCTGCAGTGATGGAACTTTAGAAGAAACCCTTTGAGTTATCCCGTCAAGGTCATGGCCTTCATCTGTCACCAACACACCACCACACAGATGTTGTGCTTTGAACACTTTGTAATTTTTTGTGCAGCGTGATCAGATGCAGATTATCTCCTTACAAAGAGGCTAATAAGTCAAAACCTTGATAACAAAAGCAAACTTTTACTGTTTTCCCCAATCAGCCAGCAAATGTCAGCACAGTTGTATGATTAGTACACAGTGAAGGTGCGAGAGAGTCCGACTGAAATCAATCCATCGATCTGATCCACAGACTGGCTGCTATAAAAGAGGAGCAGAAAGAAAAGCTGCAGCCAGCATCAATTTGCATCCAAACAGCCTCAGAAACCAGAGAATCAGAGGATCTGCTGAAGACAAGAAGGCTTCTGGACTTTCAAGAAGGTAGGCCAACCTTTACAGGAACATGCCACCTGTTCAGAGCAAGTGCAACAAACTATGCAGGAAGAATGAAAGAATGAAAACCCAAGAGATCACCCTGATCTAGTCAAAGTTCAGTAAATCACTCCAACTTAACTTCAACAATCCAGATCTGTGGATTTTCCAGCCCGACTAAACAGAATCACACGGCTAAAGCAGTAACCAGACCTTCTGTTTTCCCTTCCTGGATAAGGTGAGAAGAACAGGGATCCATAAAACAGTTACAGGTTCACACCATGAGGTTCCAACTCCAAATTTTGTTGCATCTTTTCTCACTGAGGACCAAACTGACTGGCGGCAACAGTTTGGAAGCTGATCATTCATCCATCCATCATCTTTACCTGCTTGTCCTTGAAGGGTCAGATGAGTCTGGTACCAATGGTCAATGGCTGAAAGCCGGGTTGGGAATGGACTGGTTGCCAGGACAACACAGGACATTTGTCCTAAAGGTTCCCACATATTCGGGCAAACTGTACACGTTGTGCAGACTCTGCGCACACTGTCCTCGGACAGTTGAGATTTCATAACCCATCGTACCTCCTGATTGCCTACAATTTTTTATGACAAATTCCTTCATTTCCCACAATCCGAATGGATACTAACAAGTATGATAAGTGAGTTGGGCAACAAGTTGTGCTGACTCTCCACCTTAACGGCTTGGTGTCGCATACAAAACAGTTCAATGTGATGTAAAAAATGTACCGTTGAGCACATGCATCTGACAGATGTCTGCATTGAGTCTGTCTGGAGTATGACTTGATCTTTGAGGAGTGAAGTACCCCAGAGCATGTGGGGGCTTTAACATTCATGTTTTTTGGACTTTGTGCCCACAAAGAACTTGTGCATGTATGGTGAGAACATGCAAACTCCATGCAGAAAGACCTCAGGGTAGGATTTGAACCCGAAACCTTCTGGCTACAGGGCAGCAGTGCTACCAACTGCTCCACCGTACAGCCCGAAAATGAACATTTGATGTGCTTTACTGGCCCATATGAATCCAGGTCAGGTTACTTTTGGGACTTTTAACATCTTCTGCTGCTATAAATTTATTTGCTTATTTGTTTATTTAAGGATCCTCATTATTTTCTACCACTGTAGAGACTATTCTTCCTGGAGTCCGAATGAGTCCTGGAGTAAGAAGCTGAACTGTTGGAGAAATGGACTGACAAAGATTCAGCAGCTCCTATAAAGAACTGCTGCATATTTAAAAGCAAAGATTCTGACCTGAACTTGGGTAAATATTGGGGAGAGATGACAGTTTCAGCAGATCCCACATTCGTTTCTGGATGGCTGCAGTTTGTGATTGCCTCGGGAGGAGCGTGGCAGGACAGATATTTTCAGACCCATAAAGTCTGCAGCCTGCAGGTCCATGGAATAATCCTCCGTCCCCAAAGGCCTCGCTACCTCCTGCTCAATAACGGTCTGTCTCCTGCCTTAAAAATAGCTGGATGCTGGAACTCTCATTATAACCATCCAACCGTCCATCTCGGCAGTGGAAAACGTCCGGCAGAGGGGAGGGAATTGGGGTTTGTTTATGAACGAGGCACTAGTAGTTTTAACGAAAGGCTTCAGGACTTTATACATCCAAGAAATGATTGGTGTAGGATGCTGGGACTCTGAGGAGGTAAAGACCTCAGTGAGAAAACTCATCTGTGAAGAAGAGGATTCATCCACCTGCAGAGAGCTTTTTATTATACCTGGCTTTCTCTGGTTCTCTGTATGGCTTCTCTGTTGTTTCCTCCACTCATAGGAGCGTCTCTGTAGGAATCAGGACCAAATCAGAGTTTAGGTCGAGAAATCCTGACCAAAAGGTTGTGGTTGGGATTGTGCTAAACCTTTGGCGTGGAAACACTTTGCATCTGTTATCCCCATTTAATTTCTGTTACATTTCATATTTAGTAATAAATATGCTGATGATAGTGTTATTCATCCATAACATCTCACATGAACTGAAAGAGTTAACTCCTACATACGTTTCTTAAATGGACAAAAGTCTGGATGACTGTTAATTTCCTGCTGAGCTCAGACTATAATTATTTTTCAGATGGAGTTTGTCTTTCTACTGTCACCACCTGCATGCTCGGACTGCTACAAAGTTGACGATACAAATATAAGCAAAGAAAAATTTGAAATCCCCAAATTTACATGAAAACTAATCAGAAAGTCATTGGGTGAAGTAAGCACATGAGAACCCAGTCATAATGGTGACTCTCACAGACTTGGATAGCCGCACAGATATTAATTGATAATCAAGTACAGAAACTCATAGTTCATTATGACAGCCAGGTAATTTAGTTATTCCAAGAATGGATGACAAAGTACACAATTTAAAAGCTTTAATTATTTTTAAATATATT
>NW_006799986.1:510721-523390 GCF_000485575.1 Poecilia formosa | reverse complement strand
TATATATATATATATATATATAGCTAAATAAATAAAAAAGCTCAGCAAGATATTAAGCTCCATTTTATCAGCTTCTTTTTACTGCAGTCGCAGCTGCAAAGCGACAAGCGGGAATAAAGGCCGCCCACTTCCGGTCTACACAGCCGGATGGAAGCAATCCCTGAATTTGGACACCCAATATGTAGTGCACTACTTCAGGCGTATTCATGTCTATGGCGTAAGGCGTATATATGTAAAAAAAACAACAAAAAAATAAAAAAAAACCCAGACAAGTCTGTTTTGAAACGTGTCTGAAAACGTCGTATCTGTCATTTCCTCTATTTTGAATGGACCTTACCAAGCTCCGCCCAGAAACGCCCCTCGACGTCCCACGTGGCTGCATGTCTCACAAACAAAGCCTCCTTAGTCTCTGTGTGTAAACATGGCGTCTTTCGTTTCAACTGACTCTCTACAAAGTATTTCTGAGTCGATTAGAGTAGCATTTCTGCCAGATTTTCAAAAAATATCAGCCGACAATGGACAGGGGAACCAACAAGTTCATATCATCTTTTTTAGACGACATAAAGATGTTTGAGCAACGCGATGCCTCCAACATTGTGCGCGTCGCAGCTAAATGCTACCGGTCGATGAGAAAAACAGCAGATCCTCACACCCTCAGCATAAATATAGCTGTGGACAAGATCACTGATGCCTATTCTTCTTGCAAGGCTGGGTAAGTCGGGCATTCATGGTTTTGACGGTTACTTTTGGAATCAGTGATTTCTGTTGGCAAATGTTTGAGTGTGCCTAGGCCTGATACTCGGTGCTAGCGTGGCTAACACGATTACAGTTTAGTAAAAAGCCTTTTCAGGTAAAATAAAATCTTTAATGCATGTCAGATACGGTACACATTGCATATTGATCTGTTCAGCTAAGGTAAGACTGTGTAACAGACAGGCTTCAGGGTGTGGAAGTTGTATCGGTACTGCCATTATGCTGTACTTAGCTAAAAGGTTTTCATAATGAATGTGTTTATTATTGACTTTTTTCAGACTTGGGGGTCATTATTCACACGTTATAGGCCTCCTTAAGACCTCGCAATATTTCAAGCTTCAGCATTCAAAAGGGATCGGGAGGTGCTGGTGCCTATCTCTAGCTAACGTTCCGGGCGAGAGGCGGGTCACCCTGGACAGGTCGCCAGTCTGTCGCAGGGCCACTCAGAATATCCCCATTCACTAAACACAAAGAAAGCAAAGTAATAATACTTACACCAGCACACACTCCTTTGTTTTTATTGATCTTAAGACGGTTGAGCTGCAAATGGGTCGTGCACAAGCTTTGATCCAAGCTAGGCATTCCGTTTCAGATTTTGGAAATCTGTGAATTTTATTTCCACAAATACGATCAGGATACCTGACATCGCCTGTACAGATTCCCCACTGACAGTGGAGAACCATTCTTATTTGAGTTCTGTCGCAAAAACTTTGATTGTGTAGATTTGTGGTCTGCTAGTCCACATTAGCATGTGTATACTACTTTACCATTGGCTAATGCCCATTTCACGTCACAGCCAGCTACCACGTGCGTGACCGTCTCACAAACAAGCTACAGTAGTAAACACATGCTAATGTACATTGTGGACTAGCAGACCGGCAGAAAGTTTTTGCGACTCAAATAAGAATGGTTCTCCACCTTCAGTGGGGAATCTGTTCAGGCGATGTCAGGTATCCTGATCGTATATGTGGAACTAAAATTCACAATTTCCAAAATCTGATATGGAATGCCTTGCTTGGATCAAAGCTTGTGAACGACCGTATTTGCAGCTCAACCGTCATAGGATTAATAAGAACAAAGGAGTGTGTGCTGGTGTGAGTATTATTGCTTTGCTTTCTTTATGTTTAGTGAATGAAAAAAAGAGTCAATAATTAACACATTATGAAAACCTTTTAGCTAAGTACAGCATAATGGCAGTACCGATACAACCTCTACACCCTGAAGCCTGTCTGTTACAGTCTTACGTTAGCTGAACAGATCAATATGCAATGTGTACCGTATCTGACATACATTAAAATTTTTATTTGACCTGAAAAGGCTTTTTACTAAACTGTAATCGTGTTAGCCACGCTAGCACTGAGTACAGTGTATCAGGCCTAGGCACACTCAAACATTTGCCAACAGAAATCACTGATTTCAAAAGTAACCGTCAAAACCATGAATGCCCGACTTACCCAGCCTTGCAAGAACAAGAGGCATCAGTGATCTTGTCCACAGTATATTTATGCTGAGGGTGTGAGGATCTGCTGTTTTCCTCATCGACCGGTAGCATTTAGCTGCAACGCGCACAATGTTGGAGGCATCGCGTGGCTCAAACATCTTTATGTCGTCTAAAAAAGATGATATCAACTTGTTGGTTCCCCTGTCCATTGTCGGCTGATATTTTTTGAAAATCTGGCAGAAATGCTACACTAATCGACTCAGAAATACTCTGCAGAGAGTCAGTCGAAACGAAAGACGCCATGTTTACACATAGAACCTAAGCTCCGCGAGGCTTTGTTTGTGAGACATGCAGCCACGTGGGATTTTAGGGGGCGTTTCTGGGCGGAGCTTGGTAAGGTCCGTGTACCTTGGATTTCGTAAGACCGTTTTCCCTCCTCCCCCGTAATGCAATTGGACGAACAGGTGTCTGTCAGTAACAGTTGACCAATCAGGAAAGACTAAAGTTTGAGGGGGCGGGACCTTGATCAAGTCCGATAGGGAAAGAGGATACGTGAAGAAACGGAAAGGAAGAATGGCGGCGCTTCGTTAAAGATTTTTCTAGTGTGAGTTTTAGTTTTAACAGTAACTTGTTTTAATGTTCGGACGTCTGATGTCATTTGTTGTAAATTAGATTAAGAAAATTGTTTAGTGCTGTCACTTTTTTATGGAGCCTAGATTGTTAGGAAGGCGATGCCCATGCTTACTATTTTGTTAGCTTCAATGTGCTCCTGGGCAAGCAGTTTCTGAAAGCATTTTATGGGAGTTTGTGTTTCATGACTGTACTTTGTTTTGTGAACTAATTTGGGATTTGTGTAAAATCTAATGTAGGGCTTTGAAGAGATGCCACGGAAGGGCTCAGGAAGCTGTCTCTGCTAACCCTGAGGCCCATGTTCATTCCAGCCTGGGCAGAGAACCAGAACCAGAACCTTAAAGCTACCTGGACATAAGGGTTTGAAACTGACTGGATATCACGGATGAGATCTCCTGAGGTAACTGTGAGTACAATTGCACATCAGAAATACTCCAATGAGTTCCAGCCATGTAGTAGACTGCCGCCAACTGAGCACTAAAAACTAAACGTTCCGGGTATTTCAGTTCTAACAATCAACAGTGTAATATACCACTGCCATGTTTTTCTTTTGGGTAATAATTGTTACTTTCATGTTTTAAAGGTTCAGATGTGGTTGATTTAGGTGCAGACCAGTAACATTAAGGCCTATGGCTCATAATGGGAGTTTCCTGATGTAGAGCAGCTACACCAATTCAGCCAGACATCTTTTTTCTAATTTGAGGTTATACTTTTAGGTTTTGGTTGAACCATATATTGTGTAGGTAGCTAATAATTTAGCTGTTTCATGCATAAAATCTAGTTTTGGTGTCTTTGAAAGAACATAATAAAGCTGGCTTCTGTAGGATTATTAGTAGTAGCTATTCTCGGGTTCTAATAAATGTGCAATTTAAAAATTGTACAAATTTTGAATATTTGTCCATAAAAACACATTATTTAGAATAATATGTATAATCTGCAAAACAACAGGAAGGTAAACATTTCATTGAGTTTGTTCTGTCAGTAATTGTTCTAGAGTAGGGGTCTGCAACCTTTACAATCCAATGAACCATTTTTGTCCTCTGTCCATTTAACTAAAATTCAGTTAGAGCTACAAATGTTACCTGACCTTTTGAAAGAAGACATAATTTTTGATTAGTAACCTAGGAAATGTCAAATTTAAGGAACCGCATGTTTGTTTCTCTTTATTTTAGAACAAACAAAAACAATATTTTCAACAAAACTTGGTTTTTAAAAATATTACAGGTACTGCAATATTTTTGCAGTACCTTCAATGTCATGATTGACATTACATTGAATTCAATGTAATGATTTCTTAAATATTTAACCCTCTTAAGACCATAATTGTAACTGGGCCGCCTGGTATTTTTTTGATTTTATGGCTGTAAAATTCTCAAAAAATGTGCAATGAGTCTGAATTTTTGCTCTTTTTTCCAGAACAACCTCAGCTTTCAGTATTTGATGGTTATTTAACATTTCTATCTATTAAAAATTGTGAACAAACAGTTTAAAGAGGAAAAAACAAAAATTGGAATTGGAATTTTCAGGTTTATTACTGAACAAAAACTTTCTGATGACGGGGGCAAACAATTTCAGATGAACAATTACAACTTTCAGCTTTATTACATAAATGCAGAGAAAACTGTGAAGCCTGGCCTCCAATTTACAAGTTTTTATGCCTGTTTTTTTATTTAATTATTTCAGGCGTTTTCATTTTTTGTGGTAGACTCTAAAGCAGTTCCTCTCCAGCTGCAGACAGAATCCCAATCTGGATCCATCCAAACTTTATCTATCACACTTCAGGCTGAGAGGTGCTGGTACCCGTCTCCAGTGGTCAGGAGCAAGAGGCAGGGGACACACTGGACAGGTCACCAATCCCTCACTTGGCTGATTTGTTATTGTTTTTTTCCTCACAATTCATCTTTTGGCAGAAGAAAAAGTGGTGGTGATTTTTTTTTTCTTTTTGCCAAAATCATGTTAGGTAAAAATATTACTTAGGACATTATTTTTGGAAGGCCACAATTTTATTTTCAGCATAATAAATAATTATTGCACAAATTATGCAGGAATCAAGATGGAGCTAACAGTTAGCCAATGGCTGTGCAGCGTTCATATGACTAACGTTAGCTTGTACAAATATTTTACACAACCTGGTTCGCTGGTTATATGTCTCTCATGTTCACAGCCTTCAGACATCAGCCTTCTGGGACCATTTATCAGTCTGGTGGATTTTCTTTTAGACATTTCCATAATTTTCTGCACGATTTCAACTCGTCCTCTGCCGTTTTCTCTCTCTCTCGCTCCGCTGCTCCACTGAAATTACGTAACGGAAATATTTACTCTAATATCTGCTGCAACATGCACATGTGATACACCGTTGGAAAGATTATTCTATGCACTTTCTAATATTTTTTGAATTTTTTGGAATGCGGCCAACCATTCAGGAGGTACAATACAAAGTAGGTTGGGTGACAAATATGACACAACGGAGAATCTTTCTTGTGATTGGTCAAGCTCATATCAAACTTTCCCGGGTGGCTACCGTAATATATCATATATGCCCTGAAAGCGCAATGTCTCAGCTTTTCTGCACTTTTGGAATTTTTTTGATATGTTGAACTGTTCATAAATTACGGTAATGGGAATTACACATGCGCAATGCTGTCGGCGCCGACAGGTTGGTCATAAGAGGGTTAAACTGCTAAAACCTGGATTTGTCTATATTTACATTTAAAAACATTAGTTGGGTTTTTAATCTTTGCTTAGCCATAATTATTAAGAACCATTGGGGAAGGTCCAAAGAGCTCTTATGTCTGTCTAGCAGCAGCTGGGAGGAAGGACCTGTGATAACGCTCCTTTGTGCTCCCATGATGCAACAGTCTCTCACTGAAAGAGTTGTGTTCATTACCTTGATTATACGTCTTTAGATTGTTATTGCTGTTAAAAAGAAATCTGTTCTACTCTCGCTAAACACAAAGATTCATCTTTCTTCATCTGTTGCAAATTTTTTTTGTCAAATTAATTTAAAATTTGATATATTAAAAACTAAGTGAAGCTTTCTGTAGGCAAGTTCTTTTGGAGAAAGGTTCAGGGTGTAATCTGGGTGAAATGTTATCTATTACAGTAAAATCAAAGCAGAGAAATGCAGTAGAGTGTGCAGAGATGAAGAATCACGCAGAGATTTGGCGTTTTGAGGCCTTTTCAGCAGGGAGCTCTGCTGATTCCCAGCAGCTGTGCGTGATCTCAGACACTCTGCTTCAGAAGCTGCAGCCAAGCTTGTGTGTAAATCTGTGTATTCAGGTGCGCCGCGTGAAGTCATCTCACACAAAGAGGCCAAACTAAAGATTTGCAGGGAAGCTGGAGTTTCCAGGCCAAAACCTTTTATTCTTCCACCACTCACCCTTTTATTGTCTCAGCTACACTTTCTTCCGCTGCACCAGCTCTTGTTTGAACTCTTCCAGTTTTGACTTTTCGTCCCTCACCCACACACCTCTTCTTGTGCGTCATTAATGGGGATTTGTTTCCAGCTTTAACAGTCATCCCTGTCCTGCAGCCGAGTGAAATAAGAACGCCACATGGCGTGTAGCCAACTTCAAGCTCTGTTTGGAGTCCTGTCTGTTGCGCTGTGGGATTTCAATCGGATTCTCTTCTTCCTTTTTCATAAACACGACGAAACAGTTCTGCTGGTTTACCAGATCTAAAACTCAGTTAGAGTTCTATCTCTTAAATCTTAGCTGGATATTCCAAATGTCAAGATCACAGAAGTTCAAAACACGACTTGTCCGCACTATTCATTTATGTTGGGAAAAGACGCCACAACAAAAAGAGGCCACCAATCTCATGATGTAACATTACATGAACCAAAGTGTGATAAGTATTTGTGCCAAATTTTAAATTACTGAAATCTTGTAGTCAGAAATACTGGAAAAGTGAAAAATCTGTAAAACTAATTTGTCTGAATAGTTAAATAAGTGAATCAGTAATACTCAGAAATAGGCTGTATTTTGTCGGACATGCAGGATCGCTTCTCTGTGCCAGAGTAGTCGTATTGGTTATAAAAGGCACAGTTTTCATGCCTGTCTTAGCCAAAGGGCACTACACCGGGGCAGTTACCATACATGGAGGGGGTACATCTCTTCAGAGACCACCAGACTCCATTTTGTTTTAGTTTCACTGCAGAAACCAGATTTTGTCAACAAAAACATAATCTAATGGGAAAAGGGCGAGCTTGGACTTTCCATGTTTCTTCAGCGTCGGGTTTGTGAAAGAGAATATGAAACAAATCAGAATTTCTTACTCCTACGATACATTTTATGCACCACTGACTCATCTTTTCTCAGTGTCTGAGCCAAATGAATGACGAATTGCGTGTATATAATGCAACTTCTTTCCATCGCATATCTTACTTGGTCAGAAGTGTCTTTTTCAGGCCTGTCTTTCTGAAAGCTGCCAAAATATTATACTGTTTTTGAATTAGAGGTCCAAGTGGTCTTCCACCACACTGAGCTAACGGCAGATGGGGAGCTTTTAAATCCTTGTTCAGGGTGTCCGTCTGTCAGGTGTCAAAGTAATTTCTCTTCCTTCAATAATGTCCCTTGTTTAAAATCACATTCAAGATGAAAACTTTGCCATAAATGTGTCCTACTTGGTTCCATTGTGTTGCTCATTGATGCCCGAGTTGGGATTCCTATTGTGTCTTCATCATTTTCCCTATTAATAACATACGTTTTGATGATTTCTTTTACTGTCGCTATGCTACCTCTGGATTCCAAAGCCAGCCAAAGCAGCACCTGTTGTAGAGAGGACCGACTAGCCATGCCAGTCAAATGAAGGCCTGGAAAACATGAGGACAGGAACATTTGACTATTTGATATCTTGCAAGAAAGTAAAAATATTCCCTTAAACTCATTTCTATGTCCATTGTGGGAATTTAGTAATTGAAGACTACACAACAATGATACCGCAATCTAGCAGAAGAACATTATGTGAACATGGGCGTGTTGCATAAGTGTTTTTGTGCAGGAAACGGCTGAAATCACAAAGGAAAATCTCCAGGTAATTCAGCCATAGAACAGGAGCTGAAAATGACTCTGTGGGATGTTTTTATTACTGAGTTTCTGTTACTTTAACCTCTTTCTCTGAGGTAACCAAGTCCCAGAAGGACAGCGTCAGTGTGAGTCCAAGGGCGTTCTCAGGGATGGAAGGACGACTGTCCTGCTTTGCTCCTGCATCACTAGCACATGAAAACATTTAGTCGTTTTAAGTTACTATTATTCCAATTAGATGATTAATGTTGTAAAAAGAGGCAGAAAGCTTGCGTAACTACTTGCACTCTGGTTCAACTTTCCTCACGCTGGGATGGTCAGGATATGATACATCTAATTATCTTGTAATTACACCTTTTTTTCTCCAGGTTTAGTAATATAATCTGCCTGCTGGATACAGCAGGCAGATTATATGAGATGAGACACAGTGAGACAAAAACCTGCAGCTTCAGTCCAAGTTCTTCTGTGTTCCAGCCACATGTTGAATCCTCATAAACGTCATGATTGTTGCAAACTCCACCAGTAGGCAAGAATGTTCGTAAAATCTCCGGAAAAGCTGGATGACAGTTTATCTGCCCTTCAGGAACGTCGGACATCCGCTCCAACTTGAAGTCTTTGTCTTCCACAGCATCACTCCTACGACTGCAGCTGTGGAGAACCAGACAGGAGGTCATGAACAAGACTCTGTTGGACGACTTTGAGCCAGCGTGGAAACAAACACCTCATCTATAAACCAAACAAGACGAAGGAGATCATTGAGGAATAAGCCGAAGAGTAAGTCCTGTGAGGCAAGGTGGAGATGAATGGAAGATTTGTGTTTCATGAAAATAAACCTCTGAAGCTTTATGAACTCGCTTTCGGTCCAATATAATCTATGTATAGTTCATAAATTAATTTCATTACTTGTTTTGGGGCTGCAACTGACTTATTTTGGTAATCAGCCATTGAATTGATTAATTGTATAGAAATAATTTCTACATTCAGGAGAATGTGGAAATTTTGCTGCTACGCCATCCTACCACATTGCATGTAACGCTCTCTGTCCTTGGTTCCCCAAACTGGTGGAAACGGGTGTCACCTCTCAACAAAGCACCAACGTTTGAAGGCACCCAAACTGGAGCGATTCAAGAATGAAAGTTCTTTTGGTGGAAGCAAGCTAATGTTGTTACTGGGATCTGCTTGTTTGCTGATATAGTGGTGGAAATGAGACTGGATTTTCAATCACTAATACATGCTGGTCCAGAGTAAGTGGAGGAAAAATATCAAAATCAGCCAATGTTCAAGAAAGAAGAGTGAAATCTTCCTCTGATTTTCATTCTTGAAACAAATGATTGCATTAGTGCGATTCTGCAAACAAGTGTGCAGTTTAAGGAGAGGTCCCCGACCTTACTGAGCTGCTGCAGCTGCTGACTGACGGCAAACGTTGCTCCAACAAGAGAGCTGTCAGCTGGAACAATGGGAAGGATTCAGTACCTCCATCATGACTATTAATCAACACAGGGTGTGAAGAAAGATGGATGTTCCCAGTCAGCTAGGTCCAAACAAGCTGAAAATAGAAACTTTTCAGCAGAAGAAGCAAAAACCAGAACTTCTGACTTAATTATACCACTGAATGTTCAATGTATGATCAGTAAGCGGGTCGCGCCAAGGTCACCCTGATCCTCACGGATATCCCTGCACAGACTTGCGGTGTGGAAACTTGCCGCCACTGAGGCTCCCTGGCACCGAGCTCAGCATTCTTCTCCTGACCGTCACTGTTGGATTCCTCCGGGCGCTGCCCTTAAACCGTATACCACCGCCATACTTCTCTGCCAGTTTACGGACTTCAGATTCCTGCATGGTTTCCACCCTGTAGTCTGAGCTACAGCGCTGTCCATCCACTCTGCCAGCAGCTCCAGTATGCATACCAATGATGCCTTTATATTCCCATTGTCTGGAGGTTACACCTGTAAACATAGGCAGGTTTTATTAGGGGAGTTGAGTTCCAGCTGGTGTAAGGACACACCAGTGTTGCTTCTATCAGCACATCTCTTCTTACTGACGAAATTTCAAAAACAAAACCTATTGGGCTGCAGCCAGACACAAGTCATATGTGTCACTGTGAAGAAAGTCTGGCTGCTGGACACATCTACTAAACACGGACAGTATCCAAAACAAACACTTCCACTGCTGACATGGAGTTATGTGCTGTGTGTCTGTCCGCGCTAAAGTGCCAACCTGACAAACGACTCAAACCTTCCCAACGTCAAAGCTAAACCCAGGTTTCTCTTTTTTTTTTTTTTTTTAGCTCCCTCGCAGCGCAGCCCAGTCCTAAAGGCAGATTACAGATTTTAGAGTCGGTACAATTTCCCTGTTTTGTTTTTCTCGTCAGACATCTCTGTAAAATCTGGACGAAGTGAGATTTATCCCGATACACCTCAATAATTCAGTTCTAAAAAACAATCAATATTTTTAATACAGAAATGTGGTGCCTGCTGAGAGGTTCGTCCGCAGTATCTGCTCCCAGTACGTCTGGGTTCCTTTTGCATGAATTACAGCATCGAAGCAGCTGCTTGGGTGTTACACCACTGAGCAACAGACCAGTACTTTTTCTCCTTAGCCCAGGAAAAATACTGCTGATGTAGTCTGTGGTCCAGTAGTGCCTTGAAACAAGGAATGTGACAGTTGTGGCAAACGTCGTGGATATATCCGTGTGCTGTGGCCCTTGAAACTTTGAATCCAGCTACAGAGAAACGGAGGGTGTTTACCCACCTGATAGTCCTGTAGACTCGGTTTAATTAACAACAAAACTGCAACATTTGTTCCATTTTCATCTGCTGCGGTTCTTTCACGCTGCACTTTCAAATCAACCAAATCCTTTGAGCAACTTGTTACCCCCACCCCCTTTGTGGTGGTGCTTCACCAAGAACCACTGAAGGAAACAACACAAAACTTCTGAAAAAGACACTGAGCTTATCTGCCTTTCTTCACAAAATGTAAACAAAAATGGAGTGGTTTTGGATGTTAGTGGTTGGAGGATTTCTCTTATGTCTTTGGTTAAAGACCATGAACAATTAAAAATTTCTGGGTGCATTTTGAACTCCAATACTGGTGGATCCCAAGGATAAAACACTCAAACACAAGCTCAGCTGTGTTGTTTATGCAGTCCTATGTATTGAGGAATCTTAAGTTGTACATCAACTATTATATATCAGTTTGTGCTGTTCTTGCAGCACAAACTGATTGCACAACACGTGAGAGCAAACGTCTTGGGCCAAGAAAAACACCGTTTTATTTATGTATTA
Source organism: Poecilia formosa (assembly GCF_000485575.1). Taxonomy (NCBI): domain Eukaryota; kingdom Metazoa; phylum Chordata; class Actinopteri; order Cyprinodontiformes; family Poeciliidae; genus Poecilia; species Poecilia formosa. The sequence goes on along the minus strand of NW_006799986.1, from coordinate 512,258 downwards.
AAGTGATGGAACTCTCAACGGAAGACATTTTACAAGGGAACACAGGTGATTTGAGAATGGAGTATATGAGAGGCCACCTATGTTCAACATAAAAAAGTGAACAGGATTTTGTCTGTCTAAAGCCTTCTCTGGAGCTTTGACTCGTCTCCACAGCTGGTTCTTCAGCAATTCACACCTTGGGATATGTGACCAAAATAAACTTTGCATGGCATCATTATGGACATGCTTGGATTGTCAGGCAACTACGACCCAAAAGATTGAGCTGAACGGAAAGTAGGGGCAGTGACTTGTGTCCTAATTGCCCCATTGGGTGATTGTGGTTCACTGGGTATATGTCTTGCAGTCAGAAGGTTGTGGGTAGATTCTAGCTCCCCCCAGCCACATGTTGATGTACCCCTTGTCCAGGTACAGTGTCTTCACTTTAACTGTTGCCTGTTTCCTATTGATCTGTATTGGTATGGATGTGCGCATTAGGGAGTGTGGTTTGTGAATTTTACCATTAGTGGGATTGTTCTTACTAAAACCTCTAAGACTGTTACTTCTAGTCGTGTTCAGAACTGAATAAACCTTTTGGATGAGTAGGAAACAACTTACAAAAGCAAGAGAAGTCCAGTTGCTCTTGGCATAAGCACTTGAACAGTGTATTTTCTGCATGTCTTGCTGTATACTAAACGTTTGGCATTGCTCAGGCAATAAGATCTGAGGCAAAGGACAAATTATATGGAAACCAATTTAATTCCTTCTGAAGTCTCTAAAAGTTGATGTGAGGAGAAAGAAATGGACCAAATCTCTGCTGGACCACCCGCCAACATGGAGACTTTCACAATGACGCGACATGCACTGTCTCAAACCTCCGCCAGGCACCACATCAGGGATGAGTTGAAGACACAAAACACCCATGCAGTAATTCTTCGAGTACTTCCAAAACCTATTAATTTGTCTCTGCTAGAAGAGTGGAGATGGCCTGAAGTGAAATGATGTTGCACTGCTGACACGTATCTGTTCTTATCCAGACAAGCAGGGGCATGCTTCTTCAGTGTCTGCATCTTCCAAACTCAAGCATCAGTTCCAGAAATTCAACCAGAACAAGCAGAGGCCACATAGCGAAGCCTCAAGCTTAATAAGAGTGTCAGACAACACAATGTTTTGATTCTTCTGAGTTTTAAACCTCAGGAACGGCAATGTAACATTCCCAGTGTCACATCTCTGCTCATCCAGTAATCCACCTGACCTTCTGTCTTCATTTTCAGCAGGAAACCAAAATAAAATCAGTAACACATTGAGAATGATGGAAGGTAATGGAGTTCTTATGGAGATGTCTTTATTCTGGCATTTATGTGCCAAGATTTATCAGGGAGTCCAAATATCTGCTCCTGTCAAGGGTTTCAACCACACAGTCTCCAAAACTACATAGATACATGGGGCCAATAGTGCATAGGGGCCAATATACACTGCTCAAAAAAATAAAGGGAACACTCAAATAACACATCCTAGATCTGAATGAATGAAATATTCTCATTGAATACTTTGTTCTGTA
>NW_006799986.1:501054-510711 GCF_000485575.1 Poecilia formosa | reverse complement strand
TACCCCGAACACGGAAGCTGAGGTGCAAAGAGCCCATTATGTCTATGGTTTTCCCCCCTACCCCGTAATGCAATTGGACGAACAGGGGTCTGTCAGTAACAGTTGGGCAATCAGGAAAGACTAAAGTTTGAGGGGGCGGGACCTTGATCAAGTCCGATAGGGAAAGAGGATACGTGAAGAAACGGAAAGGAAGAATGGCGGCGCTTCGTTAAAGATTTTTCTAGTGTGAGTTTTAGTTTTAACAGTAACTTGTTTTAATGTTCGGACGTCTGATGTCATTTGTTGTAAATTAGATTAAGAAAATTGTTTAGTGCTGTCACTTTTTTATGGAGCCTAGATTGTTAGGAAGGCGATGCCCATGCTTACTATTTTGTTAGCTTCAATGTGCTCCTGGGCAAGCAGTTTCTGAAAGCATTTTATGGGAGTTTGTGTTTCATGACTGTACTTTGTTTTGTGAACTAATTTGGGATTTGTGTAAAATCTAATGTAGGGCTTTGAAGAGATGCCACGGAAGGGCTCAGGAAGCTGTCTCTGCTAACCCTGAGGCCCATGTTCATTCCAGCCTGGGCAGAGAACCAGAACCAGAACCTTAAAGCTACCTGGACATAAGGGTTTGAAACTGACTGGATATCACGGATGAGATCTCCTGAGGTAACTGTGAGTACAATTGCACATCAGAAATACTCCAATGAGTTCCAGCCATGTAGTAGACTGCCGCCAACTGAGCACTAAAAACTAAACGTTCCGGGTATTTCAGTTCTAACAATCAACAGTGTAATATACCACTGCCATGTTTTTCTTTTGGGTAATAATTGTTACTTTCATGTTTTAAAGGTTCAGATGTGGTTGATTTAGGTGCAGACCAGTAACATTAAGGCCTATGGCTCATAATGGGAGTTTCCTGATGTAGAGCAGCTACACCAATTCAGCCAGACATCTTTTTTCTAATTTGAGGTTATACTTTTAGGTTTTGGTTGAACCATATATTGTGTAGGTAGCTAATAATTTAGCTGTTTCATGCATAAAATCTAGTTTTGGTGTCTTTGAAAGAACATAATAAAGCTGGCTTCTGTAGGATTATTAGTAGTAGCTATTCTCGGGTTCTAATAAATGTGCAATTTAAAAATTGTACAAATTTTGAATATTTGTCCATAAAAACACATTATTTAGAATAATATGTATAATCTGCAAAACAACAGGAAGGTAAACATTTCATTGAGTTTGTTCTGTCAGTAATTGTTCTAGAGTAGGGGTCTGCAACCTTTACAATCCAATGAACCATTTTTGTCCTCTGTCCATTTAACTAAAATTCAGTTAGAGCTACAAATGTTACCTGACCTTTTGAAAGAAGACATAATTTTTGATTAGTAACCTAGGAAATGTCAAATTTAAGGAACCGCATGTTTGTTTCTCTTTATTTTAGAACAAACAAAAACAATATTTTCAACAAAACTTGGTTTTTAAAAATATTACAGGTACTGCAATATTTTTGCAGTACCTTCAATGTCATGATTGAATTACATTGAATTCAATGTAATTCAATCACGACATTGAATTGTGGTAATTCAATGTAATGATTTCTTAAACATTTAAACTGCTAAAACCTGGACTTGTCTATATTTACATTTAAAAACATTAGTTGGGTTTTTAATCTTTGCTTAGCCATAATTATTAAGAACCATTGGGGAAGGTCCAAAGAGCTCTTATGTCTGTCTAGCAGCTGCTGGGAGGAAGGACCTGTGATAACGCTCCTTTGTGCTCCCATGATGCATCAGTCTCTCACTGAAGGAGTTGTGTTCATTAGCTTGATTATACTTCTTTAGATTGTTATTGCTGTTAAAATGAAATCTGTTCTATTCTCGCTAAACACAAAGATTCATCTTTCTTCATCTGTTGCAAAATTTTTTTGTCAAATTAATTTAAAATTTGATATATTAAAAACTAAGTGAAGCTTTCTGTAGGCAAGTTCTTTTGGAGAAAGGTTCAGGGTGTAATCTGGGTGAAATGTTATCTATTACAGTAAAATCAAAGCAGAGAAATGCAGTAGAGTGTGCAGAGATGAAGAATCACGCAGAGATTTGGCGTTTTGAGGCCTTTTCAGCAGGGAGCTCTGCTGATTCCCAGCAGCTGTGCGTGATCTCAGACACTCTGCTTCAGAAGCTGCAGCCAAGCTTGTGTGTAAATCTGTGTATTCAGGTGCGCCGCGTGAAGTCATCTCACACAAAGAGGCCAAACTAAAGATTTGCAGGGAAGCTGGAGTTTCCAGGCCAAAACCTTTTATTCTTCCACCACTCACCCTTTTATTGTCTCAGCTACACTTTCTTCCGCTGCACCAGCTCTTGTTTGAACTCTTCCAGTTTTGACTTTTCGTCCCTCACCCACACACCTCTTCTTGTGCGTCATTAATGGGGATTTGTTTCCAGCTTTAACAGTCATCCCTGTCCTGCAGCCGAGTGAAATAAGAACGCCACATGGCGTGTAGCCAACTTCAAGCTCTGTTTGGAGTCCTGTCTGTTGCGCTGTGGGATTTCAATCGGATTCTCTTCTTCCTTTTTCATAAACACGACGAAACAGTTCTGCTGGTTTACCAGATCTAAAACTCAGTTAGAGTTCTATCTCTTAAATCTTAGCTGGATATTCCAAATGTCAAGATCACAGAAGTTCAAAACACGACTTGTCCGCACTATTCATTTATGTTGGGAAAAGACGCCACAACAAAAAGAGGCCACCAATCTCATGATGTAACATTACATGAACCAAAGTGTGATAAGTATTTGTGCCAAATTTTAAATTACTGAAATCTTGTAGTCAGAAATACTGGAAAAGTGAAAAATCTGTAAAACTAATTTGTCTGAATAGTTAAATAAGTGAATCAGTAATACTCAGAAATAGGCTGTATTTTGTCGGACATGCAGGATCGCTTCTCTGTGCCAGAGTAGTCGTATTGGTTATAAAAGGCACAGTTTTCATGCCTGTCTTAGCCAAAGGGCACTACACCGGGGCAGTTACCATACATGGAGGGGGTACATCTCTTCAGAGACCACCAGACTCCATTTTGTTTTAGTTTCACTGCAGAAACCAGATTTTGTCAACAAAAACATAATCTTATGGGAAAAGGGCGAGCTTGGACTTTCAATGTTTCTTCAGCGTCGGGTTTGTGAAAGAGAATATGAAACAAATCAGAATTTCTTACTCCTACGATACATTTTATGCACCACTGACTCATCTTTTCTCAGTGTCTGAGCCAAATGAATGACGAATTGCGTGTATATAATGCAACTTCTTTCCATCGCATATCTTACTTGGTCAGAAGTGTCTTTTTCAGGCCTGTCTTTCTGAAAGCTGCCAAAATATTATACTGTTTTTGAATTAGAGGTCCAAGTGGTCTTCCACCACACTGAGCTAACGGCAGATGGGGAGCTTTTAAATCCTTGTTCAGGGTGTCCGTCTGTCAGGTGTCAAAGTAATTTCTCTTCCTTCAATAATGTCCCTTGTTTAAAATCACATTCAAGATGAAAACTTTGCCATAAATGTGTCCTACTTGGTTCCATTGTGTTGCTCATTGATGCCCGAGTTGGGATTCCTATTGTGTCTTCATCATTTTCCCTATTAATAACATACGTTTTGATGATTTCTTTTACTGTCGCTATGCTACCTCTGGATTCCAAAGCCAGCCAAAGCAGCACCTGTTGTAGAGAGGACCGACTAGCCATGCCAGTCAAATGAAGGCCTGGAAAACATGAGGACAGGAACATTTGACTATTTGATATCTTGCAAGAAAGTAAAAATATTCCCTTAAACTCATTTCTATGTCCATTGTGGGAATTTAGTAATTGAAGACTACACAACAATGATACCGCAATCTAGCAGAAGAACATTATGTGAACATGGGCGTGTTGCATAAGTGTTTTTGTGCAGGAAACGGCTGAAATCACAAAGGAAAATCTCCAGGTAATTCAGCCATAGAACAGGAGCTGAAAATGACTCTGTGGGATGTTTTTATTACTGAGTTTCTGTTACTTTAACCTCTTTCTCTGAGGTAACCAAGTCCCAGAAGGACAGCGTCAGTGTGAGTCCAAGGGCGTTCTCAGGGATGGAAGGACGACTGTCCTGCTTTGCTCCTGCACCACTAGCACATGAAAACATTTAGTCGTTTTAAGTTACCATTATTCCAATTAGATGATTAATGTTGTAAAAAGAGGCAGAAAGCTTGCGTAACTACTTGCACTCTGGTTCAACTTTCCTCACGCTGGGATGGTCAGGATATGATACATCTAATTATCTTGTAATTACACCTTTTTTTCTCCAGGTTTAGTAATATAATCTGCCTGCTGGATACAGCAGGCAGATTATATGAGATGAGACACAGTGAGACAAAAACCTGCAGCTTCAGTCCAAGTTCTTCTGTGTTCCAGCCACATGTTGAATCCTCATAAACGTCATGATTGTTGCAAACTCCACCAGTAGGCAAGAATGTTCGTAAAATCTCCGGAAAAGCTGGATGACAGTTTATCTGCCCTTCAGGAACGTCGGACATCCGCTCCAACTTGAAGTCTTTGTCTTCCACAGCATCACTCCTACGACTGCAGCTGTGGAGAACCAGACAGGAGGTCATGAACAAGACTCTGTTGGACGACTTTGAGCCAGCGTGGAAACAAACACCTCATCTATAAACCAAACAAGACGAAGGAGATCATTGAGGAATAAGCCGAAGAGTAAGTCCTGTGAGGCAAGGTGGAGATGAATGGAAGATTTGTGTTTCATGAAAATAAACCTCTGAAGCTTTATGAACTCGCTTTCGGTCCAATATAATCTATGTATAGTTCATAAATTAATTTCATTACTTGTTTTGGGGCTGCAACTGACTTATTTTGGTAATCAGCCATTGAATTGATTAATTGTATAGAAATAATTTCTACATTCAGGAGAATGTGGAAATTTTGCTGCTACGCCATCCTACCACATTGCATGTAACGCTCTCTGTCCTTGGTTCCCCAAACTGGTGGAAACGGGTGTCACCTCTCAACAAAGCACCAACGTTTGAAGGCACCCAAACTGGAGCGATTCAAGAATGAAAGTTCTTTTGGTGGAAGCAAGCTAATGTTGTTACTGGGATCTGCTTGTTTGCTGATATAGTGGTGGAAATAAGACTGGATTTTCAATCACTAATACATGCTGGTCCAGAGTAAGTGGAGGAAAAATATCAAAATCAGCCAATGTTCAAGAAAGAAGAGTGAAATCTTCCTCTGATTTTCATTCTTGAAACAAATGATTGCATTAGTGCGATTCTGCAAACAAGTGTGCAGTTTAAGGAGAGGTCCCCGACCTTACTGAGCTGCTGCAGCTGCTGACTGACAGCAAACGTTGCTCCAACAAGAGGGCTGTCAGCTGGAACAATGGGAAGGATTCAGTACCTCCATCATGACTATTAATCAACACAGGGTGTGAAGAAAGATGGATGTTCCCAGTCAGCTAGGTCCAAACAAGCTGAAAATAGAAACTTTTCAGCAGAAGAAGCAAAAACCAGAACTTCTGACTTAATTATACCACTGAATGTTCAATGTATGATCAGTAAGCGGGTCCCGCCGAGGTCACCCTGATCCTCACGGATATCCCTGCACAGACTTGCGGTGTGGAAACTTGCCGCCACTGAGGCTCCCTGGCACCGAGCTCAGCATTCTTCTCCTGACCGTCACTGTTGGATTCCTCCGGGCGCTGCCCTTAAACCGTATACCACCGCCATACTTCTCTGCCAGTTTACGGACTTCAGATTCCTGCATGGTTTCCACCCTGTAGTCTGAGCTACAGCGCTGTCCATCCACTCTGCCAGCAGCTCCAGTATGCATACCAATGATGCCTTTATATTCCCATTGTCTGGAGGTTACACCTGTAAACATAGGCAGGTTTTATTAGGGGAGTTGAGTTCCAGCTGGTGTAAGGACACACCAGTGTTGCTTCTATCAGCACATCTCTTCTTACTGACGAAATTTCAAAAACAAAACCTATTGGGCTGCAGCCAGACAAGTCATATGTGTCACTGTGAAGAAAGTCTGGCTGCTGGACACATCTACTAAACACGGACAGTATCCAAAACAAACACTTCCACTGCTGACATGGAGTTATGTGCTGTGTGTCTGTCCGCGCTAAAGTGCCAACCTGACAAACGACTCAAACCTTCCCAACGTCAAAGCTAAACCCAGGTTTCTCTTTTAGCTCCCTCGCAGCGCAGCCCAGTCCTAAAGGCAGATTACAGATTTTAGAGTCGGTACAATTTCCCTGTTTTGTTTTTCTCGTCAGACATCTCTGTAAAATCTGGACGAAGTGAGATTTATCCCGATACACCTCAATAATTCAGTTCTAAAAAACAATCAATATTTTTAATACAGAAATGTGGTGCCTGCTGAGAGGTTCGTCCGCAGTATCTGCTCCCAGTACGTCTGGGTTCCTTTTGCATGAATTACAGCATCGAAGCAGCTGCTTGGGTGTTACACCACTGAGCAACAGACCAGTACTTTTTCTCCATAGCCCAGGAAAAATACTGCTGATGTAGTCTGTGGTCCAGTAGTGCCTTGAAACAAGGAATGTGACAGTTGTGGCAAACGTCGTGGATATATCCGTGTGCTGTGGCCCTTGAAACTTTGAATCCAGCTACAGAGAAACGGAGGGTGTTTACCCACCTGATAGTCCTGTAGACTCGGTTTAATTAACAACAAAACTGCAACATTTGTTCCATTTTCATCTGCTGCGGTTCTTTCACGCTGCACTTTCAAATCAACCAAATCCTTTGAGCAACTTGTTACCCCCACCCCCTTTGTGGTGGTGCTTCACCAAGAACCACTGAAGGAAACAACACAAAACTTCTGAAAAAGACACTGAGCTTATCTGCCTTTCTTCACAAAATGTAAACAAAAATGGAGTGGTTTTGGATGTTAGTGGTTGGAGGATTTCTCTTATGTCTTTGGTTAAAGACCATGAACAATTAAAAATTTCTGGGTGCATTTTGAACTCCAATACTGGTGGATCCCAAGGATAAAACACTCAAACACAAGCTCAGCTGTGTTGTTTATGCAGTCCTATGTATTGAGGAATCTTAAGTTGTACATCAACTATTATATATCAGTTTGTGCTGTTCTTGCAGCACAAACTGATTGCACAACACGTGAGAGCAAACGTCTTGGGCCAAGAAAAACACCGTTTTATTTATGTATTAAAGTGATGGAACTCTCAACTGAAGACATTTTACAAGGGAACACAGGTGATTTGAGAATGGAGTATATGAGAGGCCACCTATGTTCAACATAAAAAAGTGAACAGGATTTTGTCTGTCTAAAGCCTTCTCTGGAGCTTTGACTCGTCTCCACAGCTGGTTCTTCAGCAATTCACACCTTGGGATATGTGACCAAAATAAACTTTGCATGGCATCATTATGGACATGCTTGGATTGTCAGGCAACTACGACCCAAAAGATTGAGCTGAACGGAAAGTAGGGGCAGTGACTTGTGTCCTAATTGCCCCATTGGGTGATTGTGGTTCACTGGGTATATGTCTTGCAGTCAGAAGGTTGTGGGTAGATTCTAGCTCCCCCCAGCCACATGTTGATGTACCCCTTGTCCAGGTACAGTGTCTTCACTTTAACTGTTGCCTGTTTCCTATTGATCTGTATTGGTATGGATGTGCGCATTAGGGAGTGTGGTTTGTGAATTTTACCATTAGTGGGATTGTTCTTACTAAAACCTCTAAGACTGTTACTTCTGGTCATGTTCAGAACTGAATAAACCTTTTGGATGAGTAGGAAACAACTTACAAAAGCAAGAGAAGTCCAGTTGCTCTTGGCATAAGCACTTGAACAGTGTATTTTCTGCATGTCTTGCTGTATACTAAACGTTTGGCATTGCTCAGGCAATAAGATCTGAGGCAAAGGACAAATTATATGGAAACCAATTTAATTCCTTCTGAAGTCTCTAAAAGTTGATGTGAGGAGAAAGAAATGGACCAAATCTCTGCTGGACCACCCGCCAACATGGAGACTTTCACAATGACGCGACATGCACTGTCTCAAACCTCCGCCAGGCACCACATCAGGGATGAGTCGAAGACACAACACCCATGCAGTAATTCTTCGAGTACTTCCAAAACCTATTAATTTGTCTCTGCTAGAAGAGTGGAGATGGCCTGAAGTGAAATGATGTTGCACTGCTGACACGTATCTGTTCTTATCCAGACAAGCAGGGGCATGCTTCTTCAGTGTCTGCATCTTCCAAACTCAAGCATCAGTTCCAGAAATTCAACCAGAACAAGCAGAGGCCACATAGCGAAGCCTCAAGCTTAATAAGAGTGTCAGACAACACAATGTTTTGATTCTTCTGAGTTTTAAACCTCAGGAACGGCAATGTAACATTCCCAGTGTCACATCTCTGCTCATCCAGTAATCCACCTGACCTTCTGTCTTCATTTTCAGCAGGAAACCAAAATAAAATCAGTAACACATTGAGAATGATGGAAGGTAATGGAGTTCTTATGGAGATGTCTTTATTCTGGCATTTATGTGCCAAGATTTATCAGGGAGTCCAAATATCTGCTCCTGTCAAGGGTTTCAACCACACAGTCTCCAAAACTACATAGATACATGGGGCCAATAGTGCATAGGGGCCAATATAGTTTTCAATCCTCACCTTCGGCCGATAAGACAATCTTCTTTGGTAGTTGGAAGAAGATCATGTTTAGTGTTAGTAAATGATTTGCTCAGTGGTCTTTTTTTTTTTTAACCAATTCATGAGGATTATTTCAGGGATGCAGGTTTTGGGGTCGGTCTTGACCTGACCTTTTTTAATCTGGTCTTTACCTTAGAGGGCCCGGTGTTGGAAGAACCAGTCTATGCCAGAAGTGACAACTCTTCCTTTCTCTGTTTTTTTTTCTTTCTTTTTTAATCTTACAACTATTGTGCAATGTAAGCTGATTAATTCAGTTTAGACGATGTGCATCAGTGTTTGGCTGCATTTGATAAATATGAGTTTATTATGGCAGTTATTCATTTAGGAAATAGTTTTGTTTGAGTAACAGTTTTCCATAAATCTTTGCATTTTGTGGTGTTCAAAAAACCCTGAATGTCAAAGTTCTGGTCTTGGTCTTGGAAGAACCGCCTTGACAAAATGTAAACTACAGCCAGTTCAGCTCAACCTTTGAGTGCTTATCTTTTATTTATTCAGGCATGGAGCTAGTATCAATTTTACACTCTTGGAAATGTTTGAAATGACCCACATAAATGAAGCAAGACTCTTTTTGTATGTCAGTGAAAATGTGCTGAAGTTGCCAGAGGACATACAGAGGGGTTCATAGCAGGAATCTATTGTGCTGTAGAGTTCAATAAAATCTGGTTGATTGGCTGACCAGGATATAAGAGTTGGGTTTTGTTTTCTCTCTTCATTGAAGCTACATGTTCAAGCCAGTAGAAGTTGCTGAAGAGGGACGAACAAAAACAGCTCAAAGGATACAAGCGCAGATGTTTAGAAATGTAGCTACAGACATGAAGGAGAGATGGAGAAGTTTGACAGTGAAAAGAGAAACAGCAGCAGAGGTCAGTAAAGCAAGTGACTGAGTTTTATGGCCAGGCTGAGAGATTTTTATTTTCAAATGCAAGAATTCAGTCATAATACTACG
>NW_006799986.1:491493-500821 GCF_000485575.1 Poecilia formosa | reverse complement strand
AATGTGATATTCAATTGACCTGTTATAACTCAAATGTTGGGTGTCTGCCCCTCTGCTGCTGCTGCATCGCTGTGGAAAACCTGGAGCGGCAGAGATATCTGCGGCTTATATGTGGATTTTTCTTCAACCACCAGGGGGCTCTTTAGCAGGAAAGGTATCATTGGAAACAAAAGAAGAAACCGCCGATTAAAATGGAATTAGGTTTTAATAGGGAATTGATATTTGAGAATGTTGTTTATCAGTTAAACAGCATTGAGGGGAAAAATAAGATTTTTCATTTTTTTAAATACTGGGATCATTATGAGAATTTGAGGTACAGATATTAGGATCCAATAGATGGCAGTAGTGCAACAATAATGGATGCAAGCTGCCGTTGGACTCTAAAGCAGAAGAAGAAGAAGAAATCGTCCATTTTCATTTAGCTTATGCTAGTAGCAACACGAAGGATCAGCACTTTTACTGTTATAGTTTCTGTTCGGAAACTTCCGTAATCAGTTCAGTTAAATCTAAACTGGGCAACTTTTTCTTTTTCAACCGTAATAAATGTGATATTCAGTTGACCTGTTATGACTCAGATTTTGGGTGTCCACCCCTCTGCTGCATCGCTGTGGAAAACCTGGAGCGGCAGAGATATCTGCGGCTTATATGTGAATGTTTACTGGTTTTAAAAAAACAAAAAACTTTGGGGGTGCGGCTTATAGTCCGGAATATACGGTATTTATTTCATAAATAGTGTTATTTCCTGGATTTATTCTGTGAAGAACCCAGAGAGGGTTATTTGATTGTGCTTTCTGGAAAACAATACATTTTTACGTTTAGGCACTTCTGCAATCGTCACACTTTTTCTGTTACAAACTGACTCCGGCCTCTGCCAGAGAAGGGAAAAGTTATGTGGCCCTCACAGGAAAAAGTTTGGTGACCCCTGTATTAGCAGAATAATTTAAATATTGGCAGAATAAAGACGCAATATTGCCGGAAGAAAGTCGTTAAATTAAAAAGCTTTGATAAAGTGATATGTAAAGTGACCTGCTCAGCAAGTCTGGTTCTTTATATGAAATAAAAAGTTGTTTAAACAATTGTTTCAAAGTTCTGGAGCTGAAAATTTGCTTCTGATTTGCTAAAACATTTAGTATTTACTCATTTGTTAAACCAGTGCCAACTATAACCTTACAAGACCCTCAGTATTCCGCAATATGTGAAAATTATGATCCTAAGGAGGGGCATGACGGGAAATAATTGAGAAACACTTTGTTAGACAAAGCGAGTAGATTCCTTCCTGAGGTTTTTGTACTGGTAGATACGGAGACAGGAGAGAATAAACACAGCTGAACGCTGCACTGGCTCCTGGAAAAGTTTGCTGAAGTTCAGTCGCATCCTTTTTTTTTTTCGGCATGACTGTAAATTTAGCTAAAATTGACCAAGACGAAAAATAAGTCCACCTGGTTTTTAAAAACCATCAGTTGACTTGGGAAGTCTCAAAGCAAAAATGGGAATTATCGAGTTTTCCTTAATTTTATCAAATTTAATTGGTATGTATCGGTGGTCTGTGAAATGATCCAAGTGAGAAAGTGATCCTTGAACATGCCAAACAGCATCCTGTTCATTTAAGTACCGTTTTAAAATACTGTAGTAAATACTTTCAAGGCAACAATTAGAGTTGTTACATAAAGTGTATACGGGTAATTGTGCATATCCATGTAGTGTAATTTTTAATTAGGGCCTTTATGCTCTGTTTTGGATTCCTTTAACATGACCAACTGAGTATTTGGTGAAAGAGTTATTGCATCTCCAGCCTCATTATCATCATTAAAATGGAGCGCTAATGATCCGGTCTCGTGAGTGTAGCACAGAGGCACACCTACGCGGCGCAGAGCCCGGGGCGCTCTGCGGAAACACGCTCCCAACCAGCTCCATCTCATGTGTGAACAGCACTTTGGCTCCCCTCTGTTTGGGCTTGTGTCAGTTAACGTCCTGAGCAGAACTGGTTCGAACATGATCTCATCAGGCAGGAGAAACGACACGCAGGAGGGACAGGAGGCTGGGAGGAGCAGCACCAACTTGATATTTTAGAGATTAAGGATTGGGAAGCAAATAAGTGTGAATGTGAGGGAACAGAGGAAGGAAGGAAGGAAGGAAGGAAGGGAGGTAAGTGGGTGGGTAAGGAGGAAATTCACTTTGGAAGGAAGGTCATAAACCTCATAAAGAGGTGGTAGCATTTAGGTAGGTCACACTAAGCTTTAGCTAGATTAGTTGGCGCTAATTAAGATTTTCTTGCTTCCTGATCCCCCATCGTCAAATTTAACCCCAACTTTATACAACCGTAAACTCGACCCTCAGCCACTGAAACCAGCCTAGATCTAATAAGCCTTTAACCTCACTGAGCCAACAAAATCAAATAGTCCAAAAAACTATTTCCTACCACATTCATTACCTTGGGAAGTTTCTTCAGCCTGTTTTTAATACGAGATTAAACAATAAGTGTTTCTAAAGCCGTAAGAAAAGTAGCACTCCAATAATCCAGCATTAACAGAAAGTAGGGCTCTGAGACTGCTGTGTTAAAGATAATTCATTCAAGCACTTTAGGATTGGACTTGTAAAAAACAGATGCACCACGAAACTTGACATTACTCACTTTCACCTTTCTTTGTTTTACTTACTTGGACTTTATGTGGAAAGATTGTTCTCTCATAATTTCTGTTTATGATTAAGAAGAGCAATTGTTGGGTTCCCAAGCACATTCGGGAGGCAGGCAGCACAGTAGAGGAATTTAATGAAGTATCCAAATAAAAGCATTGCCTACTTATAAAACTGTGAGTTCTACAAAGGAAGAAACAAACAAAAATATGAAACACAAAAAACTGCCAGATATCAAGAGGTTACAGAGAAATCTGACAAATGAAGAGCCAGGGATATCAATGCAGAGGCAGGTGACTGGAGCGAGAAATCGGTGAATCTAATCAGCTGAATCTGTTGCAGGAGTTTGGGTAGCAAGACTGAAAAAGCTGAGGGAAAACTGTTTAATTGGCAAATAATGATTAAGGAAAGCAGGGTTTCCCCCAGAAAACCTGCTCAGCCCAGTGGCCGGGGCGCCGAGGCGGTCCATCGTGTTTTTGTATTAAAAGATGTTAAGTAGACAGGAAATGTAAAAATATTACTGGGTATTTATGTCACTGGAAGATATCGCTGGTAAATGCTATTTATACCCACAACTATTCTTAACAACAAATCAAAAAATACAATTAAAATGAATATTTAATTATTTGCACTTCTGTTTAATCCAAATTAAGTCAGAAGCTCCATAGGCCCCCCAGGGCATCAGGGGCCCCATAAAAGCTAATATTTTAACACAGACCATGGATACATATAAATGTAATATTTATTGAGATTATCAGTGCTGCTAAGTATGATTTAATGGTTTCAGCATACATAAGTTAAAAGATTTTAAATAGTTTAACATTTAGAGGTGCTGATGTTTTTGGCAGGAAGAGGGGCCCCTAAGTCAGATTCTGCTCCAGGCCTCATACAGCCTTCGACCGGCCCTACATGATGAGTTAAATCTGCTGCACTGACCGCAGGGACTCGCAACAAATGGGAGATTTAATTAAATGCTGCCAATGTGGCTTTAGTAGCGCTAACATTTAGTATCTGTTGAGTTTTTAATAAGCGTCACAGAAACTGTTTTGGTTGCCCGAGCTTTAAGGGATGAGTTTTTCCAATATCTGCGTGGCTGTGGACAAGGCATTTGATATTTGATTCTTTGAGAAAATAATAGAATTAATAATAAAATAATATAAAACCAATGTGAAGCATGGCTACCCAGCCTGCATGACGAGTGGTTAGCGCTGGTTCGTTAACCACCATCAGCAGTAGCTATGTTTAGGAGCTTGATATTAGTTTTAACGAAATGTAGTAGTTTGTGGTAGTAAATGGTAACTTTGGCAATGATGGCAGCCAGTGATGGAGAGGTGATATATAACGGTGTCATGTTAGTAACAACGGTACCTAACAGTAGCATTAGCACCAGAAGTAACTACTGATACTTGATAGAGAGGCAGGATGAGCATTAAAGACGGTGGTAGCTGCTAGTAGCATTAGCTACCAAGATAGCTAGCTAATGTGTTTTCAAAATGTGGGGAGCTAGTGGTAGCGTCAGAACTTTAATAATATGTTGGCTCACAACGACCTGTCGCCCAGTGCAGGTTGATATAAATTATAAATTTGTTATAAAAGTATTACTGATTGCACTTTAAAAATGAGGTAACTTTATGTTATTAAAGGTAAAGTTTAAACAGTGATGATGATGGTTAATGTTAAGTTGTCATAACAAAGACATTGTGAATAATGTCAACTTTGTATTAAAAGTGTCATAATTTACCAAATGACGCTTTATGACAACAGTCATAAATATTCATGAAGGCTTATTCATGTTCATGACAGGTGTTATAACATGTTTATGATGGTGTCATGACAGTCTTATTCACCCCCCTCCAAATAAAGTGTTACCAAATATTTTTAGGTTTCTGCTCCATCTTCTGGGAACCAGTTTCAGAAAAACCTTAACCTGAAGGTGCTGTTGTCACCAAATGTTTGGAATTCTGCTGTTACTGGTTTTGAGAAGAACTCGTATGTCTGTAAATGTTTTAACTGAGGAATCTTTTGGCATTTTTATTTTTGGCTGTTAGCAACACACTGTTACCTGAGTCTGTGTCTCCAACATGGCATGTTTGATTTTGGGGAGTGCTCTGGATAAAGCCGAGCTGCTTCTCAGCCTGCATTTCATAGAAACTTAGTCATGATTCTGAAGGCTTGTTTAGAATATGTTGTTAATCTTCTGAGTACATTCATGTGCTCTTGATGAATTTACAACTAGATTTTCATATAAAAGCATTCTAAAAAGGAAGATTTAATGTCTTTTCCAGCCACCTGTGTTGGTATTTAGTATACCAACAGCTAGCAATGACTTGCCTAAAAGAAAGGTGGGAAGAAATCCCATCCAAACATGATGTAACACATCTAAATCAGAGCATGAAGCCAAGTGATACGGGGGTGGGCAAATGCACCATAAAGTACAATTATCACTGTGGTTTGGTCTGCAAACTCCTGAGAAACAAATGCTTGACTTGTTTTTACCACCCACATGCTTACTTTGTCTGATATTATCAGCTTTACCAAGATTCTGTGCAAACAGTGGGTACACATGTTTTTTTATGGTGGTAGTGACATCACTGTGCTGGATGTGGTTAAGAAGCTGATTTTTGCAGGTTGGGTGTCAAAATCTTGTAGTTTGTCAGTACTGTTAGTTCTTTCACAGTACAGCAACAAATATTCATTTAAAATATTGATATTCAACATGTTCTTGGTCTTTCTTGAGACTTTAGAGGTAGTGTTCAGTTAATTGCCCTATGTGATGTTTTAATTTTTGTGTAGCTTCACTACTGGGTAGAGATAAGATGTGCATTGATAAGATAGCAGCTCTTGAAATAAGTGAAAATCAGTACCTTAAAAATATTGCTGTTTAAGAAAGTGGTAGCAGTTTAAAAACTACCACTGTCACCAAGTTAATAACTTCACGATGCTCATGGGTTCCTTTTTTAAAAAGGTGGCCAAACTGGAAACTTCTAAGCATTGACTTTAACTAAATTACTCTAAGTAACCTCATGATTAAACTTTATAGCCTGAAGAGAAAAATAATTTAACTACGTTACTTGAGGACAATAAGTGGCGCCTATTTTTTCTTTCCTGTTGAGAAATACTAACCAGAGTGGTCAACGGTTTTCTAAGACAATAGTGTTACTGCGTTTCTAAGTACTTTAAACACATTTTCTGAAATGTAATCAACTGTTGATTAAATTTGAGGCCATATTTCTCAACCAGAATAGGGTGGGTTTCTAACTTTAGGCTGAAAACCCTCTTTGAGTGACTGCCCAAACTAGCTCCATCATTGGAAGACCAACATTGGGATAGATTCAGCGTCTGTGTGCCATTTTCCTTTGGAGGTTTTGTCTCTGTATTTTAAGTATTTGGTGGTGTATTTAAGTTTTCTTCTGAGTCTTAATGCCAATACATACTCAGCAAGAACAGATGTTCTGTCTGTAGCTGAACCGCTGGGTATGGAGTTCAGCTTGGTCTTCACCCTTCATCTCAGCAGAACTTGTCTGACAACTATTATATAGAAAGGATGAGGGCTTCCCAAAACCGCACTTGAGTTCTTGTCAAGTATGAAAAGTCCTGGCCAGAGAGAACTTTGTTCTTGCAGCCTGGCAGAGAGAATATTTTTTTTGTTCTTGCAGAATTGGCCATTAGTCTTTAGTTCTTTAATTTTGATAATCTGTCTTCTTCTGTGCACTGTGTTCTTTTTACTCCCCTTTTCCATCAAACACCTCCTTCAGTCGCTTTTTCATCTCATTTTTTTTGTCCATCTTGTTTTTGCTGATGCTCTGATTAGTTATAGCCTCCTTTATCCCAGTGTTTTCCTGTCTTTGTGTTTTCATAATTTCCCTCAGCTGTTCCTTGTTAGTTGTCTGCTCCTCAGCAGCTGCTGTGCATCAGTTATTCTGCCTCACCTGCCCATTGTTCCAGTTATCACCGTCTTCTGGTCCATCTGTTGCTCTCATTGCCCGCTTGTTCCCTCTTGGTCTTCTTCAGTATTAACTGCAGCTCTGGTTTGTAAGTTAATCTTTGTTTTTTATTAAATTAGTCTCTAAACAATCCTTTCCTGCCTCTTTGGAGGAGGATGTGTTTACGTCTGTCCTGGCTAAGACAAATCTGTGCCAAAGCAGAAAAAGCTTTTAAATTGCCAGTTGGCCATTGTTTAAAACCTCAATTCATGATTTTTCAGGAGTGAGAATTTTTTTTGTGCTCCCCAGGTCACTTGGTGCCCCATGAGCGCTGCGTGACCCTCGGAGGAAGTAGATTTATTTTAAATAAAGTGAAACCTTTAGCCTGATGCAGGTTGGAGATCGGAGGGCATAAAGTTGTGCAGCGCTGGTCCCATCTCTATTTCTGCCTGAGCTCCACTAAACTCCTGCGCTCAGAGACTTTGGAAGGAATGAGAAAACGACACCTAGGAAAACATTCCTCACGGTGGACCCTGCTCATGCTCAGGCTGGATTCCCTGCATGTCCCATGAAGCCCCGTATGAGCATATTAGCATTCTTCTGACACTGGGAAGGTAACAGGACCCGAGGGAATGCCTGGGGATTTGTAACCAGAGCTGGTAAACATTTATTTCCAGGCAAGTTGCTGCCAAAGAACGGTCAACATTTATCTCTTCAACTGTCAGGAAAGCTGACAGGCTGCAATGCTTCTCCTGTCCCCCCTGAGGAGGACGCAATGTGGGAATATAATTCAGATTTACAATAGTTTAGTTACTGCAGGGTGACATATATCTACTGTCAGGATGCAGCTGAAAGAAACCATTATTCTGCTGGTATTTTTTAAGCAGCATCATTGTCATGACAAAGCCAACATCCCCAACTGAACATATTTAGCTTTTGCTTGTTTCAGGTGTTGCATAGAAATTGATACTGTAAAAGAAAGTAACGGAGGAGCATAATCTAATTTAGAACCAAGAAAAGCACCGAGAACTCACTTTATTCATTGCACAAATAAAGCACCTTCCACTTTGTGGAACAATTCACGGCCTGGCTTGACTGTTGGCCTGTTTCAGTTCAACAGCCCCATATTGACTTTCCCAGAGAAACTTCTGGTCAGGAACTGCATTACCTTTGACCATATAACTGCATAATTTAACATTTCAGGCATAAATTAGCTTAATGTAAACACAAATTTTAAAAACACCCCAATTTCTCGATAGTTTTGACGCCAGGATTAGGAGTTTTTTCAATCATATCGAAATTGGTTTATTTTGCAAAACTGCAATGGAGAAAGATTTTTTACATCACGAGTCACATGATCAACAACTGACGCAAACCACAAATAAGACAACAAGAAGCCTTTGGAGGAACATGGCACAGCATGTTTTTGTAGTGACTTATGTGAACAAACGTACTGAAGAGATTTTAATTACTACTGAAATTTGTGTTTTAGACTTTAGCAGAATATCGACAAAGTTTTGCAATAATTTGTAATGGAAATCCAGATAGTGTGTCCGAGGAGCTCGAGCTTCGTCTCATGTCACCGTTTCTCCAGAGGACATTTGACTGTTGCATGTGAGCAGCTACAGATTTCTGCCCAGCTTCAATGTGAGGTCTGTGGAGCAGGACCTTCACTCTTGGTCAGCACCGAGTTGTTTCAAATCCCAATTTAAGTTTCAGTCTCTAAAACCATTGTGGAGGAATTTAGTCTCACTCTGCTTTGTTGAAGTGATTTAATTTAGACACATTGAATGATTTTCTCACAGGAACGGCTTGTTGAAGGACATGGAACAGCATCTCAATTGGATTCAATCTGTACTTTGATTAGGCCACCTGTTTACTTTTTATTTTTGAGGCGTTCAGAGTTGGGCTTGCTGGTGTTCTTTGGATCATTGTTCTGTAACAGGATGTACAAATAGTTACTTTTGTCCACAGAAAAGTTTACAGAACATTACCATCCATTTATTTATTATTTATTTATTTATTCTCTCTCTCTCTCTCATCCGGGGTCGGGTCGTGGGGGCAGCAGCCTCAGAAGGGAGGCCCAGACTTCCCTCTCCCCAGCCACTTCTTCCAGCTCCTCCGGGGGAACCCCAAGGCGTTCCCAGGCCAGCCGAGAAACACAGTCCCTCCAGCGTGTCCTGGGTCTTCCCCTCCTCCCAGTGAAACGTGAACTCCTCACCAGGGAGGCGTCCAGGAGGCATCCTGACCAGATGCCCGAGCCTCAACTGGCTCCTCTCGAAGTGGAGGAGCAGCAGCTCTACTCTCAGTCCCTCCCGGATGACCGAGCTTCTCTCTCTAAGGGAGAGCCCAGCCACCCTGCGGAGGAAGCCCATTTCGGCCGCTTGTATCCGGGACCTCGTTCTTTCGGTCATGACCCAAAGCTCATGACCATAGATGAGGGTGGGAACGTAGATCGACCGGTAAATCGAGAGCCTCGCTTTTTGACTGAGCTCTCTCTTCACCACGACGGACCGGTACAGCGCCCGCTTCACGGCAGACGCTGCCCCAATCCGCCTGTCGATCTCCCGCTCCCTTTTTTCTTCATTCATGAACAAGATCCCCAGATACTTAAACTCCTCCACTTGGGGCAGGACGACCCCCCTGACCCGGAGAAGGCAGTCTGCCCTTTTCCAGCTCAAGACCATGGCCTCGGATTTGGAGGCACTGAGCCTCATCCCGGCCGCTTCACACTCGGCTGCAAACCGCTCCAGCGAGAGCTGCAGATCACG
>NW_006799986.1:399026-491373 GCF_000485575.1 Poecilia formosa | reverse complement strand
ACAAAGGGCAGCCTTGGCGGAGTCCAACTCTCACCGGAAACGAGCCCGACTTACTGCAGGCAAACGGAACATTACATTTTCCCCAAATGAAATAATTTGAAAAGTGCTTTTTGTAGTTGCTCTTTGTCTAACATTAAAAATGTTTTGATCTGCATTAACAGATCAAACAGGTTTTCATTTGAGAATTCTGAACCTTTTGGTTTTGATTATAAATGAACAGCATGCTGGACATGACGGTAGATAATGCTGCTAATGTTACATCAACAGCAGCGCTTTTGTCTTTTTACCAGTAAATGAAGTAAAATAATCATAATTAAGTTGATTTAAGGATCTACATCAGGTCCTGTTATGTTTTATAGTTCTCTAGTAAAAGTCAATACAAAATACAAAGAACTTTCTCCAGAACAAAGAAAACTTTATTTTTTTCTCTGAAATCCTCTAAACTCAAGTTGACATGTTGAGCGTTTGCAAATTTAATCACATCGTGAACAGAATACAAAATAGCACCAAAATCAATATAAAATAATTGGAAGTGAACAACCATGAATGCTGAACCTAGCTCGTTGTGTAAATGCTTCATATTTTCTTTCAACACGTGGCCCAGTGTGGAATAACCCCAGAAGGGGATTCACTCCAAGATTCCTATGCAGTGAAGTTTGAGGGACGGCTTGTGCTTTGAGGGGCCGTGTTCTCGGGGGCCCCACAAGTGACAGCATCTCATCAATCACTCCCGCATGTTCTCTAAGTAAACTTTTGACTCATAATCTGACTGGCCTTGTATTGCTGTCCCTTTTGTGCTGAAACATGTTTGTTTTTCTCTCTGAAGGCACTTTGTCATGCCTGCTTGTAAAGTAACAGACACACCAGTAATGGGAGGCGGTCCTCGCTTTACTCAGCTGTGCCATTGTTCCTCTAAGACCTGCCTTTAGTTCTCACTGCAGTGGAAATTAACTCAACTGCACATGTCTGAAGCGTATTCAGTATAACGTGTGGCTACCACAGCTGGGGTCAATTTTGCATGTCTGTGCAACAAAGGAAGGACACCACCGCCCCAGGATTCCCGCCCAGTATCGTCTGTGCAAACCGATGGGACGTGTTTCCATCGCCTGATGACCTCATGCCTCAGAGATGCCTGAGGTCATTGTGGGAGCTCCCGCAGGTTTCTGATCAGGACTTGCCAGGTTTCGATAAAGAAGCTTCCATCCCCACCCCAAGTCTCCATAGAGATGAAGCTGACTAACTAATAACTGTAGCCTGGCCGTTCTGTTTACACTGAGTGGATTTACTTTCCAACTCTCACTTATTCAACACAAAGCTGTTTTAAGCTTGGTCTGAGTGCTGGTGATGTAGGCTGTTGGTTGGCCTGGTCACAGTTGAATCTAGGGAGAAATCTGCAGTCAATCCTGAGCAGACATTACGGAAGAAAGATGAAACTCTTCAGCGGACTCCTCTCATTTACAGAGGAGCTGGCGGTCTGGAATCCAGTCCTAGGGAGCCGATGTCCAGCAACTTGTTAGATGTCCATAGTCCAGCTAACCTGGTGACTGCCTCCCTACACAATTCTGCTTGATTGTCACCTGCTATTGGCCTCAATTTCTGTGGTAGAGCTTCAACTGGGGCAATCAGCAAACCAGAGTTGCTGTGAACAATGACGTCGATTTTCTGTGCTGTTTTAGAATTGTAGCCTGCCTGTGGTTGTAGTCTGGCAGCGGCAGAGCCCTAAAACCCGACCGGCCCAGTGTCACCTCTGTTTTGTTCAAGAGTAAAACGTTGCTGAAACGAGGTGATCGGAAGCATCTGGCCTCATGGACAGTAAAGCAGGATGCCATCAACATAGTCTTTATGTCAACTTGAACAACGAAGGGGAGAAAAAACTTTACCAGAATCAGAACCCTGTGGTCCTCCATAACCAGTGGTGAGCACCATCAACTAGAAAGCTACCTCTGCTAACCCGAAAACACTAATCGAAAACATTAGATGTGCTTACGTTAAAACGTTACACAAACATGGTACTTGGTGGAAGCTAAAGTGCTGAATTCAACCTTCCGTAGGGCCAAATTGGTCATTATACGTCCTGCTTTGCAATGTGTGCTTCAGCAAGTGATTCTTTGTGACGATCCCCTCCAGTCCAGGAGGGGTCTCTCTTTTGTCACGCCCACCTTTCGTTCAGGGCTTGGTTTCATAGCTGCTGAGTTTTACTAACTCTGTTACTGATTTTGCCTAATTGACCTCGATAGGGCTGCGGTCGAATAGCACACAAGTCATCAGCAGTTTGCTGTTTTAATAACATTAACAATTCATACATTAATGTTTGCATGTATTTATTTAATTAACGCCCCTTGATTTTTGTTCATGTAAGTATATTTTTGTGTGTACCTCATTTGTTTGTTTGTTGTATACTTTCCATGTACTCAAAGTTTCTTGGGGAAAAAAAGAGAGGGTGAGTCGAGGAAACAGAACTGCTGTGTTCACTTCAAAATAAGAGCGTCAACAAGTGTCTTAACCAAAACTCCAGATACAGATGGCAAACTTTTTTCAACTGAAAGTTTACAAAACACACATGTACATTAGGGCTTTAGAATTTGTCTTGGAAAATTAAGAGTGCTAAAATGTAGAGAAAACACAAACGGTGTAAAAATATTTACGCATTAGAGGATTAGTGGAAGAGTGCCCACCACTGCCCATTACTGACCAACATGGTGGAAATGTCAGGAGGCCAAGTTGGTGAGATTTATGCGACTTAAACAGAGATGAAAATTGAAATAGTTTTTTTCTTTTAACACATCTTCACACAACAGGTTTGTATTTCTTCTACTTCTAATTTAGACAATTCCAAACGTTTGTTTTTCTTAAACTCTGTTGTGACTTCTTAAGTCAAGTATTTGAGTTTTCTCTCCTCTTCTTGATGTGTCATGAGTTTTTATTCTTTGAGCAGCTTTATTTTTATTCTAGAAATAACTCATCTCAGCCACAAGTGAGGAGTTTAAAATAACAGCCAGGTTCTGCTCTGCAGGTGATGACACTTGTGGTTTACAGTGTGTCTTAAATTAGCCTCCACGTGGACCAACAGAGGGAGGAAAAAGATGGTTTATGTTCTGTGATTCTCAGCTTGACCATTTCTGTCTTGTCCAGGAACGGATGAGAAAGTATCTGAATGGTATTTTCAGGGCTTTTTAAATAGACACTCGTATTGCTGTGGTCATCACATTCTGCTAAATGCGTCTCGTGTTGATCTGGAAAAATCATTTGAGTCATTCTTACTTGCTGGTAATGTACCTTGCATTGCAAATAACAGAACGATGAGCGTGAGGAATGGTGCAGATCAGCTATGGTGCATTCACACTTTCCTTTGGGAGGAACCATCGGCAGCCAGATTTCAGATGCATCATTAGCGCCAAAGCGACACATTAATGCGCTGTGTAATTATTCTGTTTTCTAGCAGACTCAAATCACAAAATCAAACTAACACAACATTTTGGTGGAAATACATTGGTGTAAAACAAACCCCCCAAAAAATCTACATTTCTTCACTGGCGAAACAAAATGTTTGGTCTGCAGGCGCGGACACATGGGGCGTGCTGAAAAGTTGACTGAGCCCGCTGGAGACAAAGCATGTAAACAGTGAGACAAGGCCTCGCACTCCCAGAGAAAGGCTGTTGTTCCATCTCAGACAGGTTCTTGGCTCGTTCTGTGGCAATGACTGATTGGATTTTCTTTCTGGCGTGGTTTTGCAGAGAAGCAGAACAATGTTGGGTGCTGCCAATTTGTCCCGGTATTCCATTACGCTACAACAGTGCTGGGATCAGATGTAAATACAAGCTGAGTCACTTGCCAAACAAATATTGCTGTTTTCTTGTACAAACTCGGTTGTGATGGATGGAAATCAGGGTTCAGGTTTTACACGTGAAACTTGCAGACAGAAGTCCACCATCTTCATCACATTATTTCCTTTACTAAATGATCTGTTTCTGCAGAGAGCAGAGTTTTTCCTGGTAATTTGTTCCTTTATTACAGGCAGAGGCCATGCAACAACTCAATATTTAAGGATTGCAATGACCTTCTGAGACTTTTCTTCCTGTTCTCTTGTTTCTGTCATAATTCCCTGATTGCTCCTCTCGAGATGGAAAAATCCACTGAGAAGTGATGGAAAGTCTAACTCTAGATGTGGTTCATTCATGGAAACATTTTCCATTTACTCCACATCAACAGATGCTGGAAAGTCTAAATTTCAGCTTTTCTCGTGTTGGGTTGACTCGGCTTCATGTTTCAGTCACAAACTTTATGTTTTATTGGGATTGTATGTGACAGACCAACACAAAGTTGTACATAATTACAAAACGATAATAATTCTGGTAAGTGTGGCAGGGTGAACCTCCACCTCAGGCTTCTTCGGTCTTCTGCAGCCTAACAGGTTTTCTCTGAGCATTGTCCTGGATTTAGTCCGGTCCCTACATGGACGTCCTAGGAAATAATCCATCATCTCTCCATGTCCAGATGATGGATTGAACTGAGCTCTGGGAGACATTCAGTGCTTCAGAGGACCTGTTGAAAATGTCACTGTGGTGTTCTATTTTGGATGCTTTGTCACATAAAATATGTACTTTGACTGGTAAAATTAAAAAGTGCTGCATCTCTCAACCTGCATGCATTGTTAAAGGTCTACTTGATGTTTTTCCCTTGGCATTCTTAAATTGACTCACAAATGAAACCATAGATTAGGTAGCTTTGATCATACATCACTGGTTGGTTTGAAGACGAGCCATGGAAGAGACAGAAACCTTTAAACTGACCCGAACTGATCACTGGACTTCTCTACTACAGGTCCATAATATAGATCCATACTATAGATCTATACTATAGATCTATAGTATAGATCTATAGTATAGGTCCATACTATAGATCTATACTATATATCTATACTATAGATCCATACTATAGATCTATACTATAGATCCATACTATAGATCTATACTATAGATCTATACTATAGATCCATACTATAGATCCATACTATAGATCTATACTATAGATCCATACAATAGATCTATACTATAGATCCATACTATAGATCCATACTATAGATCTGTAGTATAGATCCATACCATAGGTCCATACTATTCGCAGGGGTTAGAAACCAGAGCCATCTGTGAATACTTGAGACCCTATGAACCCTTTGTCTGTTTTAATAATTCAGTCACCAAATATACCTTAATATGCATTAGTGTGCACAGTAGAAACCATCTTGGCACTACGGCAGGAGCTAACATACACGGTATTCCTTTTCTCTGCTCCTGCAAAATCGGCTCCAGGGAAAATAAATACGACTCCTGGATATTTTCTACAAAAAATATGCAAATACTGAACCATGAATAGGTGGCATCCATTGTACTATGAAATAAAAATTGGTGCCTAAAATTAGTAAGTAATGGGATGCGATACAGACTGAACTGGAGAGACAATATTTTTGTTCTGTTCTAGGGTTAATGTTTTTATTGGACAATTAAACAGAAAACACAACTGCTGCTTGTTGTGACGAAAGCTACGGTAATCCCTAGTAAAACAACGCTTAATATTATGTTTCTGAGTTAGAGATGGGTTATGAATTTGGTAAGCTTAACTGTTATTATTAGTCTGTTTATTCCAATCTTTAGATTATCCTGCTGGGTGAACCAATAATCCAACCCTGCTTAGTTTGAACAACCAAGGCTTGGTTAGCAAAAATACTGCTTGCAATTTTATTGTCTATTTTCATTATCAGTATACAAATCTCAAACAATCAGTGTTTCTATTCTATAAATCTTTCAAAATGAAACATAAAAACATTTTCTTTGTGATGCGAGCTGCTTTTGTTTACAACTTGTTTCTGCAATAATGTGAATTTCCATAAAGAGGGACAATTAAGGGCCTTCTTTGTTCTGTTTTATTGTATTAGATGAAGTTTGGCTGTATAAGGTCATGTGCATGCTGTATAACCTGATTTCTGGCCCGGGTGCAGCCGGTCTGGTGCAGACCCCCGTGCGTGTGAATCCTCCACCGTGAGTCCATTTAAGGGCATAAGGAGGGGGGTGCTGAGGACACGGCCCCAGCCGGTGGGAACCCCTGCTGGTCTGGGATGAGCAGGAGCTGTGCTTGGTAAAAAGGTCATCCGGGGACACGTTTTGGGAGAGCCTGGCCCGAGGCCAGAGCATGTTTTATAAGAGGAGCTGGCACGAAACCAAGACAAAAGAGACGACAATGAGCGCGCAGGAGAGCCGGCGTGGTGCGCGGAGAGAACGGCTCCTGTTTTTTGGCTGTTCAGAGTAATTTCATCAGTGGAGGGGTTGTCTCAGGTCAGTCAGTGATAAAATGAGGAGCTCTAACACTTGTCTGACAGCCTCCCGGGGGCTCTCACGCTGCTTTTAACTCAGCAGACCATGAAATTCAACTCCAGGCTAGAAAATATATCAAGACGCTCGCATCGCACACAGAACTTCATCCGAGCCACTGGAACGGTTGTGCAAGCTGGGATGAAAGGATATAGGAACCGGCATGTTTATGAATGAAAAGCTTTCATCCTACATGTTTAACATGTACATTTATAACCATTAAAATAGAACAAAAATATCCTTTTTTTCACACAGTAAGGAAATTCAGGTGTACCAGCAGCAAAATAAAGGAAGATGAAAGTATGCAGATTCACATGAAGTAAAGAAATACAAAAACAGTACAGTAAGGGATAATTTACATTAAAAAAACTTAAAATAATTACACAGATTAAAAGAAATGTGCATTAAAAACATACTACTTGTACATATGTACAAGAAGTGAAAAAATTGAGCAAATAGCAGGGATGTAAAGACTCACTGAGGTTGTTGGTTCTGGAGTCTTAACATGCTGGGAGGAAGGATCTGTGGTAACGCTCCTCTGTGCAGCTAGGATGCAGCAGTCTGCCAGTCAATGAGGTCTGCAACTTCATACATGGGCTGGGAATTATTGTCCATCAGTGATGTTATTCTATCCAGAGTCCTTCTGTCCCCCACCACCTTCACTGGGTCAAAGGTCATCCTTGCACAAGCTGGCCTTCCTGCAAAGCTTTTACAAACACTTCTTTTGAGAAGCGGAGAAGCTGCCGCTCCAACACACACCATAAAAGATGGTGGTTGCTACCACAGAGTCAAAGGAGGTCTTCAGGTGTGCCCCCTGCAGGTAGAGTTTGCTCTGACTGTTCCTGTGACGTGTTGAGAGTCCAGTTTATTGTTCAGATGGACACCCTGGTACTTGGAGCCAACTGTCAGTTCTCTGGATGTTCACTGGAAATCCTCCAACCACTAACATCTGATGCCTCTCCATTTTAGTTTGAAGAAGGAAGTTGCGCTCAGTGTCTTCTTTAGAGGTCTTCATGTCATTTACGTTAGTGGTTCTTGGTGCAGCGCCCCCACAGGCGAGGAGGGGAACAGATTGCTCAAATGTTTGGTTGATTTGACTGAAAGCAAAGAGAGAGAGATGGAACAAATGTTTCAGTTCTGTTTCCCATTCGAACCTTGTTTCACACCATCATGTGTGAAAAGATTCTTAGAGAAGTAGCTCCTTCCTGTCTGAGTGACCTTTTAGCTCATGTTGTCACACCAAACCCTTCATCTCTAGGTCTTAGAACCAGTCTCCTTCCAGAGCGGTACCATAGCGTCACTAAGCCTCTAAAAGCCTTCGCTTGGAGCACAGAAACCACACACGACTGTCTGGAGCCTTATTGGACATAAATTCCTTCCTGATACAAAAATCTCTCGATCACCTGGTTGTAATACTCCTCATGGCTGTACCTGGTATTTGGAAGTTAACCTAGTGGAAGCAAACATGTTTAAAGCATTCTTAACAACAGAGCTGCTCTGAAAGGTCTTGGGTGCATCAAACAGCTGCAAGTAATAATTAAATCTAGTTTAAATTCCTCAACATTTTCTCTACAAAGAACAAACATCCATGCTTGTTAGGATCAGCATGAATTAGATTACAAGGCTGAACTGCCAGGCTTATTCCTAACGTCATAGTGACGTTTGATCAGGACCCCGGAGAGTCGGTTTTCAGCTAAACCGATATTTGGACTGTGCCGGGTCTCCCATCCTGGATACACAAAGGTCTGTTTTAAACACCAGCCCCATATTTGGGAGTCGGATGACTACCCTCCACCTCAATCTGACGTCTGTGCATGTTTCACATTACTTGTTGATAAGCAGTTGATGTTTCCAAATGTGAATTATTGTTCCAGTTTTATAATGTCTTTGTTGTCCCGTAGATGATTGTCTTTGGTGAAACTGTGGTGTGTTCATGATACTGTGGATGCTTCTGCAGTCCTCTAAACTAACACTTAACAGATGCAGATTAGCAAATGTCAGGTTATTCCAGGCCAGGTGATCTTTGTTTCAGGTTAATCACATTTACTGTAATTGATGTTGGCGTATTCCCAATAAGACCAAATAGTGAAAATGAATCAGGTGGTTTTATTTTCAGGGCGTTCACTTTTATGCAACCAGATTATTACAACTTTTTCTGTTCTCCACATTTCAGATCCACTTCATTGATTGTTCTGACAGAGATTATTGGAGTAAGGGCTCCACTTTCATCTAGACATTCTTTCAAAAGGCCTTGGCTAAGTTCATGACTGTCAAATGGAGAGATAATAAATAAGAAACTGCCTAATTAATAAAAAATAGAGAGCCAAACCCCCAGCATCCTAAGGCCATTAGTGTTCTTCTGCTCTGTTGTCTGTCTCCATCTGACCCTTTTATTCATCCTGTGGTGAAGTCATGGTCTATAAAGGTGGAAGATCTGTCAGTATGCGTTAGGCTGGACTCGGAGCTGGAATGAAATGAACCTGGTCGACCCAGAAGCCAGAAGTAGCTTGTTTTTTACTTAAGGAGATGCCCTGGAAAAGATTTTTTTGACCCTCCAAGAAATGAAAAAATACCACCTTAATTTTAAAACCACCCTTCACTTTTATTTTCTCCTTCTAAGCAAAAAGATTTGTTTTGTTTTAAACAGCAGTCCTGCAGGCTTTCTGAAGGTTTGTCAAAGTTATGCTTACGCAGCATTTTTATTTTTACACATTTCAGTCCTGGTTGAGTTTTGGCAGAACCAGACTCTGTATGACATCAACTCACTCAGCCATGAGATCAGAGAACAAAAGGCAGACAGAAAAAATACAACAACTAATGGCAGAAATCCAAGAAACTGACACGGTTTGTAAACACAACCACTGCTCTAATGCAAAGCTAATAGCAGCCATAGCTTCATGAAAAGTTCCTTACTTGGAAAAATGAGACAGTTAAACACTGTAGCATTGAGCCAGGAGTCCTTTCTATGGAGAAGACAAAGCAAAGAGAAGACCCAGTAAATTGCATCAATAGCTCCATCAGTGGTTTCAGTCAGGAAAGAGACAAACCCAGTTGCAGAAGCACAGGGCTGGGCATGATGTCCAAGGGTCAGAGAATCAAAAAGATTATGGAAAGTTCATAGCAGCCACAGTTTCATCGAAAGCTTCATGCTTAAAAAAGATATAGCTAAACAATGCAGCACTCGACCAGAAGTACTTTCAATTGGGAAGAAAAACAAAAAGTGCTCAAAGTTAATGTTAGCAATGAATACAAATAATGCATTGTTGGAGAGTAGTAGGAGAAGGAAGTAGGGGGGATTATGTTTTGTTGCTGTACAGGGTTATAGACTCAAAACAAACGTTGCTAAATTTGTAACAGACAAGAAATTAGAAAATATTTAAGAGAAAGTGCCGTCACAAAAAAGAAACATTTCCTTTTCCTCAACTTGTTTTGACTTGCATTTAGAGAGAAACGAATAACAGCTTCTTAAGTTCCACCTTTTAGCCGTCTTTACATGTCAAACATTTACCAATAGCGGTTTTCTGTTTTTAATGCACGTTTGTCCAAATTTACTCGCATTCATACTTTCAGACTCTGCCTTGCTGCTTTTCCTGTTTGGTGAGCAATTTAAATGCAGTTTATTTATATAGCACCGATTCACGACCAATGTTGCCTCAAGGCAATGGATGTTAGAAAAAGGTTCATATTTAGTTTGACCATTCGTCATCAAAAAACGTGTGTATATCGACAGAAACCATACATCATGTGCTTCGGGTTTTTTTTGGTTTTTTTTACTCTAATTGCACATCAATCTACTCTTAAGTTTACTGACTTGTTGATTTGAAAGATAATTTGCGCGTGCTAGCTTGGTAGCCAGTGAAACCTGTAATAGGGCTCCTGACTAGCGGCACCTGATGTTTTCCTTTCAGAGCCCAGCAGATCCTGAACTACATGCCACTTGTCTAGCAAATCTGACAAGTTTGGAACAAGCCAAACAAGTCAGAAGAGTGAATGTTTCCAGGTAAATGTTGGAGTACTTGGCATTAACCTCAGGCATAGTGGGTGGAGGTAGAGGAACCAACTCACTTGGCGCTCTTCTTTTTGTTGTACTGAGACAAAAACACTCTGGTTTTTCTGTTTTCTTATCTTATTTACCATTGTCTATAAGATCCTTACATTGCTGTCTGGGTGCATTTCTGCATGAAACTAGGGCACAAACTTCTGGCAAATCACACAAAACACCTCAGAGTTCTGTACCGGAGGGTATGGCATACCTTGGCTTCGCCATAGCTTGGCTTGGCATGTTTGTGGTGTTCCCAAAGTGCTCAATCTTTATTTTGTAAATCTTGCACAGTCATGTCAAGCTTTGTCTTCTCGGTCATTAGAATGAAAACCTAGATGAGTCCAAATGTTGGCCATCAACAAATACGGACACATATTTGTAGTTTTCTCCTTGTTTTGGTGCTTGTTTTTCTGCCCATGGATCTGTTTCCGTACCGTCTCTGTGGCGATGCCAGAACATTCCACGCAGTTATAAAATGGAGGCCGACAGACAGCAGATCTGTTTTATTTTTATTTATTTTTTTATTTTTGAGACATTTTAAATTGATTCTGAATCATAATGAGAATCACGGTACTTATGTGAATCAACTAGTGAATGCCCATCTCTACTCTGCATATTGGACCAATCGTTTTTAAATGAACCCTTCATTGTGGGTGTTCTGACATTTGAGTTTGCTTTTGCTAACTACCTGATTTTACCTCCAAAATATAAAAACAACCAGGATTTGTTTTTTTATTGACCTGATTGGCTCAATGCAAAATGTTTCAACAGGTAACTGATGATTGACGTTCCCCTCTAAAATTCAGTCTTCATGGGTTAATGCTTTAAATTTTTATACCACAGTGCAGTCTGTCACCATTATGCAAACTTCAATAACTAGTTTGAAGAATTTGTGTTTTCTACGTGCCGTCACTGTTTGATGGAAACTCTTGGCTTGGGTTTCATGAGGCATGTGGCGAAGGAAACCCAAGAACGAGTTAAAAAGCTTATAAGCTCTTAGGAAATGTCATTCAGCAATTCATCATCTGCAGCGTTTCTGTTACACCTCTCATGTATTCGCTTCATGGTCATCAGTGAAAGAGAATGCGCTGTTGTTCAGCGCTGCCAAGGTGTGTGTGGGTCGGAGTCCAGCTCAGGTAGGAACCCACAGCTTGTGGATCATTTCAAGAGCATTTGGAAAATGTCAAATAATGTAAAACTATCCTTTCAGACAACGATCAACATGAAGACAAAGAACTAAGGCAAAAACTCATCACTGTTTTTACAGTGTTTTAATCTTCTCTCATTGTGTCGTGGTTTATTGTAGCTACATGTTGCCGGAGTTACGTTCCCTTTATGTTTTTCTAAATGTCCGACTGATTTGGCTAGGCCTTTCAGTGCAATAAAGGTATGGCCAGGGATTCATGGGTCCTAATTACCCCATTAGTGACCTCAATGGTCCTATTAGTGTGATTGTTCTGTTACTTCCAGTCATGTTTACAACTGAACAAGTCTTTCAGAAGAGAGATTAAATGTCTTCAAGAAACAGGTGAAGTCCAGTTGCCTTCTATTGAAGCACTTGTGTGACTCATTGCTGTCGCTTTAAGTCTGCATAATAAGTATGCTTTTATCAAGACATCATTTTAGAGTAGGTAAAAGTATAATGCTGAAATTGTTGATTATCTGGAGTTAATTGAGCCCTGGCGCTTGAGTCCAGGTTGGCGGGTTCCGGTGATGGAACCGGTGTTGCTTTGCTCTCACTGACTTATCATTGCACGACATGTTTAAACAGGAAAACTGAATGTTTTATTTGAGCATAATTGTCTTGTTATCATGGTGATGACACACAGCTCTACATTACGATGCCACCAGGTGACTGTGAACCCATTCAAGCACTGAACAGATGTTTAGGACAAATCAGTGCCTGGAGGTGCCATAACCTCCTTCAGCTGATCAGAAACAAAACAAAACCTCCAAAAGAGGAACGTTTAAGAGTCTGCTCCAGTTATTTCAGCTGGAAACTAGTGACCAGGCCTGAAGTATGAATGTAGTGATGGACTCAGACCTGAACTTTGAGATACATAAAGACGGTTACAAAGTCGGTCTTCTTTCACCTGAAGAACATTTCCAGGATTAAAGGATTAATTTCAATGACAATAGCTGAATGCAGTCTGCTGGGGTTCCTTAGATAGAAAACATTAGAAATAATTTGAATAATGAACTAAACTTGGATTGTTTAATAACCAGAATCAACTAAAATAGATTTTGTAATTTTGTAATGCTCCATGAATTGCATTGTTGCTGAAATGTGCTGTACAAATAAACTTATCTTTCAGACTGTTGTCCTTCCTCTTTGACTTGTTTTGTCTCTGCTTGTTGTTTTTGGATCTTATATTTTATTTTAAATCTGAAAAGTTCTTGATTTAAAATAATTTTTAAAATATCATTTTCTACATTCCTGCATCATCCATGTATAAAATCCCCCCAGCCCTCCCAAAAAAAAGCTAAACAGGAACTTGTCATGGTTGGCTTGATATCATTGATATTTAACCAAAAACCTAAATATCACGCCCTATAACCTTTATTTTTCCCCAAATGGTTTTAAAATATGACCTAAAATATGGCATTTCTCTTTTATGCCATGTTGAATAAATTCCCAAACACAAACTGCCATAAAAAGATGTCTTACAGCTGCCAAAGAAGTTCACGGATCATGTTGCTGTGATGGAAGTATTAAAAAGACATTTTTACTTGCTGTACTTTCAGAATATGGTTTTCTTCTGTTTTTTTCCCATGTCAGCGTGACATTTATTTTAGGTTCAAGAATGCTGTGCTTCCAGAAATTGTGGGGAAGTCCCTCTTTGCCCATGATGGGGCGTGTGCCTTCCTTCAGACATACCAAAGCTTCAACCCGTTTAACGCCGTCAACTGGTTCCAATAAGTTTTATTCTATGCCAACCCACCCTTAGAGACGTCTGCTGTAATGGGCGCAGTGGAAGGTATCCAGTGTGGACATTTAGCAGTGATTTGTTACAGAGTACTTTCTGTTCATTGATGCAGAAAAGCAACACACACACACACACACACACACAAACACCCCCCTCCCCCCACACACACATGCAACCACGTGAAAGTCAAAAGACCAAAGCCGTAGCACGCATGCTGTCCTGACAAACCCATTCAGCCAGTCTGGAAAGGTGGAGTTATTTCTGTAACAGAAGTAATAGTAATTAATTACGTTTTGTACTGAAACCTAATAGGATAGCAGGTTGAATTGTTTTCGCCTCCGGCTGTCCTCTATCAGGGTGGCTTGCACGGTTTTTGGCACTCCTTGTTGGTGGAGCCGGTCATAGGCTGTGTTGTGATGAGTCTGTCGATTATAAACATGAAAAGCATCCAGCAGGAATTCCCTCCGGCTATTTTTAAAACATTCATTAGGAGTTACAGTTTAAGGGTTTCCATTTTAAGCCAGTATTGATGTCATTGTGTTGTGACACGCCCTGCAGTCTCACCTTTAGCGTACCTGCGGTAAAGCTGCAATCTCTGAATATCAACACAAACACAATTACAGTCGTGCACAAAAGGCTCAAAGCACAAGAATTTAATATATTTACTGACAAAAATACCTGAGCACACAGACATGTTGGGGGAAATGAAATCAAATTGCATGCGTTGAAAGATGAAACAGCTGTGTTGTAATGATTAGAGTATCAAATCCGGTGGATAACCGAGTTCATCTCAGTAGGATGCAAGACCCCTCAGGCCTGGATTCAAGCTGTGATTCGAACAGGATGAAATCTTACAGCCTCTGCTGCTTTTTCTGTGAAACATCGTCTCACATTTGTCTTCACTGATCTTTGGACCTGGCAGTTGGCACCGTTAAAGTTCACATCAAAGTTGATCCTTGTCGTCTTGGACTGGGGAATAAACCCACAACCTGGATGATCGCAGCAGTGGCCTGCAAAGGGAAACAGATTGATAATCTCACACGGTTCCAGGATTGTTTGAACCTTGGAAATAACTGAGGTTGGTAATGAAACGTCAGTTCTGATCTGGTGACGATGCTGTTGGCTCTGAAGAACTTTAAAATCCACTCATTGACGGCGGCGGCCATTCTTACTGCCGTAGACATATCGCTGCTGTGCGACGTTGACAATCTTCTGTGCATGTGGGTGACTTTTGGATTGTAAACCTTTGACACAGAGGTCTGATTGCAGTCGGATTTCTTTTGAATGTCTTAGAATTCTGCTCTTGTTCAACTTCACATTCAGTTGATATACATTTCTTGGATTGTACAGTGCATCATCTAAAGTTTTGTTCAGGGTTTGCATATTGCAGTATGAGACTGCATGCAGGATTTTCTTTGTGTCTCTCTCTGTTAGCAGTCCCAGACTCTTGTCCAACAGCTGCTAGAGACAGACACCAGCCACCGCAACCCTCAAAGACAACAGGGTAGACATGATGGATGTGCTCTCAAATACCTGGATATTAATCTTCTGTTTCCACATTCAGAACAACACACTGCACAGACAGAAATTGTTTGGCATTCTTCAAAGCCATTTTGTGTTTTTCTAGCAGCTGTGAATACTTTAGCCATTCATTTAATCGTCTTTATGTGGTTAGGACCTAGAATACTTTTCAGTTACAAGGGTGAGTCAAAACTTAATGAGCTAGACCACTTTTCTTTGCACCCACAAGATATTTTTGGTGCCACATTTTGTCATTTTAAGACCCTTTTTTAATTGCACCTATGAAAATCTGTTATTTCTTTAAAATAAATAAACTTCAGTCAAGTAAAAACTTCAGGAACATTATCTTCAAGAGAACTTCAAAGATCCAACAATAGGTTCTGAAAACTGGTGCTTAAACTGCATTTCACACGTTCCGTGGGTTGTTCCCGTTTACGAGTCTGAGGCGGGACTCGTTTGTCTTTACTTGACTGTCACCAATGTCCTCCATGATGCTGTCCGTCCAACATTTGCTTTGATGATCCATACATATGATGTGGCATTGGATGGACTAACTGTATCACTGCACCTTTCATCTGGATCTCAACTGTTGGTCAAAGTTAAAATCTTTGAGCCTTTCTTCCAGGTGGCACGACAAGAGGGTAGTGGTAGGGTTTTGCTGGCATTAAACTGAAATCATAATAAAATGTAAAATAAAATGGTGGATTACCCACGGAATCGTCGCCACATGCACACCATAGGAACACAAAACCATGAAACATTGGCAAATGGAACAGTGGTTATGGTCACCTTAAAAAGCATCCAAAAGGAGGGGCACCCAACCGCAACTGACACCTTTCAAACCAGGGAACAGCAGCTCTTCTCTACATCTCTGCGGCTGAGGCCGCCCACCCAGCAGAGGAAGGTCATTTCGGTCGCCTGTATCCTGAATCTCATTCGTTCAATCTTGATCAATATCTCATGACAGTAGATGGATGGTGAAAACGCAGATGGACCTGAGAAATTGAGAGCTCTGCTTTGTGGCTCAGGTCTTTTTTTTCCAACACGATGGATCAAAGCAATAAGAAACCTTGATCCATATGTCCGCTTGAATCTACCTGCTAAAATCTGACACCATTCCATCTTGTTTCCATTTGGTGAAGAAGGAAGTTGCTCTCAGCGTCTTCAGAGGTTTTACTGTTGTTTCCTTCAGTGGTTCTTGGTGCAGCGCCCCCACAGGCCAGGAGGGGAGCAGAGTTTGCTCCTCATTCGAACCGAGTCTACCAGATTAGCAGGTGTGAAAACCCGTCCTCTTGAGGCAGATGTTTCCCATGGTAGTTTTATTTTCACCTTTAACATCATTGGTGACTCCCTGCTGGTCTTTAAAAGATCTTCTTCACATTTTGTCAACCTTTTTGCAAATTTATTTTAATCCGTTTCTTGTACCTGGCCAGGGAACGTAACATAAGAAACTCTGTCTGCTTTATGCTGTTTTTCACTAGTTCATCTACAAATTGGGAATAATTTGTGTCTTTGTGACGGGCTTCTGGTAACAAAGAGCCAAAAGATCCAAATTAATCGGTTCTTTGCTATTTGTCAACCCAGCAGTGATTCATCCATTGGGTTTACAAGCTTTTTGTGCCCAAATGAGTCATGAGTCTGTGTTAAACAAACATTGTACTGAACAACCATAATAGTAAGAACCACAGGCAATAAGGCTGCTTAACTCCTAATAATATGTGAGCAAACATGCATGAATAAGCAAAAGTTTTCTATTTGTTTAGTTTGTGGTGATCCGGAAGAAAGAAAATAAGTGATATTGTTGGTACACATGAAATTAAAAGGTGAAAATACGTAAACCGAAGAGGGACATGTCCAAAGTTCAGAGTAACTTCATAATATTTGACCAATCTAATCCATAAACACCACCTACTTTGGGTTCTCAGTAATTGTTATGTGCGATCATTGCTGGGCTCTCCCCTGCTGTTTGCCAAGCCCAACCAAACATTGTTGTAGTGTTGTTCCCAAGTCGTAATCACAGGCAGATGCTTGCAGGCTCTCCATCTCCACGGGGTTTTCCCTGTGCAAATAAATTAGATTTGCTCATGTCAAGAGGTATGATGTAAGTCGTTTAGAAAGAAAAATACTTTTACAGACCTACATAAGATTTCACTGTAGATTGTTTCAGATGATGCATGGTAACTTGGTTGTGGACATTTATTTTTGTACAGGCCTCAGCTGCTGTGCTCAGCCTGATAATGATCTCAAATAGGTATGGATTTTGTGGATTATTGGTTTTGATTCTCACCATCTGATTAAGTTCAACATGCTTTGCACCAGATGCCTACTGAGTGTTTTTTTATTAAAATATCAACATTTTTATGTCCACTTGCACCTTGTCTGGATTTGTCACTAAAGTACGAACCCACTTTTCATCATCTTCAGGCCCTGGTTAATCTTTTACTGCAGTAAAATGAAAAATCCATCTGTGAAGTCGTTTATTTATGTAGCGCTTTCAGCAACCAGGCAGTTCAAAGTAATTCTCATGATAAAAACGCAACAAGCAATGAACATTACATTTTCCAGAATGTCTTCATCAAACTCAAGCAAATACACATCAAATATATTAATCAGTGTTCTAGTTAATATTTATCAAAGGCAGCCCTAAACAGGTGAGTATATTTGGCGTGTCCAAGTCAGGGTTTTCTGCATTTTTCAGCTTTTAACTCACAAAATACCTGCAGCTGAGATTTGTTGCACGCAGCCTGCTGATTAAGGAATACAAACATTGCTAACTGCATTAAAAGCATTCGTATAATGACAACACAATTTGTTTTTTTACCCTCTTACCTCTACAATTATGGAAGAGAAAACATAAAATACATTTTAAAGCTGAGCAGAATTTTTAAAGAGCATCTAATGATCCTCCATTTAGTGTTTTATGAGCTGCTGAAGAAACTTCTGAAAGTCATGAGTGAGTAATTTGAAATTTTCCGTCCTACAAAACACAATGAGTTGTCTCAGGGAAACGGCAGACTCCTTACAGTTTCGTTAATGACTTATGGTCTTACTTAAATCATTCTGCAAACATATTGCCATGACAAATACAATAAAAGTACACTATTTGATTATGTTTGGCCCACATAAAGCCAAGGATAATCAAACTAACATGGTATTATTGTTTCATTTACAAGCAGAGGATAAAATTTCTCCCCCAGCCTTTGGGAGCTTTTCTAAGAACTGCTTGGCTCTCGGCTCTTCAATTGTTTAGGCAGCTCCGACCCCTCTGGAGTGATAATTTTCACCATACAGTGACATCTGGGCTGTTGAGCGCTCATACTGATTACATGTCATTGCTTTGTTGCCTGCAAAGCTAACTAGGAGCTGTCAGGATGAAAAAGACTCGGTAGTTTCATCTGTTTTCTTGAAAGAATGTAAATAAAAGGGAACACCCGCTTTATTGGTATGAAAAGGACATGTGGTATTTCTTTTGAATGTTTTCAGCCACTTATAGGAGCAGTTGATGTACCAAACTTTTGGATCATTATCCTCATTACAGACCCAATAACGACCGACTTTGTTATCTTGGAAAGACCACAAGCTTTTTTGCCAAATGTGGTTCAGTGTGAACAGTCATTTGATGTTCTCAGCTGTGATTTGGGAACAGAGAAGAAGAAGATGGAAGAAACACAAACAGCCTGGTACTTGCATTGAATTGAAGACTTTACATTGACTTCCATTCTTTAACTGCTTGGGTAAGTGTGTGGTAAGGTAAGTAAGTGGTAATCCTCACCTAAACTTAATTCACACCTTGCTCTATAGCCTAACCCCTACTATTTACATACATATCCCAATCCTGTCTTGTTCATTTTGGTGTTCCACAGGGTTCTGTTTTGGGATCATTAATGTTTCTGCTCTACCTGCTTCCTCTTGGTCCAAATCCATCATCTTTTAAAGATATTTCCCATCATTGTTATGGATGTGACATCCAGTTGCATATCTATTGTTTTTTTCCAAATGAAGTTTCAAAGCTGCATGGTTTACTAAACTGTCTGGATTCTATTAACCTGTCATTCACGAGACAGGGGTGTCAAACTCCAGTCCTCAAGGGCCGCTGTCCTGCAACTTTTAGATGTGCCTCTGCTGCACCACACCTGAAAAGAATAATTAGGTCATTAGCAAGGCTCAGGAGAACCGATCTACGCAGGGAGGAGGTAAGTAAGCCGTTTCATTCCACTGTTTTTTACCTGTGGCACATCTAAACACTGCAGGACAGCGGCCCTTGAGGACTGGAGTTTGACACCCCTGGGTTAACCTGTCATTGTGAATGACAACCTGTGAATGACAGGTTAAAAGCCCGATGATTGGAAGTTTTGTCCTGGTGATGGAGGAAAATATTGACAATCATATTTGCACCAGAAGAAATGGCTGTAAAAATAAAACAGATCCTTGGGTAAACTCTTGGTAGACCTTGGGATAATCATCTACTGAGCTTTTACTCTGGAAAATCATGTCAAATCTCTGGTTGATGTGTGAAATATGTCCAAGCTCAGTCCTACTGTCTGCCCTGGTTTCCCCCAGAAAACATGCTAAGCTCAGCAGTAGGGACTCGAGGCCAGTCACCCCATCGTGTTTTGAGTTAAAATGTTTAGTTACAGGAATTTGAAAATAGACATTAATAATACTTAAACACCAACTATAAAGTCAAACATAAACAAGATAGATAGACATTAAAATAAATAGCAAATTTTCTGCACTTCAGTTGTTGTATCCTAATTAAAGTGTCCAGTTATCAGTGATTTGTCACTTTATTGGCTGAAATTGTTAGCATGTAGTCCAGTAAAGACAGGAAGTGGTTGCGGTGAATAAAGAGACACCTAGACCTCAGTGTCCCTGTGTTCATACTGACTGTACTATGCCACTGTGCTTCCAACCATTTCACCAGAGACTTTTAACCCGTCTTTGCTATCTCTGTTTTTTATAAAAGTCTATTTTAAATAAACGAACAATGCTTAGCCAGGTGGGGGTGCAAGTAAAGCCTGGATAAGCCTGGTGGTTTTTCACAACACACTGGGGGAAACCCTGCCTTTTGTCCAAAAATGGAAATCTTTCTTCATTCTTTTGTTTTGTCTGGACTTTGCAGTACTGTACACACGTTTAACCAAAACCTCCTCAGACCGGTGTCAGTCTGTCCAGAATGCTGCTGTGAAGCTCCTGAATGGATCTTCAAAGTTTTGTCGTGTAACTCGACTTCTAACTCCTGTGTCTTGGTTCGTTATTGAGCGGATTCCACTTTTTTGGTTTTGACTTGGCGAGCTCTGCATGTGTCCCACCAGACCGATGATGATGGACCTGCTGATTGATCTGCTTGCAAATCAAAAACCTAAAGGAGACGGATCCTTTTCCTCGGTGGCTCCAAACTCCCTTCCTCTGACTCTCAGATCAGCGGACTGTGATTTTTATCTTGAAAGGTGCTCTGTAAATAACATTTACTTACTTACTAGCCCAGAAATAGGACTTCTTCTGTTTTAGTCACCCAAGAGGAGCAGTGGGTCCCCATAATGTCGTATGCATTAGGAAAACGGTCCTTACAATGTATTAAATGTATTAAAAACAAGGCCACACATCACAGGTGGCCTTTTCAGGTTGTTTCCTAGATTCATACACTTGGAAACTTTACACCTGAGCATCCTTCAGACCCTCCAGTCACTACACAAAAAATTGTGGGTGCCATGACATTTGAATGAGCTGGTGTGAATGTACTGAAGGGAAAACCTCCAAATATTTAGGCATATTCATGTTATTTACAGCCAGAGCAAATAGCTCTATAATCTCAAAGTCCAAAGGTTTTGCTTTGTGCAGATTAAGGGGAAACATACCATCTGTTGAAAGCTGGTTCTAATTTTGGCCTTCAAATTAAAAATCAGAGTAATGAAACGGTAGAACATTTCTTTCTCTGATCACTGCATCTGTCTTGCTTGTGGTTGATGATCTGAGACCTGATTCAAAAATAGTTGAACATGTTTCTATCTGCTGAATCTGACGGGTATCTGGGGAAATGTTTTTATGAATCTAATGGAGAAATATGGGCATGTAGAAATCAGTTGGATTGCTATTCTTCCTGTCTTCCTCTGTCTGAAATGAAGCCATGTGAGGTCTTGTTTGGGGATTTCTCTTGGTAACTATATACAAAGGCAGACAAAATGAGGGATGAGATTCCTTGATTCCCAGAAGGGTTAATGCAGAGCTACAGAAGGATTTGTGGAGGAATGAAAAACGAAGAACTGAAACCTGAAAACAAACACATCAAAAGCCAACGAGCAGCTAAACTGTTTTTTTTGTTTTGTTTTTTCTAAAACAGCAATAAAAGGTATCCAACATTCCCACCCTGTAAACCCACGCATGCATTTGGCCTGAGATACTTCCATGTTTACTGTACCGTCTGATCGACCTCAGACGGGAAAAACTAACAGATTGCTGTAATGAGCTGTGACTCAGTTGTAAGATTGTAAATGTGAAACTCCATTTACACAATAAAATCAATTGTTCTTATTGTTTCCTTGTGTATTTCTCCTGCGTTCAGATGTGTGGGAAAAGACTGAGGAAATCAAATGCCTCATTAAGAGGCTGAACTTGAAAAAGTTCACCCAGGAGCTAATGTCTACTGGAGGATGACTCCTGTATTCGTCTGCAACAGCACTGGGATTTCATCTGATTTAGGACAGACGACAAAGCACAGATTCAGATCCTCCAGCATCAAATATAATGATCTGACAAGACATTAAAAGGAAATTTGTACATCTGCACCCTTGCTTCAAAGTAACCAAAAGAATGTGATTGATGTCTCACAAAGACATTAATTTAGTACTTTCATTCAAAATGAATCAAATTCACAATCTAACAACTCCCAGATACTCTTACAGATAAGTTGTGACCATCACCACATGCCACAGGAACATGCGGACATTTGTTTCACCAGACACTAGTAGTAGCTTATTAACTTCAACACAGCATAATCTTTTCCTGGAATTTAG
This sequence comes from Poecilia formosa, assembly GCF_000485575.1. Taxonomy (NCBI): domain Eukaryota; kingdom Metazoa; phylum Chordata; class Actinopteri; order Cyprinodontiformes; family Poeciliidae; genus Poecilia; species Poecilia formosa. Next base: position 469,505 of record NW_006799986.1, on the reverse strand, counting down.
CAAATCCAAGGAAATTTTCTTCATTCAATCATGTTTGGTGTCTTGCATCTTCTGGCTGCCACTAAGCACATTTTGCATGTAGAGCAGCGGTCTTCCTCCTTTTTACGGTACCCAAAGTATTCTCGTATAGACGGAGCCAATTTTATTCTATTGGACAAGACAGGAGGACTGAGTTTGAGTTTAAATGTTTGAACGCCGGTTGGTAGGCAGCTTGGGGTTAAGTGCTGGAATTGAACCAACAACATTCTGGTAGCAAGATGACTCTGGTTCATTAGCCCAGAAATTTAGTTCATTTGGGAAGGTCTGAATGAGCAATCAAGCTCTGAAGCAAACCAAAAAAACTAACTCTGATCCGCCTACAAACCTGGGTCTCGCTTCGGTCGAAGTGAACTCTGGAGCAGTTTGAATGTATAAGTGATTGGCAAGCAGACCGGAGACTGCTCCAAATGCCCAGAATGCCCTGCACTGGACTACAGCACAGGGCATTCTGGGTAAATGCAACTTAAACAAATGTCTAACACTAGTGGGAGAGATGACATGGAGTGGATAGGAATTAAACTTCCAACCGCTAAAATCTGATGCCACTCCATTTGTGTTTCCATTTCTTGAAGAAGGAAGTTGCTCTCAGTGTCTTCAGAAGTTTTTATGTTGTTTCCTTCAGTGGTTCTTGGTGCAGCGCCCCCACAGGCCAGGAGGGGAACAGGTTGATCAAAGGGTTCAGTTGGTTTGACTCGGAGCAGAGAAAGAGAACCACAGCAGCTGCAGATGGAACAAATGTTGCAGTTTTCGTCCCCAATTGAACCAATTCTACCGGACTATCAAGTGGAAAAACAACCTGAGAATTGGTGCAGGGATAACGCCGGTTCTACCGATCCAAAGACGGTGCTTTCTGCAGGGAAAACAGACCTGGTTTGGTGAAAACAGCCAGTGTGGAAGGGAAGCGCCTGATGTCAAGGGAGATCATGATCTTCACTACTTCAATCTGACAGAAGATGGTTATTATTTTTTGTTTGCAGGTTCTTACATCGACAATCTGCTGCCTGGCACCTTGATTTTTATTATCATGGATCACCATGTTTTATGAGCATGTCTTTAAAGAAGCATTTGTCTCCCTCTTGTCCTTTCTCTCACCCTCTCTCAGAATTAAACTTTTTCTCCTCCTGTCCTCGACCATCAATCCTCCTGCTTCTCTAAGTGGATCCTGGGCGTTTGTCCCAGCCCCAGTCCACCCTTGTTCCCAGGATATTTATGAAACCTCTGTTCTCCACCACCGCCCCATCCACTCCACAAAGTAAATCAGCTCCTTATATCAACAATATTTCAACAGGATTAACTGACCCCATTCATCACTTTTAAAGAGTGAAGGTGCAGATAAATCTGAGCAGCTCTCGTGGGGCTGTTTTAATTTCCGGCTTTATCGGGTAATATTGCGGCTCTCTGGTATGTAAACACACGTCTGGTAGTTCTCAGTGCAAAACAAGGACCTGCATGGACTTCGGCAGTATCTGGCCCTCGGGGCGTTTCAGACATGACTTTTGAGCGTATTTCAAATACTCTGTTGCCAAAAAAACTACAAGTCTTGATAGTAAGAGCGTAAATACATCACATTATGCCTTTCAGCTGTTTCCCAGTCATTTTAAAATACGCTTCTCTGACACAATGGGAGCAGTTGAAGGCAGGTGTTTATGCAGAAACTTCCTTCTCTCATATTAATGGATATAAATAATATCCCAGGATTTTGCAGGTGAGCTGAGAAATGTGACTAAAAATTCTTTAAATAGGAATTTGCACCCAGAAAAGCAAGTGATTTACACAGCATGCTAATAAACAGAACAGTCCGGAGTTCAGTGGTGACAGAAATGCGTCTTTATTAATAGAATAATCCGTGAGTCACTCCTCTGAAGTGTTGTTGTTGTCTAACCTCTGCGTCACCTGAATACCTGCGTATCACTTCAGACTGACATGTTTTCCTCTCAGGGCGTTTTCACACCCATAGTTTCTTGTTGAATTTATTCACTTCTTGCCTTCAACAGTGGTTCTGTTTGTTTTCCACCAAAGAAAACTTAAATTGAACCAGAACCAGGCGAGAAAGTCCAGTATGTTTCCTGGTCCTCATCAGTCTGGCCCAGGAGAACCAGACACACATCAGATGCAGCGTTCTGACCTGGTACAAAACAAGGACAATTTAATCAGGCCATTAGTTTGTTTTCACCTGAATTTAACTGAGTAAACAGGTTTGACTTTCTCTTTGGGCAGTTTCTGCATAGACCTTACTGAATATTAGTTATATAATCCCAACTGATAAAATTAGGATCTTCCCATTTCTTAAACAAGCATGTGGAAAGAGGCGTCTTGTGGCAATCGGAAGGATATTAGTCTGTTTAGGAAGGGCCAAACTATTACCTTCAAACACAGAAACAATCTAAGGAGATGCAGAGACAAGTAAAATTGTGCTGAAAACCATCCAATGCATTATTAAAAGGTAAGAGCATTTCCACAATGTGAAGGGAACTCAGTGAATTGGGATTAAACAGCCGTGTAGCTATTTAATCAGCCACACAGATTAAACAGTTTTAAGATCATTGACCTTAGAACCGGAGACGGCAGCCCACAGAGTTCAGACCTGAAATCTCTGGGATGTTCCAGAAAAGGCTTTTCACAGGGGTTGGACTCTCCATCAGTACAAGATCTTTGTGAAAAATTTATGCAAAACTGGATGGAAAGAAATTTTGTGGCATACTCTGGGGCATCTCTGCTCCTTTACATCTGAAACTAGGGACTGAATCCCCGCCATCAGGCTCTGCAGAGACCTGCTACCAAGACATTCGTTTTAATGGGTGTGTTGGATCGGGGATCCATCTGAGAGCTGCAGAGTCGTACCTCTGGACAACTGGAGTTGGATACCTCTACCATAATTCAATTCAGGCAATTTCTGAGTCACTTCACTTTCAGTTCAGTCACACATACATCCATTTGATCCTAGTTATCGAGTAGTTTGTGAAGCTAGGTTATTTATTCAAATTAATTTTAAAAAGTTTCCGTGTAAGGAAACCCAGTAGATTGCCTAGAGTCATTGACTTGCAGCATTCAGTCTTCATGGACCAGCAGGGGCGACAGCAGACAATCACTAACAGGAAGAAAGCTCCAGCAGAACCAGAACCTGGCTCAGTACAGGCAGCAATCTGCCATGACTGCCTGGCGGTTTGAGAAGACTGAGCAAAACGCACCAGGAGATCTAAGCCTTTTGAATCAGGCATGACAGACAGAACCAGAGAGAAATGCACCAGGACCACCTTCTTCTGGTCCACACCCTGCTGCCGCTGCTCCGTTCACATCTACATGCACCAGAGTTTGTTTTAAATGGACTAGATGTCTTAGGTGTACTTTCACTCTTTAAGATAAACCGTCAACAAACACAGGGAAGCCATCCCGCTGTACTGGGTTCATGGTGAAGAAATGTGCAGCCAGATGCAGAGAACGGCTATCTGGTCCTGCGTTCATCGTCTCCAGCATGCAGATTTCAGTCCTCACCAGAAAAAGGCTGCATCATTCAAAGACTCTGAAACACGCTGAGCTTTGCACTGTTTGGCTGTGAAAGTGGCTCCAATCAAAATGAAATGCCTTGTAGAGTAAACACTGACGAAGCAAAGTCAATGTTTACGGCATCTGAAGCCCTTGTTTCAACAGGCTGGACACTGTGGGGCCACGGCCTGACCACACTCCCTTCCAGAAGACGTTTTTCTTCTGCTTCTCCGTTAGATTCCTCACACTAACACACAGTTTCTGTTTGCCTCTACTGACAAATGCTGATTGGGATGAGAGATTGCAGTGCAGAAACTCCTGTCAGCAGGGCCATTATCAGCAGAGCACAGGGCGATTAGGTTACGTCCATCCAAAGGCCTTCAGAGTGTAATACGTTAAAGGTGTGTTATGATTGGCTTGGGCTGCAGGGAAACACGGCTGTCGAATCTGATCGAAGCGAGATGAAAATGAACTGCGGAGAAGTTGCATGCAAACCTGAAATCTGCTGATAATAAACTGACGCATTGGGAGGGAGAGAGGTTCCGATAAGTCAGTGGGATTTCTCTCAAAAGGCAAATTAAAGACGCTGCCGGCTTTGATTTCTAGCACTTTCATCAAAGTTTCCCATCTGCTTGCTCAGCATCAGGAACAGATGTCAGGAACCGAGAGGCTGAAGATGTGACCGAGGGTTCATTTCGGCTTCAGTGGCAGTCATTTAAGGTTCTGGGTCTCTTCACTCTACATCTGTTTACAGACTAACTGAGCAGCAGTTCAGATTGTTGGTGAGGGGAAATATGTCAAACTTGAGACGTCTCTGCTGGATCTGTTGGACGTTTTCACCAAAGATCAAGTCATTTTTTCTCTGAGGCAACAGCAGACTCTTTATATTGAAACTGGAATCAAAAAGGTTTTTCATAAACACCACTAAGGAGTGAACATGTCATTACATCTTTATTGTGCCCCAGAAGATTAACTGGTAGAAAGAAAAGTAATTGTGTTGTCCACTAGGACCATGGCGTTTTGCTGCAAGGAGATGTCCAGCTCAGCCCGCTGACTCGTCCGTCCAGAGGAAGACATTTACATCAGGTTTTATTCCATTATGTGTCACATTTTGTACAGATTTAACACACATCAAGCCTTTATTTCTTGGAATTTTGATTATTCTACCCTACAGATAATCTCAGAAATATGGAATATTGTAGATAACCCTGACCCCAGACACCTGCACAGGTTCGCTATCTGGGTCAGCAGGACACAATAATGAGGAAGACTGCTGATTGGACAGACGTCCAAAAGACAGTCATGGGCCCGGCCTACCAGGAGAGGAAGACACAAAAGGTCATTGCTGAAGAAGCTACTTGATCAAAATATATTCTTAGAAAATTGAGTGACAGGAATAAGTTTGGTAGGAAAAGGTGCACCAGCAACAGAGAGAACCGCAATCGCGGCAGGATTGTTGAGCATGACTTCTTTCCTGAACTTTGGGGATCTTTACAAGAAGTGGACTCTAACCCACAAGCATCTTATATGAACTGACGAGACCCAAAACTGATCCAAAGTCCTCTTTTCAGATGAAACTAAAGTTGGATCAGAGTCATTTTAGAGCGCTTCAGGCTTCCTGGAGATGCTGAATTCATTCTACTTCATGAATTGTTGCTCCGCCTGAAGCCCAAAGTCTTGTTCTACACGTGGCTTCGTATAGCAGCTGTTGAGAAACAGCTACTTACTGGAGACGTGGAGTTTGTTGGTGTTTGAAACTGTTGTAAATGTTTAAGATTATGATCTCCTTCTGTAGTTTGACGGCCCGGTGTGATTATCGATGAGTCTGTCTCTGATGTTCATATATTCAGGTAATTCAACTGAGTGACGGACTCGTTCTCAAAACAGACCACAATCAACTCAGCGTCCAGTTCTGCATGGTTCCAGACAAGGAGTGAGCTTCCTGAGGGATTCGGTCCCTAAAATGATGAGGGTGTTTCAGTTTAAATCCACCTTGTTACATGGAACAACAAACCGTTGTCATTAATTGCCCTCTGAATTTGTGTGACCTCCTCATACAGCAACATTATTCCATTTTCAGTTATTTTTCCTCTTACCACCACGTTTCTCCTCCACCCTTTGCTTTTCCCAACCCTGCATCCTCCTTTAGGGAATCCACCCAGTCCTCCACACCTCATTGTTATTCATCTTTTCCTCCTCTGGGTTTGCCTGCTTCTTCCGTCTGCTGGTATCTGTACCTGCAAGCCAGGCCGGGCCCACTCGTTCGTCTAACTTTTGACTGCCCGTGGGGATGGAAAAGCTCAGGAGAAAATGAGTAATCTGTGAAGGAGAGTGCTTTGTTTCAACACGTTCAGGGTGCAATTATGCTCCATCATTTGTTCTCGTTATGTGGGTGGTAAGTAGGTGTGTTGCTGGGCTGTTTGAGATGAAGATGTTCACCGGTTGAGGGGATGAGGGTGAAAAATGGGAAAGCAACAATGCAATGGGTTTGTTCCTGTTTCAGCTGCAGGGGCAATCACAACACACAGCAATGTGCAAAAGTTTTAAGCCATTCTTTGTTCCAGAGGTTGCGCTAGAATTGTTCATTATCCATCATTTTGAGCGACGGCTTTAAAAAAAACATCCCCTAATATTCTAGTTTTACCTGCAAGTTTATAAATGACATATTCAGCTGTTCAATTTCCAACTGATTTGATTAATATTCAACAAGCTGAAAAGAGAATCAAATGATATGTGACTCTTTTCAAAACCCAATTACCGTGTCCCTAATAGCTACATATAAACAATGAAATTAAGCTAACTGTTCGCCTCAGGTGGTGAATCAAATGTCTCAAGGCTTTGATGTTGATCCAGAGAAGGAATCTGCTCTGCTGCAGCACTGGACACTGGAGTTATAATCACCACTTTAGCCAAAGTTTGGAAATCAGGGAACATGTTTCCAGTGGAAGTGATCAGAAGCTGGCATGAGTTTCTTGATCCAGCAAGCCCTCGCTGCACCGGATGCTCCAAAGTCTCCTGTTCATAACTCAACGTGCTGTCGGCTCGCAGATGGCAGGACTCGGTCCAGGCCAGAGGTGATTCTCAGATAGGATTTTTGCATAAATTGATTTGGCAACATCTGTGATTTTCTCTGCAAAACTTTGAAAATGTCTGCGGATCTGCACCAAATAGTCAGGGTGTGACTTGTAATCCATCAAAACAATGGATGGCCTTCAGATTTTTCCATCTATTTTTTAAAAAATGGCCAAAGATGGAAAATATTTGAGTAACGCGTCGCCTGCTTCATATAACCTTCCCTTCTAAGCAGCCCGACTGTTTTGACCTTAGAAACCTTTTCTGACCCCAATGCTAGTCTGCCTGACCTCCTGTTGCTTCCACTAATTTGGGTTATAAATGAAATAGAAAAACCATCACAACACCTTACCAAGTAATTTTGGTCTACTTTCTATTGCAAATATTTCATTTGACATAAAACAAACTAACTCAAACGCAACTTTTTAGCGAGATATAGACGTTTGTTTAAACTAAATAATTCCTTTATATTGATGAGAAAGTTCAGGTTATTTTGGCAGATAAATTAACATGAAAAATGTCTTAAGAGTTAAATAATCTGCGTTATAATAATAACTAGAAGGTATTCATCAATACTAAGGAATTATTTACTTAGAATGAGGCTCTGTATCTTGGTAAAACGTTTCTTGCAAGTTAGTTTTGTCTCATTTCAGGTTTGCTCAGATATTTGCACTAGAAAGGAGACCAAAAATAATTTGTAAGATTGTGTTTTTTCATTGTACTCACCCTGAGAGGATATAAGTAAACTCTTCAAATTCAAATGGAAACCCATAAAATATTTAGGTGTTAATATTATGAAAAATCTAGACAAAAGACCTAAAGCAAATGACTTTAATATGACAAGCAAAATAAATGATTTGGCTTCTTTGACAATTTATATAATAACCCAACAGAAATGATCAAGACGATTGTTTGACCTCAGCTGCTATTCCTTTTTCAGTCTTTATCAGTGGAAAGTCCTACTAAGCAGTTTAATGAGTTGAACTGGACCATTTCTAGGTTTATATGGCAGAACAAGAAACTGAGGGTACGCTATAAAACATTACAATTACCAAGAGATAAAGGAGGCATGTCACCCCAATGTTTGGAAAATTACTCTAAAGCAGCACAACTGCAGGGTGCTGCTGACTGGTCTGAAGAGGGGCATGATGCAAAGTGGAAAGAACTAGAATGAAGTCAAATTGACACCCCCCTTCAAGCTCTGCAGGGTGTTAAATATCTCAAGACTACTTATTCAGAAAAGTTAAGTGCTGATACAACAGTCCCTCTCAGCATCTGGTTAAGAGAAGATGGATCGAACATGGTAGGGATTTGGACCAGCACAACTTGACTCCAGATTCAAGAAATTGACCAGAAAAGACATTACCTTCATACTGTCTGATGTTAACTGGAACTGACCTGGAAAGCAACTCCAGGAAGAAATAAATATCGACAGATATCTGCAGCACAGGCGCCATTTGAATAAAAACATTAAAATATCAGAAAAAATGATCAGGATCGCTCACTTCATTGATGCCTATAAATGATAGAAAGTGAGGAATGGGAGTATTGAACTGTGATTGCTTTGCCAGTGGCTTCTACTTGTTCAAGTCGTGGTAATTTGTCTGCATAAGTAGCTCACCTAGTCCGGACTCAGACAGCGGTGTGGGAATAGCTACGAGCCGACCCATACCTTCTGGTGTTTGTTGGTTTCATCAAATGGCCGACACTGCCTGAATTCATGCCCTCATGATTTGTACTTGGTTCTGCATCTTAAATTGCATCTTTTAGGTTTAAAATGACTACCTTTGCAAATAAACCCACAGAACATTATTCCATCCAACCATCATCTGTACCCGGTTATCCTTGCAGGAGCGACTGGTGCCTTTCTCTAGCAGTTGTCAGGTGAGACGTGCTGTCCATCCTGGATGGGACGCCACCGTACTTAGGGAGAGTTTCAACGGCCTGCTGAACTAAACAGTCATTGTTTTGGACCTGGAGAGAGTCCACGCATGCACAGGGGGAACATGCAAACTCCAGGCAGAAAGACCCCAGGCATTGGATGATAGCTCCACTTTATACTAACTTAAGACAGAACATTGTTTTTGTTATGGTTAACTCAGACGTGGCAGGCTAGACCTCCTAGAAAACCAGGAGTCAGTCTGGAGAAGCCTAACTGGTGCATCTCTAGCAGCCAAAGTTCAAAGAAAATCAGTTTCAGAAGCTCTGAAGAATCTCTGAGCTCTTCCTTCTTATCCCGTCTGTTCCTGCCATCCAGTCTCCACACGCAGCACCACCATGGTCAGCTTTGCAGCACTCGAGTTCCCTTTGTGGCATGAAAATCTAACCACATCACGGTTCAGTGGGAGGAAACACGGCAGCTCCTCCGTGGAGGCCAGATCGACCTGGCCGGAGACCACACCGTCTGCTGCACTGCAGTAAAATCCCAGGCAGCAGGTTTAATTGCATGTCTGTCTACGTCTTGACAGCTCATTAGCGTCTTTATACGTCTGTAATAATGGGTTATTTGTTATCATTAGGAATGTGGAAGATGTGGAATGTTCTGTGGAATGTCGTCAAGTGGGAGAAGAAACGTTTCGCCTCGAACCAAACCTCATGTGTTTTCCTTCAAAGTTTTGCTGTTGAGTGAAAATGTTTTCATCTGCAGGATGTTGATATTTCGCTGCTTCGTTGACTCCTGTTGGTGCCGTCATTTTCTTGAGGAAAGAGGAGCAAAATGCTTTGCTTTTTTAAAGTTTTGTGTCAATAATAAAAGATTCATTATCCCTGACATCACAATAAAGGAGCTCCAGGTGACGAGATGCTTGGATCCAGATGCTGTTGTAAATAATTACATCCATCTTGTTCAGTTTTCATCCAGTCCAGAAGGATTGGCCTCGTGAAACCATCTGTAAAGGACCGGACTGATTTGGATTAAAATAGCTCTCCAATTTGCAGCTAATTCAGACCAGCCTCCAAACATAAGCATCCAATTTGCTGCTTTCCAACAAGCTCTTCTTTTTGTCTCTGTTTAATATTTCAACACATGTGCGATGTAGTTTAATAGCCAGTGATTGCTCACCTCCCTCTTCGCCCTCTGAGTGCATGTGGAACGAGGCTCAGTCAGCATGAAGGTCGTCATGATGCTGCGTTCTTCCACATCCTGAGAGTTCCCGTGTTGTCTGCAGACACTGAGTTAGAAACATAGACTTCAAACTTGAGCCCTAATACTTCAGGCTCGACTTAGACTCATAACCTGAGACTCAAGTCTTAGTTTCAGTTTATATATGATGTAATAAAGACTGAAAGGATGCCAGTCTGTGAGCTGCAGATTATTATAGGATGCCTACAGCTCATAGCAATCTGTTCATGTTAGCTGTAGCTCATAACAACGACCACATGACCGTTTCTCTGGATGAACACCACATTAAGCGACTTTGGATCATTTCTGAACCAAATAGTCGTAGCTGACTAGGCCTGTCGCGATAAACGATAAATCAATTAATCGCACGATAAATTAAACCTATCGACCTCAGTTTAATTATCGGCTTTATCGTTTCTTCCTGCCTTTTTTCTTTCTCTTGATGACACTGAATGAAAAAGGCTCATCTCCGGTGCTCTGCACTGACCCTCCCTTCCTCATTTCCTTAGAGTAATGTCCAGCTCACACTACACTATTGCATCAGGTGGTCGGATGTTCCCGTCTTCTCTATGTAAATCTACTGATTACTGAAGGCCAATACAGTATACAGACTTCATAATCTGCACTCTTTTGATTGAATGCAGTATTTATTTTCACTTTGGCTTTATGTTGTTCAGCTTTTATTCAAGTACGTTTTTTGTTAATGGAGACTGAGAATCTATTTTATTTTTGTTTTTGGTTGTTTTGTTTATTTAGTTTATCAGTTCCAGTGTTATGTGTTCTTATGAAAATAAAGTGCATCTATGGCAGGAAATCACATGCATTATTAGTCATTTCCATTAAATCAGCGTCAGAAGGTCTTGAAACAATATTATCGTTTATCACAATAATTTTTTAGACAATTAATCGTCCAGCAAAATTTATCGTGACAGGCCTTTAGCTGACTTCCACAATTTTCTCGCTGCTAAGCTAGCTGCGACATTCCAAGGACAATTCCTGCTGAGAATATCAAAATAAATTGAGGACCTTTTAAAGGTTTTCAGTTTGTTTCAATTTTATTTTTGTTTTCTGTTATTCTTGCTGGACGTTTCTGTCAAACAAAAGTTTGAGTTGCGCGCAGCAGATATCTTTCACTACGCTTTGTGGCTCGAGGCAATTGAAGCTGCTCTTACTATAGCTAGCTAGCTAGCTAGCTAGCTTTCTGTGTCTATCATGGGCGACGGGCTCGACACACAGGGAGCGATGAACAACTGCAACAGGAGAAAGGCATCACTACACTGAAATCTAACACATGGGACACAAAGGAAATAGCAGCAACAAAAGATTTTCAACTTGTGTTGCACATGTAAAGCACAAAAGTTCACATGCATGAATGCCATTGGTCGCTTGACTGTAAGAGGGGAAACGATTGTCGCCTCTTTCTGCAATTTCCACAGGAAAAGATTGGAGTGGGAGCGACTTCTCCTCCTCCCTTGTGTCGAGTGATTTAAGCAGAAATTTACTGGTGGTTGTCTGGACGATGTTTGTTTTCACCATTGACTCACTTCTTACCAACCCATATGAGGTGAGGTTCATTCTCTGCAAAAACATTTGTTCCATTTTCAGCTGCCATGGTTCTTTCACTCCACTGTCAGATGGGGCTGAAACGATTCCTCGAATGATTCGAGTGCCTCGATTATTAAAATTCCTCAAAGAAAATTGATCTGCCTCGAAGGTTGGTTAATTTATGCTTTATTATTTAGCGCGCCGTGTTCCGGGCGGGACATTATTTGCGGTGCACAGAGCTCTCACTTCCGCCTCTGAGTTGTTATGAAAGCTAAGTGTTACCATCTTAACGTCCAATTTTCAAGTTCGGCCGTGGGGATTTTATTGATTGATGATAATGCCCAGGCATTAAACATCCTTAAAATGACCGGAGCGATGCCGGGAGTCCGGCAGCTTTTCTGCTCCGGAGCGGGAAGCGAACGGCGGGAAGAAGCTGAGGAGGATTTATGATTTATACAGGTGAGCGGAGAGACTGAACACGGCGGGCGGGTGATGCTTACAGTGTAAGAGCAGCTTTTCGGACGAACCGCAAAATAAATTTCACATCACCCCGGTCTCAACAAATGGAGGCGGAAATCATCTGAGTGTGAAGAACGAAGGTGTCAAATCCCGTTGCTAACATAAACACAAAAGCTGGGCTGGGCGTGGCACACCTGTCAAGCCTCCCGTTTTGTTCGGGAAACTACCGTTTTTACCCCCCTTTCCCGCAATTTTTTAAATCCATTTTTCTGTAAATATCCCGTATTGCTCTCTTCCTGGGTCTTATGTTCGTACCCCGGCATACCGGTCTTTTCCCCCCCTCATTACGTTCATCCGTCTCCGCCGGACCCACCGTCTGTCTCCTGGTCTATTTCCTACCTCAAACCCCATCTTACGTTCGTTCCTTCGAAGATGAATACATAAACTAAAAGCTGGAGTATAGACATTTTCTATAAGCGTATTTGTGAGCCTGCCTCTTTATTATTAAATTGAACAGAATATCAGATTTTTGTATAAATTTTCTTCAGGTTAACTTAGAAAGTGAGCTGTTATTTTTACAGGTCAATTTTCTAAACGACAAAGAAGTAACTGTTAGGGAAGCTCAAATATGAAAAATTGGCTGATATTGATATCCTATAGTAACACTGGTGTTATGCCAGATTTACCAGTATTTTATTTTATAATTTTTTTTTTATCCGATAACACGATTAATCGTAAGAATAATCGATAGATTACTCGACTACTAAAATATTCGTTTACAACAGCCCTATTGTCGAACCAACCGAACCTTCTGAGCAACCTCATCCCCTCCTCGCCTGGGGAGGCACTGCGACAAAAACCACTGAAGGAAACGGCCTCTGAAGAGTGCAACTTCCTTCTTCACAAAATGTAAGCAATATTAGAGTAGCATCAGATTTTAGCCATTTTTGGCAGCCTCTCTTGTCTTTGGTAAAAACCACGAACCATTTCTCTCACTGGTGCCAGACTCGCACGTTTATTTTGGTTGTATTTACCCAGAATGCCTGTGGCTGTAGTTCACTTCCTACTTTTGGACTGGTTATTCAAACTGCACCAGTTCACTTCAACCAAACCCAGACCAAGGTTTGTAGGCAGACCAGAGGTCATCTTAGGGTTGGGCGCAATACCATAACATTTTGTTCACTGTGGCATTAAAAAAGTTTTAAATTTGACTTTCTGGAACACGTAGATACCCCATTGTTGTATTTTTAGAGGTTATACTGCGAATTTCATTTTTAGTCTGCAGCCATCTTAAGTTCTGAGGACTGAAACCTTCATACACATAATCATCCTTCCTTGCATCTGCAACTCTTTCTGTGTCTGATAGCCAAAACATTCCTCTGAATCTGTAACATATCCTCAGTCTGGATGGAAATGCTTCAGAGTCTTTTATTTTTGAAAACTCCAGCTCCTCTCATCTTGCTGCGGTTTCTATAATCGTAGTCGTTGAAAAGGAAATGCACCTCTGGCTATTTGCTTTTAGCGTTGACTTGACCTCAAAACACTCCTAATATCAGTCTGATCTGGCCTGTGTGGGATGCGGTTGGGATAAACGGGTCGGATCCAGGGAGCCCAACCTGGCAGCTTCCAGGACTTAAAGGATCTTCTTGGCACAGAACCGTCTCAGGTCTGTTGGCGTCCGTGCCTTGACAGGTCCGCGCTGTGTTACCAGGGATTTACCAGATATTTGACAGGTAGTCTTTAACATCGTTGATAATCGGCCGACAAGGCCGCTGTGGTTTGGTTCGGCTCACATGCATCATCCTCTACCTCTTCACCCCATGAGGACGAAAGGCTGTCTGCTTCACAACAGGTTTACAGGCATTAGCTCTGCTGGTGTCACGCCTTTAAAAAACATTCCTTGCTTTATTTTTAATAGTATCGACATTTAGAGCAGCAGCAGAAGAGAGTGACTTGTTTACAAGCATACCGTCTGTATCTCCTCAGCAGCATGACAGGAGAACCGGAGGGCGTGGACTCTGCATTACTCATCAATCCCAGGTATTTCTATTAATATCCTCCAACGATGGAGCAGCTGAACTGTGGGGACATGTCAGCCTTTGTTTGGTCTGTCTTCGATCGGGTTTTAGAGGAATTTAGGGCATGAGGTGCGCCTGGGGGCAAGACGTGGGTTCGTCTGCCATCTTCTCCGGGTTGAGATGTTTGTGTTCCAGATGGACTTTTACTGACCTGTTTAAACTATTAAGTCACCAGGAAATTGATTTTTCAGTCAGAAATGTCGCTTTTTAAGCTGATTTCTTTTTAAAAAAATCATCATCATCACTGCAGTCGAGCCTCATCTGCAGAACTGCATCTCGTTTTTGGGGGTGGGGGGACAAATAGATCTGCTTGTTTACCGTCCTCAAAAAGCAGAAAGACAACGTGATGATTGAAGCTCCATGCAGAAGCACATGGCCGTGTCAAAGTAATCCCAGACAATGAGACTCTACACCGGTATGACAGCTTCTGCCTCCAGGCCTCCTCATAAGCCTGATCGCTGAAATGGGCGGATGGCTGACGGCTGTTTGTGGACCTGAGCTTCAGCAACCGTTGCTATTATGGATTCTTTAACTGGTTTAGCCTGGTTGGAAGCACAAACCCATATAACCCTCACATAAATGTCATGATTTGACTTGCACTCGGCCTCTCCTGTCAGGAGTTCATTAAAACGTTTTGTTGAGAAGTAAGAGAATCTCCTCGTCAGAATTTAAGCTGCTGATTTTTTGGCTTGTGATACAGAAACAGTCATTAGGTACTCTGGTCTTTTCTGACTCTAAAAGTAAATTTCCTCAAGGAGAAATTGATTTAATTTGGAAAATTTGTTGTTTCTTTAAAAGAGCAGCACAGCTGGATGTTTTCTACTTAGAAGTTAATGACTTTCAAGTCCCTTGGAAGTGGTGAAGGGCCAGCTGCTGCTAATTAAATGCTAATCACTTCATAAACTAATCATCAGTTGGAGAACCTCTATAAAAGTAAAAGTTTGGTGTGCTTGAATGCATGTGTGTTAGCACAACGCCAAGGTGGAAAAATGCCCGAAGTGGCATTAGAGAAGCAACTGTTGCTGCTCATCAATCTGGGAAGGGTTAGAAGTCCATAATTTTCCAAAGAGGAAGATTATTGCCAGAGGAAAACATCTCGGACAGCTGCCAACCTTCCCAAAAGTCCCAGCAGATTCATCCCAACATTGGCGCGCGAAGCTCAGCCTCAGGTTAGCAAAGCTGCACCTGAATGAAGGATGAGACTTCTGTGATGAGAGCAGAGTGGAGATGTTTGGTTGTACCAAACAGCAAATCAGCACAAACACGTCATACCAACCGTTCAGTGCGGTGGTGGAGGGATGATGATCTAAATACCGAAGACAAAGCAACTGCAAAGGCTCACCAAAGTCTAGTGAACATTAGAGACATCTTATTGTTTTTCTCTGATGAATGTCTTCCACACATTATTGCCATTGCTTCTTGTCTGTTTTATGCTCAGTCTAGAGGTTTCACGAGATTTCCCCTCTGACATCTGAATGTTGGAGAGTGAAAGTCCCAGAGGAGTTGGACAAGAGGCTTCATGGAGCAGAGAAGAAGGACGTTCAACCCATCTCTTCTTTCTAACTACACAGCTAGACAGACATTTAAATGGGAGTGGTAAAAGCAAAGGAGATGGGTTAGCAGTGTACTGCTGTGAAATACCATCTCTTCTGCCTGGTTATTGAAATGTTAGCATGCAATACAGCAACAGCCTTCAGTCAGAGTCACTACAACACTGACTGCTACTGGAGTTCTTCCCAGCCCAAAGCATCAACATCCACGACTCTTTGAAGATGTTTGGATGATATGATTTATGGCAACGTTTAATTTGCCTGTGGGATAAATAAAGATGGATGGTTTCTGGCTTGAGTCCAGACAGCGGCTTTAAGTGGGACTATTTTCTCTCACCTCCAGCCCAGGTGAGCTTTATCATTCAGTCCTGATGAACACTGATCTGTTTGCTAGAAACCTAGGTGAGACTGGAAAAGCGTCCCGGACTGAGGCAAATAAGTTAACGGTTAATAAAATGCAGATTCTCTGCAAGGTGAGGATGAAGAAGTCATCCTAAAGTCTTGGTGAAACGGCTCCTTAAAGGAGATTTCACTTTATCAAAACATTGAGTCCAAATGTTTTGACTTGCATAAGCTTCACGTAACGTCCTCCACACTCTGCCTGTTAATACCTGTCTGTCTGTCCTCTCTGGCTCTCCTCTGCACGAGCTGCAGGTTCTGTTTGACAAGCACGACTCGTCCAAGCTGTTCGCAGCCCGCTGTGTTTTTACAGCATCACAAATCTCCCCTAAGCTCTCTCTTGTTGCTGTTTGTGAGTCTGTTTAGCTTCAGAGAGCGTGCAGGTGGGTGTACGAGTGCGTGCGTGCATGACTCAGTGGAGATTGTGCGCTGACGCTCGGTTGAAGCGCGTTGGCGTGATCAGTGACTCAGCAGGTTTTCTTCGCTGGGGTCATTGAGTTCGTGAAGGAAAAACATCGTAGCAAATAAGTGACGCTCGACTTGGCGTGGGTCCCATGAGGATTTTAACAGCTACTAGTAAATATACCAGATTGAGCGCTGTGCACTGGCTTCTGCTGGTGAGACACTCATTTAAAAATAGATCAGTTCATTTCCAGATACCAGGCCTGCACATCTAAAATTTAAACACCTGGTTTATAAGTTTCGAATTTAAAATCCAGTCTTAAATGCATCTCGGATGCAACCAGAAGCTCTGTGCTGAAGGCCAAATGAGCAGGACAAGAACCAGGCCATGTGCAGGCTGTGGGAAACTGAGCTGAAGTACTTTAAAGGCATTTTAAAACCACAAAAAAGAGTTTTTAACATTTTACAGACTTCTAGGAGAACAGCAGCGGATCCAGTTCAGTCAGCGGACCATTGAGCAAGTCTGTTTCTGAGGCTAAGGAGCTGTGGACTTCAGACATAAGAGCTAGAAACTAGAGATCAGGCTGAAATCTGGGTGTTGTAATGAACTCTGACCTGATCCTTCAGACACACGTAAACACAGTTAAAAAGTCGGCCTTCTAACCCCTGAAGATCGTTTCCAGGGTTGGAGGATTAATGTCCTTTATCTTTCGTCGCATTGATTACAGCAGCAGAGTCCTCACAGGTCTGCCTAACAAATCGATCCTCCAGCTGCTGTTCCTGAACGCTGCTGCTGGCATTCTGACTAAAACCAGGAAGCTGGATCACATCACCCAGTTCTGAAGTCCATCCACTGAGAGACTACACTTTAAATACTGTTGTTGGTTTATAAATCACTGAACAGTTTAGCACCACAGTACATTAAAGGTCTGCTGCTGTTGTATCAGCCTTCTGGACCCGTCATTTCTTCTGGTTCTGGTCAGCTTCCATGCACCGCACATCTGGAACAAACTGCATGAAAACTGCAAAACTGCCTAAACAGCGAGTTCCTTTAAACCAAGGCTAAAATCCCACCTGTTTAGAACTGCCTTTGACTAATAACTGGAAAGCGGATCAACTCTGGCCTGGATTACAACTTTATTTTATTTATATGTACTTATTTTACTGACTCTGGTGTTCCAGAGGGATGAAAATTTGAGCTTTTTATTTCTTTAGTGTTTTTTTTTTGTAAACAGCTGATGTGTGCTTCTAACTGACGGAAGGTTAGCCAGAAGACAATAGTCACAGGGTTCTCTGCTGGGTTTAATCAACCAGCCTTTCTTTCTCTCTCCCAGCCAGACAGCTGGCTTGTAACTTAAACTCGCGGCACCTGGACTCCATCATCAGTTCAAGGATTCCCAAAGTGCAGCCAGTTGCTCCTCTGCACCATGTGGCATACACTGATGCTGCGGCCCAAGGTCAAAAGTTTGAACTAATGAGTGTTCTCCGTCTGCTGTGGAGTGTTTCTGTAAAATCCTCACTGACATGCATCGTCTTGCATGTCAGGAGCTATAGATCAGCTAAAGTTTTAACACGATGAATGAACCGCTGTGTTGCCAATACAGCACAGCTCACTCCTGTCTAATTCAATGTAAACGGTTTCATCTGTAATTTAATGCTCTAGATAAATGAGCTTAATGAGCTCTTGCCGTCCTCCCTGGGGCAACATCTGATGCTCAGCCTGGTTCTGCTCAGTAGAGGCAACAGAACCGAAAGTCATTGTTCAGGAGGAACTGTTGACACAATAGGAGCAGAAATTAAAGGAATGCTGTGATATAAAAGAGATAAGGATGAGTTTCAAGTCCGGACAGGCTCTTCAGATCCAGAGGTTTTACGGTAATTTGGGGCTGGTTTCACGTCCAGATGCCCTCCTCTCCTCCACTTGCTGCTCGCACAGGTTTCATCTGGATGAGCTCATGGTGACAGAGCATCAACTGTTTCCACCCTCATTCAGGAAGAACGGTGCAGAAGAAAGGAGGATCATTTTCTACTGAACTGTAAGACTTGGATCAAACTTTTTGGATGTCCTTCCTCAGGCATTTCCCATCCATTCTTCCTGGCCGAACTGGTGGGACTGGGTCCGGCTTGTAGGCCACCTCATTCTCATTTCTTTTCAAATCCAAAACATTGACTTCGTTGTCCTGGGAATGCTGAGGCTCAATGTCTGACTGGAAGACCCATTTGGACCCAAGCTTTAGCTTCCAGAGTTTTGTCTTTCGATGTTGTTTCAATGTTTTTTCCTCATGTTGCCAATTATTTTATGAGATGCAGCAGTTTCCCCTGCAGCATGATGCATTCACCACCGTGCCTCACAGATAGGATGGTACAAGCATCTCCATTTTCATTATGTCCAAACAGTTTTGCTTTAGATTTATCAGACCACAGGACGTCTCCAGAGACGAAGGTCTTCATCCCTGTGGACATATTAGTCGGCAATCTGGCTCTGTGCCATCTGTTTCTTTTTGGGTAATGGCTTCTTCCTCGCTGAGCGGCCTTTCAGCCCATGTTGGTTCAGGACATGTTGCACTGTGGATAGTGACACGACCTTCCCAGCTTCAGCAGCATCTTCACAAGGTCTTTGGCTTTTGTTCTGGGAACAATCTGCACAGTTTGGACCAGAACCCGTCTCCTTTGTGAGAGCTTTGATGGTTTGACATCACCATTATGTCTATAATTGCTTATAATACTTTGAACAGATGAACACAATGCTTTCAAAGATCTGGAAATTATTCCCAAGGATGAAGGAGAGCTGTGCAGGTCCATGATTCTCTTCCTGATATCTCGACTGATTTCTTCCAATGTTCTTTCTTTGTGACATTAATACAGTTGCATAAAATGCAAAGAATATGTCCTGTGATGGACTGGCGACATGTCCAAGGTGTACCCCCGTTTGGCACAGTGACCACTGGAGATGGGCACCACAATCTGATCTGGCTCTCATTTACCCAGCCTCATTTACTGGATCGCAGTCCAGAAGGAAGCTCGCCCAGGCTTCCACTGATCTTATCTGATCTGTAGAAGTTACCTGTAATGTAAATACTGGTGGTTTTATCATCCTGAGCACAGCTCTGCAGGTCCGCCTCACTGACTCAATGAAACCTAAAACCCATCTCTGCTCTCTGGGAACGCACAGGGTGAGGTAATACATTTAGCTCAGCTTCTGCTCTGGGATAACGTCTGCTGAAAGACGGCTTTCTAAGAAGTATGAAGGACCACCGCTGCTGCTCTTTATAATAACAGGTGCACAGCTGACCTTTCTCTGTGCAGTTATGGATCAGATTGCGATGAGGTTCTGCTCTGCTGTGCAAATGCTCCGCCTTATTCATAAGAGCCCAGGTGTTACAGCAAGTACAAAAAATGTGTGATGGTTTTCCTGACCTGCAGCTTTAACAACTCAGTGATGTTGGAAAGAAAATATGTGTTTTAATCTGATCTGTGGTGTTGTGTATGAAAGGAGTCTGGTTCTTGTTCCTCCTGGTGAGATTTGTCCTGCAAATCCTCAAAATGAAGGGCCCCAGGAGGCCTCTGGTGGTATGAGTGGATCCCTCAGACCTCCACCAAGAACAGCTCTACTCTCCCTTTGGGATGAATTTGTCTCAATTTGTCAAATGTAGAGCCTGAGAAATCTAGTAATTACTTAAAGAATATTAGTTTGCTTTTATTTTGTAATGCTTCCTATCTACTGCGTGACTTGTCTCTTTTCAACGGCTGAGCCCCTGTTGGCGAGGGAGGCTGTTTCAGCTAACTTCAGCAAGCTAGCTGAAACAGGACAGATGAAGCAGAAACGGCGTCGCCTCGCTTGGTTCAAGTGAGCCATTGTTGGTGCGAAACATCCTGCAACAGACGGCAGCGTTTCATACTGAGGAAAGCTGAGCGTGAAAACAACCTAAAGGGCAAAATGATGACCTTTATTTATTCCTACATTTCCTGACTGTGTTTCTACAGGTGTAAACCAAGATAAGGTTTGCTCTGGAGGTTTCTTTCCAGAAGAATCATTTTGTTAGGCTGCAATGCTGAAATAAAACTGCACAAAATGGCAATGGCACCTCTAAAACAGAAATACATTAGCGTCATTAGCATAGCTTTGTACATGCTCAATAATCTATTTTAGGCATTAAGTACAGAAAATCTTGAATATTTGCTCATGGGCTATAAGGATTGTTTTCTCCAATCAGTCTCTGCTCACAGTGTCCTTCCGTCTTTTCTGAAACGGCGCTAGAGCACAGAAAACAAGGATTTTTAAACCTCTCTACAAAGAAACAGCACCACCCTCTGACCAAAACGAGCGCTACAACCAGTGGGTGTTGAAACAGGCGCCTGTTTTGTGACCTGGTTGGACATGGATCCATCCTGTCTTTTATTGATGGTGTAGGCTGGTGGTGGGGTGGTCTGGGGGATGTTTGGACCCCCTGCTACCAGCTGAGCATCTCTTGACCAGCACAGCCTACCTAAGTGTTGTCATTGACCACCTTCTTCCCTTTAGGGTCACAGAGGCCTGCTTTCAGAAGATGTTACAAAGCTCAGATAATCTCAAGCCATTGTCTTGAACATTACAATGATTTCACTGTACCCTGGTTCTCCACAGCTACTGGATGTCTGTCCAACAGAGCGGCTTTGGGATGTGGTGGAACAGGAGATTTACTTCATTGATAAATCTGCAGCAACGGTGGGATCCTATTACATCAACATGGAAAAAAGTCTGAGGAATGTTTCTGACACTTTGTTAGATCAGTTCCAGGAAATATCAAGGTAGTTCTGAAGGGAAACCCAGTATTACCCAAGTGTTCATCACATTAAAGACGTTTGAACACCTTTAGTACACTAAAGTCATGGCACTGTTGTTCTTTTGGCTAGACGTCAGAGGAGAAGACACTGATTTAGAGTGAACACCATGAAGGAGACGGAGGGGGACTACCAGCAGTGGTTGAGGTTACATGATGCAGAGAAAGTGCAACCGTCATTGGGAGGTATCATATTCTGCCCGGTCCTGACAGAGACTCCTCTCCAGGTTGAATAGAACCATTGTTTGGACAAGGCCTCCATGACACAGGCCATTTCATTACAGAATGAGCCCAGGGAGAGGCAGTGGATGGTGGCTGCCCCTCCCCTCCTCATGCTCCTGTCAATGAGCTCCTTTCTTTCCTCCTCTGGGCTACCTGCATGAAGAGGATAACCATGAGGGCGACACACTCTCAGGAACAAATGGCTACTCTCCATCACGGCGACTGCATACAGAGGGAATTATTCAGTAAAAAGATATGAGTAACTTAAAGGTGTCTGATGTAATACCTGTCCTGTGACCAAACTACCAGCAGATGGGTGAGACATGCCAAACCGTCACCCTGCTGTGTCTTTATCTTCTTCACTCATCAACAAACCTAAAAGCTATTTGTAACGTCTGAAGCTTTGACTCCTAACCTGAAATATTCAGAGGATGGGTTCTCTTATTTCACTGCAGTCACACCAACACTTCTGCGCTGCAACGCTTCAAAGGTGCTACAGACAGGAGAACCTCTACAGGTGCTGATGTGAGCTAAATAACAAGGACTTATGCTTGATTGCCAAGCTGATGATTTATATGAACCATGTCTTGTTTCAGAACTCCTCAGTTCTTTGACTCTTCTCACCTTTAAATCTTTGCTGGTTGATCTGTCTCTGCTGCCGTCCCGTGTTTGTGGCTTCGCCTGAACATGCTGTCAGCAGGTTGGTAGGAGAGATGCTGTCTAGTTGACCTTTGACGAGGGTGTTCACTTACTCCTAAATGAGCAAAGTCAGGTCAAGTGAAACATAATACTCATGTTGCACAGGGTGTGTATAACCAGAGTAGTAAGAAAAATGTTTTTTTGCACGTAACGGGTGGGTGGGTAAGAGACTGGGCCTGTGGGCCAGGTTAATTCATTTCCTAGCAAATCTTGGATTCTCAAGCTGAACTTCTGCAGAGGAGCTGAAGTTTCTCCTTCTGGGAGACCCCTCCGAAGACTGTAGTTGGGATTTTCAGAAGACCTCGGCTGAGTTCAAGTTCTTTGCTGAGTCGTCACTTTGCAGCTTTTCAGGTTGCAAGAAGGACAATCCTCTTGCTCTGAGCCTTCTTAAACTTTCTGGATGGTGTTTTGGAGCGTTCCATTCTGCTGTGGTCCTTGGGTACTTTAGTGTCAAAGTTTAAGATGGTGGTTACCTTGAGGCCTGTTGGTAGGGAGGAAATGGTCCTGCTACTATAGCCACTTTGGGCTAAAGGTAAATGACTGATATTTGAGGCTACCAGAAACACCTGGTGATCCCAAGTTAATGGTGACGACAAACTTTTGGAGATCTAAAACACCTTCAGGAAACGTTCGGTGGATATTGGATGCATGGAGTCTGAATGGCAACCAGAGGATCAATTCAGGTGGTCCAAATGCTTCCCAGATACCTCCTTCAGGGACATTTTCCTGGCACATCCCACTGGGAGAACAGCCTGGAGCAGACTCTGAAAACATTGGAGGGATTTTATTTCTGACCTGCGAATGGGCATTATTTCTGACCAGGGATGTCAGACCAGACAGACAGGGATGCCTGTCTCTAAGGATGATTTCAACCACGCTTGAAGAGCTGCTTGCACCAGGATAAGGTTCTTTAGGTTCTGATTCAAATCTCATGAGCAAGGGTGGGAGTTGGAGGGAATGTGACCTTATTGACAGCTTTTCTTGTTGGCCCAGCTCTTTGTTCCCCACGACAGTCTGGAGCGAGGTCCAAATCAGTCCGCCTCCTGTTCCATCAATCATAAACAACTCCTTCATGCTGAAGGTCATGTTCTGAAGACATCATCAGCAGAAAGCAAGAACCAGATTGCCTCATTGGACCAGACACCACACATATGTTGGAGACCCTTTAACTCATAGTTTTTGTAACAAATGTGTGATTTTTAAAACAGGACAGACTTCAAAGATCACAAGGAGAACTGCTCTTGAACTTTGGAATCACTTCTGAACTTTTGAAACTAATAACCGTCTGCTTGGCTGTTGGGTCTCAGCTGCAGACCTTTCCTCATTAACAGAAACTCGGGGGAATGCTGTGTCCTGGTGTTTCAGCCCTGAACTTTTGCATTTGTCTCCAAATGCAAAAGGCCACAGAACCGAAGGCTGTCCTCCCGTTTACCCGTCCCGTCGCCTTTTCCTCCCCTCTGCCGTCTGTCCCCCTCCCTTCCCATCTGTGGCCTCTACGACCTCTTTGTGAACTCCTGTGGCTGCGCTTGTTCTGGTTTTATTGGAACCATCCCTCCAATATTCCTATTAGCCACCATGTAAAGATTATGGGTTGTGCAGTGTTTGGGTATCCATGTCGAAGCTCAGGTCATGATTGGAGAGTCGTAGGGGAAGAGCAGCAGAAAGCAGAGACCTGAACACGCAGAAAACCACAGAGAAACTCAAGACGGGAGGCTTATGAAAAGAAAACAGGCACACTGATGATGATGCGCGTCAAGTCAGTGGCAATTTAAAGGAAAATTCAGATGGATTACAAGAACTGTGGAAGTCAGCAGGAGAGAAATAGGGAAGTAATGATGGGAATCTTGTCCAGTTTCCAAATTCCAGAATATCTGGTCCAGCTCAGCAAGAAACATTCAGTCTCCAAACGTCACTTTGCTTTAATTAAGTAAAGGTTTTACATATATGTGTAAATCCAAATAAATCACTGCTATTCAGAATAATTAAAAAACAAACCATAATTTCATCAGTATAATCTCCTGCTGGCATAACTCTGCATCAGACCTGGTTGGGAAACCATCACCTCCATGTTAACAGTCCAGTATGTTGAACTGGGTAAAAGTGAAGCTTTTGCCATCATTCGCAACCAAAATTTGACTCATTAGATGAGACGAAGTCGTATTCTGGCATTCCTCAAAGTTTTTATACACTGTTATACCCCAGATATTTGATTGGATTGTGGTCTACTGTTAGCTCCTAACATTATTAGGAGCTAATGCTATTAGCTAGAGCTAGTACCATTATCGAGTCAACATCATTAGCAGGAGCTAACACGAAACCAAAACAAATTGGAAGATAATGAAATGTCAATGAAGTCTATGTAACAAGACATTCTGACACATTTGAGAAAATATGTTAGAATGGTTAGCACTTATTCCAGTGCTAACTATGAACAGATTGTTAGAAACTGGAGTTCTTTGCAGCATATGCTCTGCTTCCAGATCGGCACTTCAAATGGCAGCAGCACAAACAGCTTTTAATCTGACTCCATCATTTCTGCATTTGCTTCAATTTCAATGTTCAAACTGAAAGGGATGAATGTTATCACACAAAAATGACTGCTCTGGCTGGATGGAGCTAGCACTGTAGCATCTAGCATATGTAATCAAACTGGAGGGATTGTGGGCCTCTAAGACCACCGTTGAGGTCATCGTTGACATTTCAGATGTTTCCAAACAATTCCTCATCCTCAGCGTCAGCCTTGGGACGAAGGTGTGATCCAGGATCAAATTCCTTACAAGCTGAAACCATATCTGGGAAGTTCTGTCAGGAAAGGAATCTCAGTGAGCCGAGGCCTTCAACATGACGTGATGCTCTTCATCCACGGCTCATGTTCTGGATCACTCTCACACCAGAGTCCACCACATGAGTCAGCTCTGTTGGGATGCATCGCTGTCCAAACAGTGACATGTGTCACTGAATTTCCTCCGAAAAGCTTTCCCAAAAAATCAGTCTCGGTTTTTTAGAGTCTCTAGTCCTTGGTACCTGAAAGTTGAGCATGTGAGGAGTGAAAACTAGACCAGAACCAGGGCTGCCACTGATTTCCTCAGAACTGATGAGCTTTTAACCACCTGTTTCCCTGAGAGGCTGCATGATTTTAGGAACGTCACAGCTTAAAAAAAAACTGACAAAGTAATATCACATAGTTGAAACCAGAAATTACATGCACCAAATAAAAAGATATGTCCCCCGTTTTTGTCTCACTTTCTTATTTTAGGTCAGAATCCCCAAAATTAGATCAATTTTCTAAAACCTTAAAAACGACAGAAAATGTCAGATTTATTTATTAATGTCTGCACAAGCAGTAGTTTACATTCAGAATGTTTACTGTCTCTTTAAGCAGTGAGGGAACCAATCAGAGGCTGTGGAGGCCTCAGGAGACACTGAGGGGAACTTCCTTCTTCACAAAATGTAAACAAAATGGAGTCTCGTCAAATTTTAGTGGTTGGAGGATTTTTCTTTTGTCTTTGGCTAAAGACCACAAATAATTTCTCCCTGTAGTGCGAGACTCGCTCGTTTGTTTTGGTTGCATTTACCCAGAGAGCCCTGCAACTGTGGTCCACTTCCTGCTTTTGGAGCGGTCTCCGGTCCGCTTGGCATTCATATGCATTCAAACCGAACCAGAGTTCACTTCAACCAAACCCAGGCCGAGGTTAGCAGACGGACCAGAGTTCACTTTTTTGATCCACATCAGAGTTCGATTTCGCATTCACTCCTCCCCAAACGAGCCAGACTTTAAAGGTAGATGAGCTGGAGTTGGATTAATGTGGATTAAAGAGGGCTGGTGTTAATTGAATGGCGAACTGGTTGGAACACTATCGGAACAAAACCTCGGGTTCTACCCGGTCATTAAACCTGCAGGATGGAAACGTTGCAGATGAACTTTGGTTCCTTGTTTCTGGTTTGGCATTCTTCTGGACCACCAATCTTTACATTTTCCCCCTTCCTGCAGCTGGGAAGATTCAAATCACGTTTCAGTCCTCCAACAAATAGTCCTGATCAGATTACCCAGAATTCACCTGTTCCAGATTAAAACCGGGCTCAGAACCGAGCCCATTGTTTTCCCCAACGTTCTCCTCTCTGCATTCCTGGTTACCAGGGTGGAGCCGTGAAGCTGCTGGGAATTAACTCCCAAATGTTCCTGCTGGAAGCTGCTAATCAGCCGACTTTGATGGGATTTCACCGGGCCGGGATAAAGGTACGGCCCAAATTACAGCCGTAAATCTGTGGCAGCGGCGTTCCCCTCGGAGCGCCTGGCTGCGGGAGGAGCTTTCGGAGCCACTCCAGGGAATTCAGTTTGCACAATTTGTCTTTGTAGCAGGAGAGCTGGCACGGCGCTCAGCTCCAGGATGTCATGACCGGACCAGCAGAAGTGCTTATTCCGCATTGTGTACTGGTTCCTGACACAGGGGAGCCTGGCGTGGCGCGCCGCCCAGCCGTCCGACTCCAGCTTCTTCTCACCACAACAGTTTGTAAGGAAGCTGGTGAATTTCCACCAACCTCGGCGTGAACCCGACCACTTAGCCATGAGAGACTCCTCGTTGTTCGGCGAGGCCGGAGTCTGATTAGCAGTGGGGAAGAGAGACAGATGGGAAAATGGAAAGCAGAGCTGGCACCTCCAGCAGGTTTATTTCAGGCTGTGACAGTGAGCCGTCCTGAAAACAGGACGGCGTCTAAAGCCGGGTCCACGGAAACACAAAGGGGTCGTGACAAGTAGACGTGGCGTTCCTTCGCTTCTTCTCTCCGCTCTGGAAGATAAAGGAAGGGAAAAAATTGGATTATTTTCCTCCCCGGATCTCTGAACCCAGCAGGACGGAGCGAAGACGTGCCTGGGAACAATTTGTCCCAATCCATTACGGATGGAAAATGCAGGCCACGCTCCGAGCCCGATGTCGAATCGTGGAGATGAAAAGAAGATTATCAAACCAGGTTCTGTTTCCACCTGCTGAGCTTCATCCAGGGTTAACCTGCTGCTTTCTGACCAGGGATGGAAACAGTTTGACCCAATAAACTCCTGACAGGTTCATCAGTCACTGTGAAACCTGGAAGGCTCCAAACTGCAGCATGAACAAACAGCATCTGTTGGTTTAGCCAGACGTTTTGTTTTTAACGCACAGTGCAAGTGGAACCAAAGTAGACTCGTGGACATTTAGTTTAAAATGCACCAGAACAATGTTGTGTACACGGAAATTGGTAGATATTTAGTTTAAAAATATGTTTTTCTATCTAGAGCTGGTTTTGGTCGTGTATTAGAAGTGTGAACCTGGATTGACTCAGAGTCACAGATCCAGTATTTTTGAAACGGTTGGGATTCAAATCCCCAGCTATGAACCTAAATCAGTTTATTCATGGCTCCAGTTCATAAAACATCATCTCCATTCAATCATCTACTCTAATTGGTCCTAGTTACCAATCAGTGCATTAAGCTCCGTTTATTACTCAAATGTAAGAGGTAACCTAGCAGAGCATCAAGTCATTGACTTGAAGCGCTCAGTCCGCTGGGCCAGCAGGGGGCAACAGTGGAGAGGAAGAACCCCTTCTAAACCAGAACCCGAGCCTGGCTTGGTACCACCGACCGCCTGCCATGACCAACTGGAGGTTTGAGAAGTCGGAGCAGAAGAACTGAACCAGGAGAACTTCCTGTTAGAGAAAAGTTAAAGTTCAGGCAGCATCAACTGATCGCATGTTCCTATCCAGGAAGGAACCACAGCCAAACAGCCCCAGACAAAAAATTAGAAACGACCTAAATAACAGCAAATAATGCAAGTTGTAGAGCAGTTGGAGAAGAAAGTGAGGAAAAGTGGTCAGTTTGTCTAAACCTTGAAGAGGGAGGCAGAGTCTGGGAGAAGCGTCCTTCCTCTAATCCCCACTCAGCTCAGCTGGGCAAACATCCACGTCTTCAGCTTCGTCAGAAAGGACAGTCTCAAGCCGAGTCCTGGTCACAGACATTCCTCCTTTTATGGCTGTAACTCATGTCATCCAAGTATCTTCAGTCGTCCTGGATGGTGATGCTGCGGGCAGAAAGGATCTTCAGTAGCTGTCAGTTGTAAAATGAACATGGCATGCTAGCAGCTCGATATCCAGGCAGCAGACCAGGTTAAACAGCAAAACCTCCTGGATGACTCCACCAGCTGCTAATCCACCTCCTTTGCTTTTGTGGTTTCTCATTAAATCTGTCTGGCTGTAGCGGCAGAGAGAAGCTGGAGTAGAGGACAGGAGCCTCGTTACGGTGGATGGAAGAGATGGTTTCTCTTTAACTCCTCTGAGATTTGGGCTCACTGGAGCCTCCCTGCTGTGCTGTTATCATTTCACTTTCAGTAACTTCTCCGGGTTTTTATATAAATCATCCTTTTTCCTTCACTTTCCATTAATTTATTGGTTTGAGTCACATGGCTCTTAATTTACGAGACGTTTGAGCATTTCAGTCCTAAATTATTTATTCTGCTCAACATTAAGATCGACTTTTTTCTCTGCCCCTTTCTGTGGTTTTACACTCAGGCCTATTTTTAGTTGCTGGAGTATAAAAACCCCCACATGTAGACCAGAACAAGTTTCCCTCAGACCTTCCAGGTTCATGGCCTGGCATCTCTTGCTCACATTATGGGAAGAGCTTGGAGGAACGGGACGATGTTCCGGCACGGATGAGGGCAAAGCGTAAACAGCAGCCTGGCCGCCCTGCAGCGCGCCGATGGAGAGGAAGTGATGCCCGCTCCGAGGAATGCGATCGGTTTCCCTGCCCAGCTAATGCACAGCACTGATGGAATGGCTTCTGCTAATAAAAACAAATAATTACTGCAATTTGCTATAAATACGGCACTCTGGCTTGACCTGGCAGCACGTCAGGAAACAAACCATCAAGAACAAGAGTTACTACCGCTGGATGACCTGCTAGACTTCAGCCTTACAGACGCTTTCCTGAAATAGAAAGGCTGCAGCGGCTTTTTTAAGGTTTTCAGATCTCATTGGTCCACAGGACCTCGACCTTCTCCGTCTCATGGGGGGTTGTTTAAAAAGAAACAGTTTCCATTTTCCGTATCTCAGCAGTTTCAATCATAGAAACTCTGGAAAGATGAACGGATAGAAAAACACTTTGCTCCAATCTGATGGCTGAACAACAGATTAAAAACTAGATATTTGTTGTTGGGCTCATATGTCTTATTCAAAGCAGACGGATGGAAGAAGATTCTCTGATCCAAACTGAATATCACACACCATCCATCTGCATTATGAAGCATGGCAGTGGCAGCATCATGCCCTGAACATTCAGCCACAAATGAGATCCAACTGAAAATCTGCAGTGAGGCTTAAACACTTGTGTTCTCCGTCCTGTCTCACTGAACTTCAGCCACACTTTTCAGATTTTTACCAGTAAAATCTGGTGAAATCCATGAATCATTTTCCTTCTGCTTCACTTTCAGGATCTTCTTTTTGTTTCACATAAAATCCAAATAAAAGACCATGAAGGTTTTGGTGGCAATGTGAACAAATCGATTCAGGAGGTGCGAATACTTTTGGAAGGCGTCAGAAATGTTAAAACGCTGCAGAAAAGCACGCCACACTTTTCAGATCCTATCGTTCGCAGAGACGTCTTCCCCGATCTGTGCTGATCCGACAGAATATTCCAATTAATCGTCAACAGGTTTGATTAGTTTTCCAAGAAAGGGCCGTCTGACTGAAAGTGTGTGTGACGGGTCCAGATGGATGGAGGGAGGCAGTGACTCAGGCGGCTGACGGGAACCGCTCTACATGCTCTCTAAACAAGCGAAGCTGCAGCAGACGCTGGAGAACAGCAGGTTTCAGTGGCCCATTAAGAACTTTAATGAAGTTTATTTCTCAAAGAGAGCTATGAAGAAAGTAATCTGGAGTCTCTTTGAGTTGGAAACCTTTCAGACGGTTTTTCTTGGACGCTCTGAGCGGCTCGGAGGATCTGAAGGGATTTGTTCGTGTGTGTTTTCAGAAGTCTCCCTGAAGCCAGCAGCTGAAGTAATCCTTTGATTTCTGCATGATCATGATCTGTGGTGCTCTGGCCGGCAGCAAGGATGAATAAATTACATTTTATTTATGACTCTGACTCAAACGCTGAGCTCTCCGCTGCTTTCAAAGAGAGTTTTGGGTAAAATGAGCGTCTGACTGACTGACAGAGCTGCATATTGAACTCAGAAGGTGTCCTGGACAAAACAAATGGCACCCCAACCTGCTTCAGACGCGTTCAACAAGCTGCATCCAGGCTAAATATCCCACCCAGTCCAAAGAAGACATGAATAATGGCTCTCAGGTTGCTTCAGAGGGCATCAGCCCAGATTTACAGGCCAGGAGTTTAACGTTCCTCTGGAACTGGCCAAAACACTCAAACACCTAATAAACACAACG
Organism: Poecilia formosa; assembly: GCF_000485575.1. NCBI lineage: Eukaryota > Metazoa > Chordata > Actinopteri > Cyprinodontiformes > Poeciliidae > Poecilia > Poecilia formosa. The sequence continues at coordinate 439,207 of NW_006799986.1, read as the reverse complement.
GCTCCTGATGTGGCCAAATGTACGGCAAACGCTTCCAGCAGCTGGAGGTCAAAGGTTTACGCTTTTCAACGCAAAGGGAGACGAAGCCCAACGGCTCATCACTGGGATGGAAACGGACCCTGCAGCAGCGACCTGGCGCACCACAAACAGCGTTTTAATCCAGATTACATGGGTCAGACGGACAGAAGGAGCAGCCTTGTTTGGGTATAGCTTAGGCCGGCTGGGCTCCAGAGACGGCTACTATCCTCAGTTATATATGCAAAGTACCAGAAGAAGATAAATTACTCACCCTGCAACTTTCAAGACAAGTTTATTTGTAAAAAACTTTTCAACAAAACAAAAACATCAGAAAATAACCAATTATGAAACAAGTAATTTGTTAAATATCCCAGTCAAAATCAAGCTGATAATCATCAGATATATTGATCAATGTACCGATCAAAAGCAACTCTAATCAGACGGGATTTTAGAACCGGCTGTCTTCGTTTTCTGGAAGTTTGTTCCAGATTTGTGGTGTCCAGAAGCTGAATGCTGCTTCTCCAGGTTTGGTTCTGGTTCTGATGCAGAGCAGAACCAGAACCAGAAGACCTGAGAGGTCTGGAAGGTTCTTCCAACAGCAGCAGGGATTTATAAACTAACAGAAATATTTTAAAGTGTATTCTCTGCAGGAATCAAAGCCACTAAAGGGAAACGCTGGATGAGTTTCTCCGCTCAGAGACTTTAGTCCTCTGGTCCTGGAAATGTTCTGCAGCTGCTAGTGGGCCCACTGTGGAACCGGCAGAGGTCAGAGGTCAACTTGATCTCTAGTTTCCAGCTGGAATGACTGTGTGTTGACTCTAGATCTATAAGTCTAGATCTATAAGTCTAGATTGTTTTGTTTCTGTTCTAAGCATCTGCTCAGTGATTGGATGGTTCAGAGTCACCTGGTGACGTCATAATGTAGAGCTGCATATCATCTGCATAGTTATGGTCGCTAATCTTGTAACCTGAGCTGGTTGGACCTGATGGATGTTACATATGAGGGGTCCCAGCACTGAACCGGTCTGAACTGGGTTTCATTCAGGAATCTCTCCAGCTTCCTAATCCGGGTTTTCCCACAGTAGAGTCGACGTTTTCTAAGTCAGTCAGGAAGTTTGATTCGGTCTTATCTGCACCTCCTTCAGCTTGTCTGCCGTTTCTCCAGTTTGCTGTAAATTGCAGACAGGACTTGTGATGACTTTCTCTTTGCTAATCTGGTGACAGGTTGTCCCAGCAGACCGTAAACCTCTTGGCTGCGTCTCTGAATACTTTCCTTGTGATTTTAGCTGGACGTTCTTCTCCTGGAAGGTTTTTTCATCAGCTTTCATCAAACACCTGATTCCTGTTTCTGCTTCCCATCCAAACGGCCTCGGATCAAAACTGCCGGCTTCGTGATGATGGGAAGAATGAAAACTATGAAGCATTTGAAGCAGCAACCTGTTGGGGTTGGAGCTAATAACCGAAGGTGACTCATCTGTCGTCCTGCTTTGGAGATGAAGCTGTCCTGTTGTTATGAAGTGTTTTTATAACAACACATTGTTCCCAGGTCTGGATCTGCTTTTCCTCTCTGTAACAACTCCCCTGTGCTGCAGCAGCAATGAAAAGACTTTAAAGTTCAATTCCTGTCGAGAGACTTTCAAGGTTTCTTGTTGCAAAGGGACCTGGGCACACATCCTGCGGGAGAACCGTTTCCTTCCTCTGACCCGAAATGTTTCGCTGCACAAGTGTTAAGATGTTCCCGCCTCAGGAGCAGGGCTGGTTCTCCTACAACGTGCCGCACAAGAATTTAGCAGGAAATGAACTTCCAAGCTGCGAGGAGTGTCGAGACGTTTACCCTGGCTCTGTGGATCCTTCTGAGACGGGTCAGAACCTTCTGGTTCAGAACAGATCCTACTGTCCTGCTCTGATAGATGTGGAGCTAATTCTCCTTTTGACAGCCTCATAAAACCTTATTTTATTTTATTTCTGGAAGTCTTAAAGATTCTGAGTCATTACGTCCATTTTCTGTTGCATAACGGAGACATTTTAAGACTTTTAATTAAAACTGAAAGCTATTTAATTAGAAAAGTGCATGTCTTAAAAAGAAGTATTTATGGGTCAGCACACTGCTAAGGAAACCTCTGTACTTTCTTCTTGTTTTGCTTTTCACAATGAAAGAAACCGCAAGACATTGCTGCCCCTCAACAACAGAGTCTGATTCACATGAAGGAGCCTCTGCCTCTTCCAGGGACTCAAATTATTAAATTTGAGTCATTTTTTTAACGAGCATGAGCCGTTTTCTGGACTATGCAACATGTGTGCTGTTCTCTGTTCATATATAGTTTTATGTTGCCAAATACCTGGCAGATAATTATTGTTCTTTTGACAAAGTACAACAAAACCAAATAAACCCTCTGACTGTTTTCATCTGCTACGCAGATCAGGATTTCATTCAAGCTCTTCTTTCGAAGCCGTGAGTAAAACAATCACTTCCTGAAGTCCAAACCAGACAGGTTGGTGTGTAATTTCAGATCTGACCCTGATGAGGGCGATGCCATGTGTGGTTGTGTTTGCCACATGGTGGGTGTCAACACGGTTGAAGGTAGCGCCTTAGCATTAGCTTCCGCTTCAGACCATTTTCATATAGCAGTTTAGCATTAGCTTCTTCCAACTACCTTGGAATAGTGCTAATGTTTACGATTAGTGCTTTAGGATTAGTGCCGCTAACCTTTTAGCTAACAGTGCTAGCTGCTAGCTTTGGTGATGGTCAGGCTAATGGATGCGGTTGGACAGGCTATGATGTTTGCAGACGTCTAGAAAAACCAACTGGCGAAGTACGCAGCCTGTGGTGAATAGTCGATACATTTATCCAGTGATCCAATCTTAGTTCATATTCTACCTCCTTTACTTCTACTGTCACCTTGATTGAAGCCAAAGGCCGCAACTCAGTCATAAACAATAGTTAATGCTGTTTTTAATGATCCAGACAAAGTTTTTATTTTCCGCAGAGTGCCTCCAAGTGCAGCGACATTGTATTCACTCAAAAACTATCCAAAATTAGAACAAGCAGAATGAAAGAATATATGATATTTCTTCTGGAGAAAGCTTAGAAATGTTTTAATAAGGAAATGCTTTTGCACTTTGTGTGGGTAAGCCAGCCGACGTTGGCTCCTCTAATCGATTAGCTTTGCTCAGTCTGGTATATTTTCCTGCCATTTGTGAAATTAATGGGAAACGCTTTCCATGGATTTTCCTTTGCGAGTTATTTACAGCGAAGGTGCGCCGTGTCCATCTGGGACTGTCGTTTTCATATTTAACCGTTTCTTATTTCTGCTAGTGGAAAGCTTTTTCAGCGCTGGTTGATGGAGCGCCTGGTGACGGCGTCACGTAATCAGCCACATGGTTTGAGTCCTTTGCTGAAATTCTGCAAATCGCAGCCTGTGGTTTAAATCTTCAGCCCGTTTAAACTAATCACAAATAGGCAACTTTGTACTTTTTGGCAACTAATTCCTACATTTTGTAACTTTTTTGTTCTAAATTGGTGAATCAGTCCGTTCATGATTAAATCGTTCCGCCACCCAAAATCAGTCCAAAGCGTAATCATCATTTGTTGGACTGATCTTGCATATGGCCAACCTTAATATCAACAAGAATGAAAGGAAAGGGCTGCAGAGATTGTTGTGTCTAGAGACGGTACCAATAAGGAAACGAAACGAGGCCTTGTAGATAGTCAGAAATGGTTGGACATGGGAGTAGAATGGATGCTGAGGCTGGAGCCACCAGGCAGGAGGCCGAAAGGAAATCCAAAATCAGAGATTAATGAATGTGATGAAAGACCAGGTGGTGTCAGGAACCAGAAAACAGGACTAATTGGAGAGGGAGAGAGAGGTTTGCATGCTGTAAACTCCTGAAGCCAAAGTCAAATTTCATGTTTGTGCCATAATAATCTTTGCCATTAAAGCGGATTCAGATTCTGAGGTCCGTCCTGGTCTCCAGAGGAGATAAAAGAAGCCAGATAACTGATAGTTTGGATTAATAACATGATGTCAGTCAGGTGTAAACGTCTGTTTGTGGCAGAAGATGCCTGAGTGAAGTTCTTCAAAGCTCCTGGTTAATCTGCTGTTTAGTCTGTCCTACAATCAACATTCCCAGAAGTCTTCTCCGTGTCTAGACTGCTGCAAAAACCCAAAGGTAATCATCCAAATAAAAGGTGTGAGAGCGTGTTTACAGAAAGGTGCTTATTTAAACGCTCGGGCTGAAGAGGTTCATAAAGACCTTGTAAAAACGGGAACAAAAGAGAGGATTACATCCCAGCAGGCTGATGCAGTTCTGTCTGCTTCCTCCGTTTTTCTCCTCTAAGGCTTATTTTTAGAACCAGCTTTCAAAAGTTTCCATAATTATCCAGAAGAGTAACTCTGCTGAATGCTTCTCGCTGTTGCTGGATGACTTCATCGGAAACGTCCAGGTAAACACGGCTGCTGATTGGCTCCTTGGCACACCTGAAGAGTTCACGCTGCAAGAATCTCAACATCGGAAGTCTGCAGGGAATCAGACAGTTGATGATTATTATCTGAAATGTTTTCCCGTCTTTGAGCTCAGTGACGACGTCAGCGTAAAGTCCCTTCGGCCATTAATAAGCATAATGTATGGAAAAACACCAAGAAGGATTTGAACAGATGAGAGCGGTTCAAGTTGGACTAAACATAAACGGGGCTAAAAAGTTGCTTTTTAACGTATCACCAGAGATCATGATCAAAAATGTATCCTCTCGATAGTCCCAAAGTCTACATCTTTGATTGGTTTGGTGTCAACATGAAGGAGATTTCTCTGTCCAAGTTTCCTCTATTGTCCTTATTTTACAGGATTAACAAAGCGGAACGTCTGTCACTTACATATCAGGAAAAAAAGGATCTGGAATGTTTTCAAAACACCAAACACAGCAGAGAAAATCTCCATTTATAAAACCATGACAGCAACACCAGAAAGCAGTTTCCTGTGTAACCCTGAGCTTCACCTCAACGTTTGCTACAAGTTTCCGCCTCATGTTCTACCTGCCAACATTCAACCGCAAATGGTCAGCTGATCAATGTTATTTCAGGGTCACCAATGGCAACCACAGAGAAAAGCGCCAAGACATTTCACAAGGCAGAGACTGATGGAAGATGGAGAGTCGAGGAAAATCTGGTAGCTACAGCGGCAGCGTGACAAATAAAGGTTAAACACAGCTACCGCCATTTTAGGAGGCCTCTGACGCGGCAGTTTTCATTTTCCCCACTGTTTGTTCACGGAGTCCATGAATAAATATCAAGTTTTAAAGTCTGTCTGAATTTTGCGGAAAGCCTTTGCAAAAGAGTTGAAGCTGTTGTTGCTGAGTCGGCCCACATCATATGAGATCCTGAGCCTTAAAATGGGATTCAGAAAAAGTTTGTGAAGCCACAAAAGCACAAATTTGTGCATCTGAAGTCCATCAGTCTCCATACAGGAAGATTAGTCCCAAAAGGAAAACATCCCCATATTTCCAGGATTGGACATCCCAGCAGGTTGACCAAAGCGTTGGTTGAACCAGTTTGGATGTTTGGAAGAGCTGAAGGAGAAATCCTTTTCTTTCCAAAAACAAGATGGCAGTAGGACTGAGGTTAGCAAAGCTGCATCTGAAGGAAGGACAAGACGTCTGGGACAAAGTCCTCAGGACAGATGAGACCAAAGTGGAGACATTGGACCATGATGGAGGAAACCAACCAGCAGATCAGTCACTGAGCGGACCACCATGTTTTCTGTGTGCGGTGAGTCCAAACTGGGTCATCAAGTGAACCATGATCCCAAACCCAGCAGCAGAATGCCTGAAAGAGAGAGGAATCGAGGTTCTACAGTGGCCTAGTCAAAGCCTCCAACTGGTTAAAATGCTTGACCCCAAGAGAGTTGTGCAGCAATTTGTCTACAAAACGTAACAAAGTGAAGCAGGACAGCAGAGAGCACTGAGGATGTGAGATTGATTAATTTGTGGTTTTATCCAAATTTCTCATCATTGTTCTTGTATGTGAAATTCCTCTGCTTGGTGGAAACCTCAATATTTGGGCTGTCTCCTTGTTTATGATCGTGTTGTTTTCTCATAATTACTTTTAACAGCTATTGACGTCAAAACAAACCGTTTTCACTTGTAGCTTTTATTTCTGTAAGTTTGCTGTGTCTCTTCTCAGAAGCGCCACGTCCATTGTGTGTTTTTCCTCAGAATCGCAGAGCAGATTAACTCACACCATGCCCTCGCCGACCTCTTACTGTACTGTGCTTATACGTTTGCATTTGAGCACATCCAAATTCCACTCTGTCAGTGAAGTATGGCAGTGTGAGTTTAAGACCATTTCCACAAAAAGACTGCTTCCTCTTCCATTTCTTTCCATTTTTATACATCCTCTTTGTCGTTTCAAAGCGGCTCTGTCTCTCCAACTCAAACAAGCCAGCACAGATTGCTTGGCTCTTCCCCTGAAACCAGACCAAGGATGTGCTGGTTGGACCTGGAGGACGCACAGCCAATGTGCCCTGTTGCTTCTTCTGCTGCTCTCAGGCTTTGGAAAGGGAATTAGGACGGTGCATTCCTGGTCGTTACAAAAGCAAGTACAGGTTTCCGTTTCATGTGCCATCGTAGCAGATGGTACACTTCAGGGGTTTTACAGTCTCCTGTTTTTGGTTTCATAAATGTGAGGATGGTAAAAAGATGATATTCTAACACAAACACTGAGGTCAGCAGCAGCTCAGGGTTCAACTCATTGGTTGCAGATCAACACAATCTGCTTTTTTCCTAACTGAGATTTCACCTGGATAGCAGTCCAAGTTCCAGGCTTTGTGTCCTTAAGGATTAAAATGCCAGATGTGGACGATAATGAACGATTTTCTTGCCTTAAAACAGGCGTCCTTTTACTCACGTCAAACTTCCTATCTTGTCTAGTTTCATTGGGAATTTTCCCTCACCTAACCAGTTCGTCCGATACCAGCTGCCAACATCAACTGAGACACTAGATGTGTTGAGTTATTGAAGTGAATGCAGTGGGTTTCTTCTTCTGTAAAGGAATTGGGAACCAACAAGCCGCATACACAGCGAGTAACTTAAGAGCTGAGTAACCACAATCGTTCATAGAAAACCTTTTTCTATAGATGCAACTGGCATTAAATGTTCACCAGGTGTTGGGAAGAACCCAAGAAACCAAAACAAATAAGTTGTTATAATGCACACCTCCACCTCCCTTTCCCACACAAAGAGGTGAAAAATGGTCAGAAAGCCATCCTGCCCATTATCAGTACAAATGAATATCAGCTGGTCGTTACCACAAGCAACATCTCATGATGGGCAAAGCCAACAAACTCTCCTTCACAACCTCATTGTCGCAAAACTTTCTGATGGTTATAGAAGCATTTCTAAAGCTGTGAACGTTGCAGAGGGCACCAGCGTTACTGGTGCCATAATCTGGAAGTGGAAGATAATTGGACCATAAAGCAGCCAAGACCTCGCACGATTTCTGACAGATGAGTGAAAAAACTTTTCAGAAGAGTCGTCCAAAAGCCAATGACCATCAGTACAGAGAAAGACCTGGACCTAGCAGGTACAGTTGTTTCAAAGGAAACGGTAAGCAATGCACTCAACGGCCTGTGTGCACGCTCACCATGCAAGACTCCACTTCTGAAGAAAAAGCCTGCTGAAGCTTGTTTAAAGTTTGCTGGGAGAACACTCTGGTCAGCTGAGAGCAAAACTAAACTGTTTGGATGCCATAACACAACCAGGTTAGGAGGACAGCGTGCACCCCAAAAACGGTGAAGTTTGGAGGTGGAAGCATCATGCTGTGGGGTTGTTTTTCTGCGTATGGTACAGGATGAATGGAAAAATGCACTGAGACATTGTTGAGAGAAGTCTGCTGCCATCTACCAGACTGATGAAGATTAAATGAAAGTGGCCAAAGAAATCGGCTAGAACGGCCCAGCCAACCACCTGACATGAATCCAACTGAGAAAGAATTAAAAACCATTTAACAGAAGATCTAATGACTGTGAATGTGTTGAAATCACACCTGACCAATGCATGAGGCCAGTTTCTACGTACAGGAGGCACAATGAAGTTGTCACTACCAACAAAGACTTTTCTACAAAGTATTAAATATCAGTAAGCGTGTTAAATATGTTATTACAGTTTTGTTTTGGAGTCTTTGTACTTGGGTTCTTGCCAACACCTGGTGAACATTTAGCGTCCACAACACCTTTAGAAATATGTTTACTGTGACAGATTGTGATGTGTTCAAACCTTATTTTACATGCCGTGCCACTTGCTGGCTGCAGTGCCAATCATGCATCATCTGTTGTTTTCTTCGAATCTGAGATTGGACTGTAGGCGTTGAAGGTCCAGATGGGAAACCTACACCCCTCTCTTTAGCAACACTCTCCAGACGCAGAGGTTCAGCAGGTTCCAGCAAGTTAAGACTTTTTAATTCCACTTTGAATAAAATTTAAGACAGAAAAACCCCTAAATATTGGTGAAGATGGAGGGGGGACTCCTGCTGCATTAAGATTGAGCAGAGCAAAAACTGTTAAGTTTCTAAGGTCTGTTCTTGACTCTTGGCAGCAGGTCTGTGATTCTCGCACTGCAGATGGCTCTCCACAGCCTTAACCCCCATAGTGCCCGGCTTAAAAGTTTAGTGGCACAGAATGTACCTACCCTTACAGAAGCATTTAATTGCCAGAGCGAGGAAATAAATTCAGGAGCAGAGTGTCCTTATAACAAGAAACTTTCACAAGATTTAAAACTAGTTAAAACTAAAAAGTTTCTCGTCTTAACGAGACAAGTTTTTTATCTCATTATAACGACAAACTTTTCCGTTATAACAAGATAAAATTACGTTCCTCTGACAGATTAGGACTTCTTGAAAAGGCACAAAGTGGCTCCCCCGACTCTCCTGGTCGAGGCTTCTTGTGGACAACACTTAGCCATCCCAAGAGGGGCTGCTGTTTTACTGCCATGACCTTTCTTACTTAAACGAGGAGATATTACGCTTTTAACAAGATGTAAATCTGATAATGAGTTTATAATGAGAAACTGGTCCTGTATTTAATTTCAAGCTCTGGCAGATAAGTGAGGCCATCCTAGTGTCGTATGGGCTGGCAGCAGAAGTGAGCTAGTGGTGAAAACAGACGGCGTCCAGTCAGCTGGCAGTAAATACCCTTACCCAAGATAGATGCAAAAAAGCTAGCTAGCAAGCATACATTAGCGACAAGTTAGCGGTAGCCTCAGGTGCCTCGAGTCTGCAGCCGTCTCAAAGTTTTGGCTGACAGAGGAGAATAAACAGCCTTTACAAAACTAAATAGTCTTGCGATTAACTCATATAAGGCCAAATTACTTTAAAAAAAAAAACATTTTTAAAAAAAGAATTTAAGACATTTTAAGGCCTTAATTTTAGATGCATTAACTTAAGATGTTCCATGGATGCATGAAACACGGCCACACCTGGGTTTTCTGTAGTGTATTCACATCTGTAGAAAAGACCTGGACCAACAGGGGATTGTCCTAGATGTCTGTTTCCAGGCCATGGAGGAAATCTAGTCCTTCCAGCTTCCCGTTTGTTTTCTCCAGGGTCTCCTTCCAGTGGCCCAGACAAACCTGTGCAGAGAGGCACGAAGGAGGCGACCTGTTCGGATACCTGAACCACCTGGACTCCTCTTTCTGCAGAACGGACTCTACTTCAGCTTCCCCATATAATGGAGCTCCTTCTGAATAAGATACCAGGATAATTCAACTCCTTTGCATGACCAGGAAAGATCAATCACTTTTCAACTTCAGGTCCTTTGGTTTAGAGGAGTAGATTTCACAACCATGACTTCAAGATGTTATCAGAACTAAATTACCCCCAAAAACTCAGAGGTTCCCAGTCTAGACAGCCTCCTCTTCACGAGTACACCTTAAGATCCCGTCAAACAGCAGCGAAAAACGGGATCAGTGACAAGAGAAACCCCTAACGGAGGCCAGACTTTGGTCTGTCTTTGGTTTATGCTCTTTTACTTATGCTGAGTTGTTTCCTTTGATATCCTGTGATTGCCTCATGTGTGAATAGCACTACATAAATAAACTTGTCTTTGCCAGTCTAATAACCAAATAGCCATGAACAGCATCCTAAGGACGAAATGCCCCTCGAGACAAAAAACATTTACATTTTGCAGACTCAACCCTCAGGAAGCGACGTCGCTCCCTCTCCATTCTTTTCCCTGAAAAACAATCGCTTGTCCTCCTTCAGCAAAGCAACTGGCGAAAATTGGTGCATGTGAAATTTTGAGCTCGTACGCATCGGCTTACGGCGCAATACTAGGAAGTTGAGGAAAATTCAACGTTAGTTGCTACCGTGGATGTCGTGTCCCGTGTTGTTGAATTACCCTCTGTAACATGAAGGTCAAATTTCTCCAGGCTGCGCTCACACAGGACCAAAGGTTCGGACCAAAGCAGACTTTGTTTGTGTGCGGTTTGCGTTCACATTGTGCTTCTTTGCAAGCAGACTAATTTCTAAACAATGCTGGTGACAATCTTCATGCTGCTTCTCTGTTCTGCACATTTGTATTATTAAAACTATAATGGCATTTTGAGCACCATTTTAAATGTGCAGAGCAGCTCATTCAACACTGGTTTTGCAATGGGACATTTTTGAACAGCTTTGGTGAATCCTGGTACAAGCCAATGGAGTTGAGATGCTCTGCATGTTCTGACCCGCAACATGCTGGCAGCCGTGAACGGCGGCGGGTACGATGTCATTACATCACAGCATGCAGCGTCAGCAGCACTGAAGGGCTCGTTTTTACCTTGATCCGGAGCAACCGTGGCTCATGAAGTTCAGAAAGGTGTTTATTTCCTGCAGCTCACACTGGATCAGTTTCACCTCAGAAAGAGTCTGGGTCCGGTCCGGTTGTTTGGGCCGCACCAGGGTTTGCTGTAGTGTATTCACATCTGTAGAAAAGATCTGGACCAACAGGGGAAACAAACTCTGGTCCGTTTAAAACGGATCAATTGGATAAGGTGTGAAAAAACCATTAAATACTGCTGAGCTTCTTCTAGTCTTTTTGTAGCTCGAAGGCTTGCTTTTCCCTTTTTCTACAGTAATAATTGTTCTTACCTACGTGTTTAAAACATGCAGGGCGTTGTACCCTGAGGACCAGCACTGTGAAACACTGATCTACAAAGATAAGTGCTTATGAATAATCTGAGAAACCCCTTTCAATAATAATTACAGCCTATCAAATGCAGAGCGAGCACTGAGATACGTTTGGCCCTGGACTTAAAAAATATTGCGGCTTGCTGAAACTGGATAGCCGTTTCGAAATCATCTTGTCATCACAGAAATGAGAAATTATTTGCTTAGTCATACAGAGCACAATGTACCTTTAAGACCACGTTCTCGCGTACCAAACCCATCTATTACATAGACGTACCGCTGCTCATATTTTCCAGTGATTCCTGAAGTCACAAAACAGATGTTTCTGCACATTTATCGAGGTCCAGAGAAAAAACTGTTTATCTACCTGAGCGCTTCTTGCTCTGTCACGGAGTCCTGTCAGGAAGGACGGCTGTGATGTGGCTTCGATTGGAACGGCCTCTGTGGCCGCGGTGGTTAGACGTTTTTGGGGAACGTCACAGTTGGTGTAGGGGAATTTATCGGACCAGCTAAGTGGAACCTGTACAGCGCAGAGAAACGTCTATCTCCTCTTTCATCGGTGGGAGTTTTCCCCTCGCTGCTGCTGCGCTGACTCAGCTCCATAATCATCTGCAGACCAGAGAAATCAGTGACCGGCATGCCTCACGTATCCACTGCAAATCAGTTACTGTGTGCAGAACCCCAGGATTGTTTTCTTTTATTAAGAATGTGAAGGAAATGTTCTTTCTTTTGGGTTAATTTTATTTGATTTGGATGAAATTAAATAAGTTTTCATTCTTGTTATATTACTGTTTTTCTTCTATTATTTGTCTCTATTTTTCGGGTATTTGCATTGTTATGAGTACGTGTTTTTTACAGTACTAAAAATGTATCTGCATATTTAAAAAAAAAATATTACTGCTGCTGCAATGTGGCTTACCACCATCAATGTGAGAGACTCGTTTCAGAGTGTTTGGTGGTGCACGTGGTCCGTTTTGCTGTTCTCTGCTTAGGAAGGGATGCTTTATTGTAGATATTAAAACTGAAGATGGTTGTGATCGAGGGACTTAACTGACAGTTACTCAGGCTAACGGCTACTTGAGCCACGCGCTGCTCAAACCAGCAACTACTCAACCTTAAATCTAATTCAGCTAACATCAAATTAAATGGGCTTCTACTCAAGCTAACAAAAAATAAACCCAAGCAAACAACTACCTATCCTAATGGCTAATAAAGCTAAAAGCTACCCAAGTTAACAGCTATGTAAATAAAAAGCTCCTATCCCGAAAGGTTAGTAAATATAACAACCACTAAAGCTAAGAATTGATTAGCTACTGCTCAAGCTAAAAGCTATTCAACCCAAGAACCTCGTAAGTTAGACGGCTAACATCAAAAGCTAAAGGCTATTTAAGCTAGCCAGTCAATCTAGAGACCATGTGAGCCAACCACAGACCAAGTGGCTGCAGTGGCTTCGTTGTTGAGTGATTAGAAGTGGAACAGTTGTTAACCCAAGCACATGATCCATGTTGTAGTTGATAAAGTTAAGGTTTTCTTTTTCCTTTTTGTGAAAGCAAACATAATGTGCGCAGAAAGAACGATTGGAAAACATTTTCTGATTCTAAGAAGAATTGCTCTCATTTTCCCACCCCAAATTCCAGGCAAATCTGAAGCAAAACGAGCTTTGGAAAAGAAAAGAATGGCTTTGGAACAGATTTCAGCCTTTCTGGGAGTTCCTCTGTTTTACTAAGGGCTTAGTGCTTTCACAGCTTCAGCTTGGGCCTGTTCGTGTTGTCAGCTTTGACAAATTACACTCAGGATATTTCCAATGTCAAATATCACCCTGCAGCTAACTGGCATGTCCGGAATCCCTCACTGGACACACACACCTCTCGTTCTCTTGTTCTCCATCGCGCCACCAAATCAAGCAGAAGAATTTACCACAGTCCAGAAGAAATATTAGACAAAGCTCTTTGGCAGACGCAATGCACACCGTTTTCAGTTCACGTCTGCAGCTAAAGGACGGGGTAGTTCTCCTCTTCCAAGCAGGGTTGAGGGCTCCTCCAGCTGTGCTACTGCGTTTCAGGCCTCGCTGCACTGAAAGCCCATCCAGTCAAGCTACAGACAAGAGATTATTCCCTTAAAGCTTCTCCAGGGAGACAGGAAACACTACTTCCACCACACAGCCTCATGCAGGCCACTCCACCTCCAGCACAAATCATGCTTCATGTGGGATTGTAGACCTCTTTCCTTCTGCTGATCATCACCTCATGATTCGTATCTAAACCTAGAATATAGGTGGGTGGTTTTACCTCAAGTGATATCTGCTTAGCTGATGAATATTAATGGGCTTTTATCTGACTTTACGCAATAAAATAAACACGACTCAGCCTGCACCAATTAGCTTAATGACCGCGGGGGAACAGGTCCAATTATATATGAAACTTTTCAACATTTTCTTAGTCCACATATATATCAGTATTTATGGCCCCTCTAATTATCTCATGGTGGTATTTTTCAACCATATACTGTTTTCTTATTGCTATAAATCAGTGGTTCTTAACCTTTTTTTGAGGTACCGAACCCACCAGTTTCATATGCACATTCACTGAACCCTTCTGTAGTGATAAATGAAATATGAGTTATTCCCCCCAAAGTCTAGTTGGGTGACCCAACTAGACTCTAGTTGGGTCACTGCAAGATCACTAAGTCTTCTTAAAAGGTAGAGTCTCTGAGAACAGTTCTTCAAAATATAGTCGGTGTTTTCAGCAAAGCTGAGCTGCCTGTCCAGGAATGACCCAAGGTATTTAAAATCTGCCACAGTTTCAACAGGTTGGCCTTCGAGAGAAACTGGAAACACTTTAAGGTCTGGTTTAGATCATTTAATTAGCTCTACATTCTTAAGAGAATGAAAAATTAATAATAAAGACTTTGCGGTTTCTGATTCAGTAATGTAATTATATTAGTTGTGTTACCACCCCACGCCACTAGAGGCAGTAGCAGGCCCGAAAAGATGCGACTAAGGAGCAGATGTAGAAGTACACCGAAAGCTACAGAATTTGGTAAAAACGGGGAGTTTTGCTGAAGTAATTAAGAACCACTGACATAAACTGATAAGACAACCAGCTTAAATTTGCAAAACAAAAGAAACTCCTGACCAGTTTTTCTGCTTCCTTCGTTCCTTGCAACTTCTGTAAACAGGAGTGGTGTCAGATTTCTCAAGATCCATTTTTCCTGCTAGTGCTAGGCTAACACCAGCATTTGCTTTGGTTGTTTTTACCCAGAATCCCCTGCACTGTAGTCCACTTATCGCCTGCGTTCACATATTCAAACCACACCAGAGTTCACTTCAACCGAACCGATACCGAGGTTGTAGGTGGACCAGAGGTCACTTCTTTGGTTCGCATCAGAGGTCGATTTCGCAGTCGCCTCCCAAAACGGACCGGACTTTCTAGGCAGACGGACTGGAGTTGGACTACAGGGGACTGAACAGAATCCACCCTCAGTTACACATCTGTGTGCTCCGAATTTAAATTTTATGGTGATTCGTTCGTGCTCCTCTGAAGATAAACTCGCTGTGGCTCTTTTTCCTTCGACACCATTTTGGTTGCAAGCCGTTTTTGGAAAGATGCCTGGTTTCTTCCCGGGACATTGGCAACGCTCATCGGACATTAGGGGGAATATCCTCACAGATCACCGGAGAGCCAACATGTGTGTGAATGACGTTACTTTGTTTGAAATCTGTGCCAGGACAGATTTAAACACAGGATACGATCCCACCGTCTCCTGATGGCGACTCAAGTTTGTTTTGGAGAGAAAAACCCACAACAGCAGATTGAAGATGAAGAATACAAAAATATTTAATAGTTGTTGTTTGGTAAGGTCCAGTATTTGTTGCTTTGCCTTCAGAAACCGTTCCCTTAAACTTTGACTACTATTCTGGCTGTAAGCGTATTTTTTGTTTTCTCTTTTCCAGAAGATATTTTTGATTTAAAATCATCTGAAACAAATTTAGTGAAATGACTGATGGATTAAGAAATGTGTTCTTACAGCCTCAAGGCTCATTTTCAAAATTAGATATGAAAGCAGTTGAAGGGTTCGTTTCACCAGTATCTTTCTTTAATTTCACATGTATGTTTTAAATGAACAGCCTGTCAAATGTGTTCAATCTGCTTGGGTCTGCTAGAGACTTTGGTCTTCTTTTAGCAGCACTGTCTTGTTTTAATCATCGAATTACATGGAAGGAAAAGAAGGCAGATGTCCAGAGAATAATTAGGGAACTTTGGTTGAACTTTACCTCAACAGGACTAAATATTTGAAGTTTTCTCTGGTTCAGCTGCAGAGCAGAACATCTGATAATATCCCTAGGAGCTCAGTGGAAACCGGAGGGCGGGCGGTGTCTCTGTTTCCTGCTCTTCCGCTGCTCACCGACATCCTCTCCCTCCGTGAGGTCAGCAGCCTGTCAGAAGGTTGCATCACTTCGCATCGGCCGCAGCCTGATCACCTCCAGCGCTGTGCGAGGGCTACGCCTCGATAGCATGACGGCTTCTATCTGCTGAAGAAATCCTGCAACGGCGTATGCTGTGCCTGTGAAGTGGGCCGCTTTATTTTTCCAAAGTTGAAAAACAGAGCGATTCAGGCTGCTTGATGTTTTCCCTTAATAAGGTATGAAGTGTTTCCAAGAGCTTTGAATGTTCCAGTTATTTAGGCTGGACCTACCTGGTAGTCTCTGTTTGGATGGAGACCAAAACTGCAACATTTGTTACAATTTTCTATTTAACTAAGTAACTGTTGCTTTACTGCTGATATTCGCCTTATTTGCAGTTCGCTGTTGTCGGTGTGTTCTTGTTGAGTTTCCCCACCTGATAGTTCGGTAGATTCTGTTCAACTGGGAACCAAAACTGTAACATTTCTTCCATCTCCAGCTGCTGTGGTTCTTGTTCCCCTCCTCACCTGAGGGGGCGCTGCACCAGGAACCCCTGAAGGAAATGAAACATACCTGGAGCAGTGTTCTCTAAATGTACAAAATATAAATATATATATATTATATTTATATAAACAAAAATGGTGTCAGATTTTAGCGGTTGGAGGATTTCTCTTTTGTCTTTGGCTAACGATCACGTTTGCATTCTGGGTTGTATTTACCCAGAATGCCCTGCGCTGTTGTCTGTTTCCTGCTTTCGGAGTGATCTCCAGACATGGATACGACTTCTGTCTTTTCAGGACTGGTTTTCTTCTGGCCACTCTCCCAGTAAAGACAGATTTGTTGCACTAACAGCTCGGCTGAGTTTCGCCTAACCCAGGATGTCGGTCTCTGCTCCTCAAATATTCCTAACTCTCTCACACCTTTTCTCTGTATTCCAGTTTTGTTTGTTCTTAATATATATATTGTTGGAGCTGTATTTATTGTGTTGTGGGACTTTAAGTTTAGGATGTCAGGTTAGTTTTTTTTCAGGATCATCTCAGTGTGAATTCGTAGTGAATTGAGCCAAATTGGTTTATTGCAGGCATTAAAAGTGGTCACCTTAAATAAGCACCCAAGCAACTACAAACACTTTAAAATGGGAACAAAATAATCCACCTCCATAATGAGGACTCGGAGGTCTGATCTTCTGCCAGAACAATGTTCACTCCCTGCCCCTTTTTATTCGGTAACTACGCTAAAATGAAACCAGTTTTACTCTCGGCACCAAACATTTGGTGTGTTTATCAGTAAACTTTGGCAGTAATTGGTGTTTGGCTGCTGGTTGTCCATGGGAACTTAGAGGGCAGATTCAGGTCAAACGGTGAGGCCTTGTATGAATTTCTTCCTCATTAATTTTACTGAAGGCCGCACCATTCAGCTCAACTAATATGTTGTCTCACAATGTGGAAAATAAGTGTTTCAAACCTTTAATAGTAATCAATGTTTTGGTTAATAAACTTGGTTTTGGTCCTTACAGGTTTGACTTCATGTTTCTGTCCAAATTGTGACGTTTAGGATTTTAGGGTACGTTTGTTTAATTCTCTAATATTTTACCTAGAACTGCCTCAGTGCCCTCTATGGGTTGAACATTGGTACTGCAGTTGAATTTTTCTTTTGGTCCAGTTTGGCTCCGTAACTCAGCCCCACATGCTGATATGAAACCGTCTCGCTCAGACGACCCCCGGTGCTGAACGCTGACCGTTGGCAGCGTTTCAAAGGGCCAGCAGTCTGAACGGTCGCGTCACATTTATCTGACTTTTGTGAACTGAAACATGCATCGTAGTTCTGCACCAGAAGAAGCCAGACTTTCTTAGCTTTCTCATGTTAGGACGTTGTGATGATGCTGTCTGCTCCCATCTACGGGAAGAGCGCTTCACCCGTAGCTTTGAGGTGATGAACAGTCCATACAGACGTCTAGCATAAACGACCAAGCAAGAAAGTCTGAATTCAGCAAAACATCAGTGCAGTGCATCTGCAGTGTGAACGCAGCCTTAGATTAACAGAGTCGAGTTCAGAGTCCATCCCTGCGATGGTGAATCCTCACTCTGATTTCTCCAGACGCATTCCTTCATTTCCTGCAATTTTTGGCCATCAACACATTTTTACCTTTTAGCTGAAAAACACAGACGAAGGTGATATGTAAGGTCATTAAGCTTATTCTATGTTTTCTAATCTCTTTCGTAAGACACTGCTCAAAACTCGAGTCCATGTCGTCCACCAGGTGGCGCCAACTCTGACAGTTTAAGCTCAGACTGGGAAAAAAATGACGTTTCCTCAACGAAGTGAAAAACTCCCGAGTATGTGAGAGTTTCCTGAGAAAAGCAAACCAACACATAGAAAGCTGAAGATGTTCTTTACATCAAGCTGTTGCTGCTTTAATGTTCTGGGAAATCTTCCACCATCTGCCTCCATCTCTCTTTGTGTCGGCCTCGGTCTTATCTCCTTGCCCTGGAAGGAGAAAAGGCACGTTCTGCCACGCTGCTACTTGGGGGGTTTAGGTGGGTACGGTTGCATTTTTGGCCCGTGACTCACTGCTTTTATGAAACAGTGATGTCATCGCTGAATGCCGCTATCCGATTCAAAGCGCGCGGCGTTCCCTCTCCAGCCGTTCCCCGGCTTCCCTCTGCTGCAGCTGCAGCCTGCTTGCTCCAGGCCCAGATGGTCTGATTTAGGTGGCATGCTGCGGGACGGAGCGACTGCAGAGGCGCGGCAGACAGCAGGGATTGCCTCACAGAGAAAACACGTTTTCTCTCCAGAAGCTGGGTCAAAGTTCATCTCACGGGCCATGCATGAGTTCCTTAGCAGCAGCTGTGTTTACGGGATGCAGGAGCTTTTATCTGGCCCGTATGTTTCAGAGCAAAGCTGACGGCCGGATCGGTTTGAGCGCCGCCGGTGATGGGAGTCACCCAGAGGAGCCGCAGGTTCAGCTGCTGGACGATGATGCGTCAGATATCAGTGCCGCAGCACTGAGCTCGGTTCTGTCCAGCTAACCCTGTTCATGCCCTGAAACACCTACCCAGACAAAACCAGTAAAAATAAACTCAACTTAATTATGAACATAACAAATTTAAAAATAACATTTTAAATGATTTAATAAAATTATGATAAATTAAAAATACATGTATATTTAAAAAAAAAAAGCTTACTTGAAAATGTAATAAAATTAAAAATTATTTATTCAAGGAATTAAAGCACAACTTACATAAAAATACATTGAAAAAATAATTTAACAATTGACTTAAAAGTCAAAGTCGAGACGTTAAAAACCTTTGATATTTCCTTCAGATGTTCATCATGATTTCTGTTAGTTTGCTCTTTTTTCTGGTATATTTATCGTGTATTTGATTTTTCTGGCTCAGAACTAATGAAAATCATCTTTGTGTTTCTCAGGATTTTAAAAAGTTAAATATCAGTGGATGGATTTATTATACTGGAATCTAGGAAAGTTTTGACTAAATAAAGAACAGCAGATTTTGAATTTCTTCTTGATAAATTCCAGTTGCTTTGAAAAATCTTAATTTTACACAAATCTTTGTTGTTTCCATTTGGACACTGATGTTTTCCCGTCCTTTACAGACGATGATCACACATTGTTTGCATGCTAGGAGCATCCTGTACCCGGTACCCCTGCAGACGTGCACAGCTCTGTCATGGCTCCGTCTCTGGCAGGAAATGTTTGCACAATGAAGAATGTTAGGCATGAAACGACCCGTACATATGGAGGAAGTACTTCAGAACCTCCCTGTTCCTCTTGCAGAACCTCAGGGTCCGCTGGTGACTGTCATGTTGTTTTCACCCAGAAATGAAAGTTATGCAAACAGCTGAAAGTTCAGGGCAGACGGAGCAGCAAGCCCTGTTCATGTCCAGATGAATATTAATAACCCAGCTGGACTCTGATTCTGCCCGAAACCTTTCAGACTGAAGCCACAGGAAGATCCGGTTTGGTGGCATCTCTGCGTTTTGCAGATCATCCAGTTCTTCCACTGATGAAAACCAAAAACACATTTAGTTAGATGATAAACAATAATGTTGTTCTGAGACCATGTTCAGGAAGTATAATGGTAACAGCATCAATATACAAGAAAACATTCACAGATCAATAAACTTTATATTCTAGTGAATATTTACCACTGGAACTGGAAGACGTCTGAAATATCCAGAAACAACAAATGAAATTAATTATGAGTGAAAACAAAGCAAAAGACTTTTATCATCCAGGTTTTGGTAGAAAGTGAGGAACAGTAAAACATCCAAATGGAAACTATCAAGTTTGTTTTAGTTCGTTGGTTAATTGATTGATTGATTGATTGATTGATTGACTGGGTATCTTGACAGGCCTGATCAGAACCTCTGAGTCCAGCATGACTTGAACTGGGAGCTTTACTGGTGAGACGATGATGTCACTGGGTTTAATGGAGGATTTATCTAATCATCAAACATTTCTAACGAGAATCGATGCGTTCAGATCCGAGTCCGGAGCCAGAAAACGGTGCCGTGCCTCCTTCGGGTTGGGAAGAGGCTCTGCGCCAAGTGGAGGAGTTGAAATATCTCGGGATCTTTGTTTGGGAATGAGGGGGAAATGGAGCGGCGACTGGGAACAGAACCGGTCTGTCATGCTGAACAGGGAGCTGAACCAAAAGGCAAAGCTCCCAATTTACTCGTCAATCTTTCTTCTTAACGGTCATGACCGAAGGAACGGGAACGGCATCGCGGATACAAGCGGCCAAAGTGAGTTTATTCCACAGGGTGTCTGGGCGCCGAAACGGAGGTATTGTTGGACCAGCTTTGAGTTTACTGGGGTAATAAAATCCTTTTAACTACGCTGGCAGATTTTTAAAATAGTTATTCAGAGTAGTTTAGATAGTTGGGGATTTTCATAGCATTGAGAGATTGGATTTGGAGACAGTCGGAACGAAAGTAAACAGAACGACAGCCTGTTAATCTGCTCATGTCTGCATTAACTTCCACTCAAAGAAGCCTTAATTTGATCACTCAGGTCTTTGATTGATGTGCAGAAAGTAGATTTTTTTACCTTCTGGAGAACAGGAACCGGATCAACATCTGCTTCTGTGCCCCAGTGAAGCCGCCTCAGGAAAAAAGTGAGAGAAGATGAGTCTTAATTTAGATGTCCATCGAAACAATGAGCCAAAATCTGACTAAAACCATTTCGTCCAGTCATAAATTCAGTCTATTTACAGATGTTAAGTTTCCAAATCATACGTTATTCACCTTCTGGGAATCAAGAGTTTGTGCTTTGGCCTTGAAGTACCTACCAAATGTGTTTTTAGTTACTTTTTAGGAGCTCTGGGACTGTCCTTTCCCACGGACTGAGATTCTCCGTTGCAGAGTTTTCTTATCAAGCTGCAGCTGTTTGAGCGAAAAACAATTTTCGTCATTTTAGTGTCTGGAAGCAGAGCTTCTTCTTCTGAACTTATTAAATGTGGACATCTTGATGATTTCTCTTGCTGCGGTTGGACCTGTTTCTTTGAACCGGCGAGGTAAACGGGACGACTCCACTGATTTAACGTCCTTAATAAAATGTCATTTCAGATCTTTATGGATGTAGTTGAGCGGAGAGGTGGGGGATGTTCAGAGTGGAAACCACACCCGGGCCAGATGTTGACAGACCATACGTCCCGTCTGCAGCGCGGGCGTGGCGCTCCTCTTCCAGCCTATTGATCAGTTGTGTTTTCCCAGACTCCATTCATGGAGAAATTGGAAGCAGCTGCTCCGTCTGACTCCTCTGCAGAGATGTTTGCACGAGGCGTGTTCAGGGAGTCGGTGTGAATGTCTCAACCACGCTACCTTGGAAACTTTGAGCAGATGTTTGGAGTTCTGATCCGATGGCTGACTCCTGAGCAGAGACGGGTCAGGCTGTCACCAGAGGATGTCTCTGCTGAGGACATTTGGTACCTCAGTTTGGGTCTGAATTACAAACGGCATATAGAAAAATGTGTTGAGTTTGGTCTTGAAAGCCAACTTAACGCGTTGCAAACCCCCGGTCCGTTTGTCTTGAAAGTCCGGTTCGGTTGGGGAGGTGTGAATGCCAAATCAAACTCTGAAGCGAACTCTGGTCTCGGTTCGGGTGAGGTGAACTCTGGTGCGGTTCAAAAGCACGTCAACGTCAACCGGATCAAAGCAGGAAGTGAACTATAGCGCAGGGCATTCTGGGTAAATACAAACAAATGAAACTAGCTAGCTTAGCGGTAGCGGGAGAAGTCGCTAGTGGTCTTTAGCTGCAGACTAAAGGGAAATCCTTCGACTGCTAAAATCTGACATCACTCAGTTTCTGTTTAAATGTTGTCGCTCTCAGCATCTTCTTCAGAGGTTTTCCTGTTGTTTTGTTCTTGGTGTGGCGCCCCCACAGGCGAGGAGGGTAACAGGTTGCTTAAAGGATTTGGTTGGCTGCAGAGTTTTCCCCAGAAAACCTGCTAAGCCTGGTGGGGGCGCTGTGACAGTCCACCAGAGGCCCCCTGTGCTTCTGTTGGAAATTTTTTTTAAAATTACAAAAATTCAGAGGTGCAATAAATAGCAGGCATCTTAATTTGGAAATAATAGCATCTGAGGCCAACAGCGCAGCTCACCTGTCAACTATAGACCTAGCTTAATATGTCTTTACTGCTACTGGTGTATAAAAACCCTATTTATACTAAACAAATGATGCTCAGCCTGTTGGGGCTTTGGACGGCCCGCCAGGCTTGTAGTGCACTGGGGAAACAACGTTTTACTCGGTGAGAAACAGAATCTCAGCAGCTGGAAATGGAACAAATGTTGTAGTTTACCAAGCTAGCAGGTGTGAAAACGCCCTAAATTTCTGCCCTTCTTAGCATCTTGTGAATTTTTAGTAAACAGGAAAATGCTTAAAAAGTTATGATTGCCGTCATTCTGAGGTGTAGGAGTTGATTTGTTTACCTTCAAACCTCCTAATGAAGCAGAAATGATTTAATATTAAAGTGTGAGTGGTCCTACCACCTCTAAACTAACTCTTCCATCTCAGGAAACCCAAACATAACTTTTTTAAATACGCGACTTCTGCCTCGGTACCAGAGTCGGTTTCCTCTAAATCCTGCTGCATCGTCAACATGTTGCCACATAAACTTTATGTGTAAAACTGCAGGATGCACTTGGGGAAAATAATCTTTTACTTGTTTTAGTTCTGAATATAACTAACATTTATGGCAGTGGTTCCCAAACTTTTTCTTCTGCGCCCCCCCCCATGGATTACAAATGGCTGTCTGGTTGACGGGGGGGCATCGACTTTTTTGGGGGGCAAAATGAATGTACGTAGCTGAAAACAGACACCAACATCGGTAGCCTACAAGCTACTTGTTAAGCTAAAGGTTCTGTATTGATGTTAACTAGTCATCTTTTAGCTAACATTAGCTAGTCATCTTTTAGCTAACATTACCTGCTAGTCATCTTTTAGCTAACATTAGCTAGTCATCTTTTAGCTAACATTACCTGCATCCAACAGCTTTACTCAACTCAGTCGGTTAGTTTGGAGGGAAAAACTGTGAAAAGTTCTTTGCGTTTTGCTGGTTTGCTGCCGTGATTCTAACACAAACCTACGTAGCTCCGCCCAGCAGCAGCAGGTCTCCTTCACAGGTGGAAACCCAGCGAGCGTCGTAGCGCTCATGTTGCGTTTAGAGGCGGCTCGGAAAAACAGGTTACAGCATGTTAACAACGATTAAACAGTTTTAACTGCTGATAAAAGTGACAGAGGACACAAAGATGGGAAGTGTGGAAGCCTCTACTGTATCAAATTGACAGAGGAATAACAGAGAGTTGGCCATTCTAAGGTAAAAACCCAGCGCAGACAGTGTTCATGTTTTGTTTTCATCCAGACGGCTTCCCACGCCCCCCCTGCAATGACACGGCGCCCCCCCTAGGGGGCGCGCCCCACAGTTTGGGAACCTCTGATTTATGGTAACATCTGAGAAAACCAGTCAATGTTTCAGAAATTAAACACTTTTTGATTACACAATGTTTTGTGTTTTTGCATTGTTTTAATTTTAGATTTATTTTACAAATATTTTTAATATATTTTACAAAAATTATGTATCTTTAATTCCCTATAAAACTGCAAAACACATCTGGAGAATTTATAGTTTTAAAATGATTTTGTTATAAACTACACGTTTTGGTATTGTTTTAATAAAATTGTATTTATTTTTAACTAAGTTTTATTCTAAACAGATATGTATTTTTGCATTATGTGAATTTAAAATTTATTTTAAAACAGTTAAAAAGATTTTTTTTACATCGTAGTGTTACTTTAAATTAAACTTTTTAAACTTTATCATAAAATATATATAATTTTGTGTTGTTTTACTGTATTTCCATTCATTTATTCAAAAACATTTTCTTATTTCCCCTGATTGTCCTGTTGTGGAATCAGGCTTTAAAAACTGAACTCTTGTCGGGACTCTGTGAGTCTCTGGTGCCTTCCTGGTCCTCCGCCTGCAGCCAGAAGCAGAGCGCTTGTTCAGAATGACCCCATCATTCATGGCTGCGTCTCCAACCATCGCCTGCCTCAGCAGAGCCCAGATTCGTGTTTATTCCACGCTGAGAGCTTGGGAGTGATCGCTCGTATCCTTGCGTGCTGAATTCTCTGCGGCTTTTTCAGCGAGAACAGTCAGAGATGCCAAGTTTAAATCTTGCCAAGTAGAGGAGTCATAAATTACCATCCATGTGACGCTCAAGCACTTCCTTGCAGATTTCCATCCCGATACTTAGTGGTTTTATTGCTTATCTGTCTCTTCCCTTTGGCAAACATCTTCCCAATAATATTTACAACTGTGACGCTCTGACGTGGGCTTCTCTTCCTCCGTCCTTCTTGTAAATGTGCTGTTTAGGTTAGGAGCGACACCGACTTGTGGGCGAACGGACGACGTCGCACGAGTCTCCCAAACAGCTTTAATCGACTGCAGCCTTAGTTTTGACAGGGACACAAATTCTGTTTTGCAAACTTTTCAGTTCTGCAGCAAAAACACTAAACAGTTATCCGGAGTCTAATGGAGGCAGAGGACTGGTCAGCGGACCTGTCTGAGGTACGGAAACAGTTGAACACAGTGGAGCAGTCTTTCTCAAACTGGTGGTCTGTGGGAGGTACTGCATGTCAACAGCTGTTTATTTGCCACGATGTTAGCTAAAAGTGCAACGCTATGGTTAGCTTATAACAGATTCTGTTTATAATATCAGCTTATCGGCTTAAGATCAGGTCACTGGAAAGAAAATGGTGGAAATGTTCATATGGTGAGTCGAATAACTTGTTTTTGAACATTATTACGATAGATCTAAATGCAATATGGCTGTAACAAAGCAGTGACCAGCACTGCGCCCCACGCTCACTAACTGCATCCTAACACCTAACATTATTTACACTGGGCTGAAAGAAATGTTTCTTTGCCAAGCAACTCAACTGTATGTCTTTCTTATAAATGGCCCTAAAACGTTATAAGTGCACAGAAAGGACTGTTCTGATTTGCATGTGTTTTCCGTCTTTGGAAAGCTTAAGAGTCCAAAACTTTCAGAATCTGTAAACAACTCAAAACGCCTCAGTAGACTTGTCCATGGTTTAATTGTGGCCAGTCACATTTATAAAAAGTGTCATTCTTCACATTAAGAGCAACAAAGACGATGAGGTAAGAGACTAATGTCTTCATTTCAGGTTCTACATATTTAGATGTTGTTACTTCAGTGACCTGTGAGAGTTTGTTAAATGGGGAAAATGATTCTCAGCCTGTTTGAGAAACTCTGATTGAGAGGGAAACACAGAACAGGTCCAGAACGAGGTGAAGTCAGTCTGAAGACACGGAGAACTCCAGTTATCTCCAGTAGCTGTAATAATTGGAGCAAAAAGGAGGAAGTGGTAGAATAAGCCTGTAGCACCGTAACTTCAGAGACGACTTGGGCTGCAGAGCTTTTCGTGATAGTCTGAGTGAAACGGGTCAGGTTTTTAGAAATGCGACCCGAACCACTTCGGTTCTAAGTGACCCGAGTCTGTACGGCCGACCTGATGCAAACGATACGATTCTGCATCTGCAAAGAAAAACCCAAACATGGTGGACGGTAGTGTTCGGACCTCAACAGCTGCTCCACCATTAGCATCCATGTTTACTTCCACTGAGCATGCTCAGTACATATGACATCACTGCACATACGGGAAAACACAACCAGAACCAGAACCTGGCTCGGTACCAGCGGCCGTCTGGAGGTTTGAGAAGATGAAGCAGAACTGAACCAGCAGAACTTTCTATGTTAAAGTAAGAAGAAGAGACGTGGCGCCGTGTTTGACCCGGATCAATCAGAAGAAGAAGAGTTGAGGGGAACCATGACTTCACAGAGAGGCTCCTCCAAACTGCCTGGGAGTGGGAAGAAGAAGTCCAAAGGTCCGGATTGAGTTTAGTGGTGCTGTTGGATTCCCAGGTGACCCAATGATCAGATTTTAGTTTTCAGTGCTGAAACAGAAACCAAACCGGGTCACCATGTTCTTCATCTTGTCTGGGTTTTTCTCCAGAGGAGAAAACTTTCTTCGCCATCTTCACAGCCGGGATTTTCTCCGTGTGAAAACTGGTGGAAAATGTGAGCCGAGGAGGAAAGAGCCGTGCTGAACATCAGAGGGTGTTCACCGCCCTGACGGACGTATCCTTGGTCCTGCTCTAAACACCAGCGGTTCAGAAGTTTAATACATTGTTTTTAAAGTCGTTTTCCTTTCATCTCATGAAAGATGGCTCCGGTGTCCCAATTAGGGGCCGTGTTTTGATAAGGTGTGGCTGCAGCAGCGTTCTTGCTTCCAGCTTATCCTTTTTCCAGTGATTCCATGTTTCCAGAATAAAGCAGCAGCCGTCCACCTCACACTAAATTTTAAGATGTGGTCTGTTGGGATTTTACTCTACAGACTCCTTTACCTTCACACGCCTTTAAAAAGCAGAGGCCCTTTGATCCTGGGCTTAATTACCACCCTATATATGTCACTGCGAATGGGAGGCGGTCGATGCAGGCAGGAGGGTTGGGAAGTCCTGCAGAGTCCACAGCCAACCTGACGGATCAGAGGAGCTTCCTGTTGGGTGGAGGGAATATTATCTGGGGCTTTTAACAATTAAACCTTCACTTTTGAAAATAAACAAAATAAAGGAGAATATGAAGACTGGCAGACGGGGCTGAACCAGAACCATTACTTTGGTTCTTAAAGGGATCCACGATTAGGGTTAACACTTTATCTGAGAAACATTAAAATGTAAAAATACTGTTGAATGTTTAGTGTTTATACATGTTATACAATGTTGCCAACGCTTCAATGTATTCTGAGTAAATGGCGTATGCTAGGTGCTGAATGTTAGCTAGCTCTCTCCAGCCAGAACAGTAATGTTTGTGCAGTAATGTTTTGAGCTTTTGGTTTGAACCAGAGTGGGTCAAAATAGAAGAAAATGTAGAAATGATGAGGGGAATTTAAGATGAGGAGGACTTAATGGAGGAAGGGGAAAGTCGATCTGTTTACGGTTAGCATCGGGATCAAAATGTTTTCTCTACTTTATCACTTCAGTTCTTTTACTATGATGTTGCTTTAGCTCCTGATAATGGTGTTAGCTTCTGCTAATAGTGTAAGCTGTAGTTAATGGTGTTAGCTTCTGCTAATAGTGTAAACTGTAGTTAATGGTGTTAGCTTCTGCAAAAGGTGTTGGTTCTAGCTAACGGTGTTAGCTTCTGCTAATAGTGTAAGCTCTAGCTAATGGTGCTAGCTTATGAAAATTGCTTCTGCAAAAGCCGGTGTGCTAAACGTTTTAAAGTTTGCAAATCTGCTACATAGCTAAACTTAAAATGATCTCTGCCATTAGCGGAAGTGTGCCCACCACTGCTGGTTCCATAAAACACCAGAAAGACGGCGTTTGGGGAAACTCAGCAAACCGTTACCAGTTTGCATCCGCTGGTGCACCTGCTGCTCTGAGTACGGCACCAAAGTACCAAATAAATCCAGAAACATTCCTGATCCAGAGTCCAGAAGCGCGGCTGGATGTGCAAACAGCAGCACAAGACGAGACGTCACGGATATCAGGGAGTACCTCACAGCTTCTTAATCAACTGTTCTTCAGTGAAAGTCCTGACTTTTAAAAACCGTTTCCAGACACTTTATTAATGCTGCAATAAAACTGATGGATGGTCTCGTTTTAAAAGTGCTACATTCCTCTCCATCAGGGTTTTAAACCAGCTAATATCTCTGAATTTACCAAGAACTTCTGGGTCGTTCAGCAGGTTTTAACGAGCAGGAAGCTGGCACGACTCAGCAGCGTGTTAGATGCTGCTGGATGATGGAAGGGTGGATCTGCTGGTTTTACCTAATCAAGGAATAAAGACCTCATCCTCTGCAGAATGCAAACAAATACCAAACTGAGTTTCTGCATTCATTTACATGCATAACAGATTATCAGGATAAAAGCCTGAAAATGGAACGAGTTCTACTCTTCACCACATACTGGGGTTTCTCTTTTGCTTTTTTGTGATATTATGGACAAACAGACGAGTTCTGGTTCTGGTCGGGTTAAAACCAGATTGATTTGGACTGGAAGAAAGATTAGACAGTTACTGTGTTTATTTGTATCAGAATTCATCCAGAAATCTAAATGTAGGGAAAGCGAAGTGAAAGGTTAGCAAAAGCGCTCAGCAGAAAATCTAGATAAATGTTCTCAGAGTTAGCAAAACGCTAAGCTAATAGTTAGCTTTATTCTTAGCGAACATGTTCCACCATTGACTAAATGGATTAGACTGAACTGGAGGTTTTTACACGACTCCTGTGGCAAAATGAATGAAACAAATGATTTGCTACATGACCTGAACTTAACCTGAATTAATTTATTGAATTTCGTCTGAACTGTCCCTTTAACTTAAATATTATAAACAAACTCATAATTTTGACTCCAGTTGTTTAAACTGGGTTTTCTTGTTTTCCTGTAACCTGAGTGGAGTTGGTAAGACTGGTTTGGACTCCCATTGAATGAATTGACTGGTGCTGCTTTGATTGGACGGTTTTACTGGGAATAAACTGGAACAAAAATGACTGGTCCCAATTTAAATTGAGCTCATCTCTTCCATGAGCGTCTTTGAGTTTCTCCGTGTCAAAGAGCCAGATTTGTTTTCATTCAGGAAGTATTTTTGTTGGGTTTTTATAGAGAAATTAGTTCAAATGTGTTGAAAAGACAAGCAAAATGTGAGGTTTGGAAATCGGGGTTCTGTGGAGCTGTTATTATTCGTCAGTATCTTACTAGCAGTAGCTCAAGCTCTCAGTTTGGAGAGACTCAAGCTAACATCGTTTCACATTGTAAACCAACTACTGGAAGTCAGATTTCCCATCCAAAGTTAAAAATGTGATTTTTAGATGAGGTCAGAGGTGATCAATCAGTGATCAGCAAACCCATTTAATTCAGTTTAACAACTTCATGAAAAATGGCCTTGTTTTCACAATCACTGACCTGTCAACCTCAATTCAAATCTGACAGTTTAATTCATTTTGCTCCATTTCACAACTTAGGCCATCTGAATGCATTTTACTAAAGTTTCAGTTCCACCTGATCCCAGTTAACAAACACTGCAGTTAATTATTAAAAGTAGTTTAAAAGGTTTCTAAGGAAACTCGGCGTCACGTTCAGCATTAACTAATTAATAAAAACTTTAATCTTATTTAATCTTGCTGTTTTACAACATTAACAGTGATTTTCAGAGTTTTTAAAATTGTATCAGAATATTAAGGCAAATTTTCCATTACAGAGAAAACGCAAAATAATTCAGATTCAAACATAAATTCACGCAACAAAAACAGCAGCAATGTAAAAAGTAAAATCAAAGCTCGGCTGCCGCTGCGTGCCAGCTGCTGCCTTCAGCGCCGTCTTGCTGGTTTTGGTCAGTCGGGTGTTGTCATGGCGACGCCGTCCTCCATCTTTATTGTGACTTTAAACGGATATTTTCCAGCTTTCTCCTTAATTTTAACGAACCCGTCTCTGGAAACTGACAGAAGATCCAGATGAGTCTAACTGGCAGATTTAACCACATCTAGACGGGAACATCCCAGTAATTTATAGTCGGGTTGTTCTGAAGCCTGACTGAACTGAGGGCCAGAACCAGAACCGTGATCAGACCGGCCTCCTGCTGCTGGACGCCGCCGTCTCTCTCTCTCTGAACTCTGAAACATTTTTTAAAAATGTGATGAAATTTCTCCCGACTTTTCATTTTTCTTCCTGGTTTTGTTTTCATATTTCTCCCTCTTCACCTTTTCCCCCAGTTTCTATCCATCAAACACGTTTTCTTGTGCTGGAACACATTTTTCCACTTCTTCAGCATAAATCACGCCGGCTGCTCCACTTAGTTTTGTTTGACGCTTGGAAACGTGGAAGAAACGCCGAGCGGCTCAGTTCAGAACGGGTCGAACCGAACGAGGAGCAGCCGAAGGGCGCAAAGAGGCGGCGGGAAGGAAACCCAAAAATTATATTCAAGAGATTCAAGTCAAAGTGAAAAATACCCGTCAAAGAAATTACTCAAAGTAAAAAAGAATCGTTTAATATTTAAACAGAACAAAATATAAATTTTAGTGGAAATGTTTGACCAAAATGATAAAAAATAACAAAATAGGCAAAATAGGTTTTTTCCAAATCAGTTTTCTTTCAATAAAAAATGTATGAAACTTTATCAAAAGCTGCATTTGTGTGTCTGAGTTTCTGGTTAAAATGTTTGTTTTTCATTCAGTGGGTAGAAAATCCAGACAGTAGAAATACTTCACAATACTCACAGTGAAAAGAACAGCGTAGAAAATGTCTTTTTTTTACTCAAGTGAATATTTACTACCCAACTGACTACATGTTACATAATTAAAAGCAGTTTGGTGCTCAATACGTAAAATATTAAAAATAACAGACAAAAAGAAAATTTAGTTAAAGTTTAGTTGAACTCTTGAGTTCAGGGTTTTATCTGAAGATGTTGAAAAGTGATGCATTCAATTCACCTCAGTAAAAGTTTGTGTCTGGAGCCTGAAGTGCTGCAGGTCAGAGGGTGTACTTACTTTACAGAGTGTTGCATCAGCAGCAGTGTGTTGTTTCAGCTGCTGCTCAGGCCGCTGAGCATCACCAGAGCCTCGCATGGCGCATTTATCTTGCTCCGAGTCGAGCTCACATGCAAAATGCATGCAGACAGGCCGCCGAGGGAGGACTGCAGCAGAGGTCACTGAAGGTCAAACGCGCAACAAACACGACTTCTTCCGTGTCCGAATTCGTAACGAGAACGGGTCAACGCCGGATCCGTTTCCAGACTCAAGAATCCACATGAGATTTCAGTTTTCTGTCATCCACTCTGCTCACAGGTGAAGGAAGCAGCTGAGTTCAGTTGGTCAGTGGCTGAAAAAGGCAGCGAAGCATCAGAGCGACTGATCTCAGCGGGTTCAGGGTGTTGGAATCGACTGACGCTGCCTCATTCAAAAGATCATCAGCAAGAAAATAAAAACGGCAAAAAAAGGAACAACAAAAGCAAAACAAAAAGACTCAGCAACGCAACAAGAGCCACACAGAGTTTAAGCTGAGCTTCCTAAAGTTCTGCTGTGGCTCTAGAGTTTTGTTGACCCTTCTGGGCCACCGTATGAAACGGATCAGAGACCGACGTCCTTCTGGATGTTTCCTCTTTACCTCCTGACGGCATCGGGTCTCTAAGCTGCTCCAGGAGTCGATGCAGAGAGGCACAGATAGCGCTGGGGTGTTTTTGTTTTCGGGTTCAGGGGCCACCAATATGCTGCAAGCTAACATCCGCACTGAAAGCGCCAGCAGGTGGTTTACAGGCTGTCATGTTCTGGGTCTGACCCGACCAGACGGCTGCGGTGTTTCCATGCCGCTGTGCAGCCGGGCCACCCATGCTGCTGCGAGCCGTAGCTCCAGTAAACGCGGCCCGGTCCCTTCTGGACCGGCCGGCCGCTCCGTCCGCCAAGCTGTCTGCAGCAGATGCCAACCAGGACGGAGCGAAACCCAGACAGAGCCGTCCTCCGGACCGGGCCTGCCAGCACCGACAAATATTCACGGCGATGCCAAGAGAGTAAAAAGGATCTGCAGCCACTTCATTAATTTGTCAGGTGGTCTGAAGAAAAGCTTTTATTTTTAGCGGCTGCTTTCCCTCAGGAGAGCTGGAAGAAGTTATTTTCACAACAAAGAGCTGAGAGTTTGGCTCCGGACCTGTGAGCACCAATAAAAACAACCAAATAAAGATTACTCTTCATTAAAAACCACCGAAATGGACCAGAACTCTTCCATTAAGGAGACCTTTTCCTTTTTATGAATGTTATTCATAAAAAATAGTCTCTGAAGCATGAAGGCGTCTAACTCCAGTTCACCAGATCCATAAAGGAGATGATGCAACTTCAGCAGCAGGTCCAAACGTTTCACCAAAACAAAGTAAATGAGAGAAACCAAATGCCTCCTTTTACCTGAACAGCCATAAAAATCATAGATTTAATAAAACAGTCTGAATGCTGCAGAAAACAGCTGTGAATTATTGTTGAAACATAAAATCTGTGTTAACAGGGTTTGAGTCTTGAGTTGTTTATCAGAGTTTACTAAATTACTGGATGTTTGCAACTGTATTTACTATGAAGCTGAACTTTACTGATTATAGAGATGTTCTTTGAGTTGTACTTTTCCACTTTTTTTGAAAACCAAGTATTTCTGAATTTCGGGCCGATCAAAAGGACTTTGAGGTCCGCAGTTGGCCCCCTGACCTCCATTTAGACACCTTTACTTCATAGGTTTAAACTTTGAACTAATTCGATTCTACATCTGAGCAAAAACAAAGAGAAACTTCTGCAATGTTTAAAGTTTAAGTCAAAGAATAAATACAGAAATGTTGTATTTAAAGAAAACAGAAACTTTAGAATAAAAAATGTAAAAATGTATATTTTATCTAATTATTTGACACAACCTTCGCTGACTTTGACTCCACAGCTCCAGGAAAATCTGAGTCACATTTAACGTTTTCCAGTTGCTTCCTGGACTCGGATCCAGCCTGGGATCTGGACTCGGATCCGGCCGGGGCTCGGCGTGTTCTCCTTAGTTACTCCAGCAAAGGTCAGGTGTGGATAATTCATGAGTGATTTAGTGAAGTCAGATCATAGTAAAGCCAACGCTGATGGAAACGATCCTGCGTGGGGAGCTGAGTGTTTGTGGTCTTGACCAATGGGAAGGCTCCGTCCTCCTGACTCAGGTCGCGGTTCTTCTCCTCGCTCTGCCGGCTCATGGCTGTCAGCCGCCCACAGTAATCATTTGCTTGCTTTGTGCTTGTTGGTTCTGTGGCCGTCGCGTCTCTCGGGGTTTTACGACGGATCGCCTGCCTGGAAATCCCCCCAGATTTCATCCGTCAGCTGTTTTACCTGCTTCTGGTTTCTGCATCAGGAAACACAAATACTGCCTGATCGGTTGGCAATGGTGGTTATCTGGAGTAGAGATGAGTAGTTAGCATCTTACCTGCTGCTAAGAGTCGCTTTAACAACGACTTACAAGAACTCAAACCCAAAACCTTTAGAGCACTGAGACGTTACTCGGTGTTGCACTTCATCACTATTTGCCAAACAACAACAAATACTGCTGCGCTAACGTCCAACAAGTGCTATGCTAATAAAAAGCTAGCTGCTAATATAACAAGCTAACACTGTTAGCTTAGCAGTGCAAACGTTTTACACTTCTGAAAACATCAAAAATGTGAAAAACTTTATAATAGGTGCATTCAAATAACTAATAGTTGAATTAATTTAATAAAATCAGCTGAAAAAGTAAAATATTTAAATTTGTTTTGTTTTAAAGAACCAAAAAAAGGATTAAAAATACAAAAAAATTTAATTGAAACTTGACAGCAGCGTAGAAAAAGAGGAAAGTTAGGTAGAAGGAAAAACTGGCAGCAGAAGGCCTGAGAGGGAAAAAGATTAAAATAAACTTGTTTTTACTGCAGTGAAGAGACTGCAGTAAAAACGAACTGCAGCATTAAACTAGAAACTCATTCATTTATGTTACTGTGGATATTTTAAATATTTTGCACCTTTATGCCGACTTTCTTCACTCCTATTGGCCGAACAGTTTAGCATTTTTGAGCCTCGATGTGTTAAAAACACTCAGAGAATCAAAATGTAAATATAAAAAACCTTCTCAGAAAAACAAAACCCGCTGCCACATTTACAAGCTAAAAAACATTTCAGTTATTTAGATGGTCTTTCAGCAGCTTGTTGAAAGTTTTCTTCACTCAACCATAAGTTTTAATCAAGTGAAATATTTCCTTACGTTAAGTTGTCTGCGGCCATGTTGATTGCCAGGCAGAAATCTCGATGCTGGCATGTTTTACTGCGCGGGATTAGCCTGGATTAAGTTCGGAGGATTGAGAAATGTTTCATAAGCGGGAAAGTGGCTGAGGGAGCGAGACTCTATGAACGCAGTTTGATCACTTCTGAAAACGCAGATCTGTCCAACAAAATCACTTTAGAGAAGGTCTGCTTCCATCCATCTGGAAGGGTCAAAGGTCAGCTCTAAACCACCTGCAGCAGTCCAAACGTTTTATCATTTGGGACAAAATTTCCTCCTTTTGTTCTCTGCAGTGGCCCTGATATGCCGCTTTGCATTTAAAGAAAGACGTGTAGTTTTCAGTTAATTAAATAAATGGATTTTCAGTAATAAGAAGAGGATTTGGGCCACTTTGTTTCAAAACGGTAGATCAGCTCGATCCACCCTGAGGTGGTTCCAGAAAACCATTTGCAATAATCTGGAACAACCGGCCAAAGCCGTTTCCCAAACTTTGATTGGTGACCAGCAGCTTCAGTTTCTGTGGGTCCAGGAAGCGGAGGTCATGGTTCTGGATGTCTTCGAAGTGAAAGCATCCAGACCCATCCAGGACGCTCGGATGAAGCACTTTGAGACGTTTTCCCCTGAAACGTCTGGACTGCAGGATGCGACCTTTCCAAAGCCCTGACCGGAGACCCGACAGACACAGGACTGAGTTCTGACGTCCTCCAGCAGCAGCTCCTTCGTAAAAGTCTCCCTTGATGAAGGAGAAAACATCTTTCCACATTTGTTCTTCAGCATTCCTGTTTCTCTCTAAACCCAGAGCCAAACACCAGAACTGTGCCTGGTTGTGGTGGACCAAACCCCAAAATACTGACTAATCTGTTCTTTCAATGCAAACTTAAAGGATCAGGTTTAAAGTAATGGAGAGAAGATCAGGAGGCTGGCAGCCCAGGAGCGGATGGTATCTGCGGTCAGGAAGGCCTTGTCTGGATTTCCTGGGTTCAGAGGTGGCCGGTTCCCAAGCTCTGTTTGGCAGCTCCGGACCGAGGAAAGTTGGATTTGTTAAATACTTCCATAAGTTCACCTTTCATGCCTCATTCTCAGGAAACTTACATTTCTAAACCTCTGGACGTACAGCAGCAGTCACCAGCAGAGGAACAGTTCAAACTCTGCAGTTTCTGCGTATCAGGACGAGGTGAAATGATTCGTTCTTTAGAGTCTACCTAGGACGGGTCAAAGGTCATCTCCAAATCATCTGAAGTCCCTCATTCTCCAGAGTAGAAGATTATTCCAAGATGGCTGCCAACCTTCCCAGTACTGGATGTCCCAGCAGATTCAGCCCAAACTCAGAGCTCAGAGAAATGAACCCAGATCTGAACCACAGACTCAACAGGACTCAGTTAGCAGGGCAAAGGTCATGAATCTGATCCAGTATGGCTGCTTGGAAGGGTTGAAGGAGGAAGCCTCGTCTCTCTAGAAACAAGATGGTGGCAGGACTGAGGTCAGCAGAGCTGTGTGTGAAGGATGAGACTTTTGGGACAATGTCCTCTAGACGGATGAGACCAGATCAGAGACGATGGACCAAAATGGAGGAAACCTGATGGTCTGAGCTCGTTTGGCTCCCATCAGTCACAGAACGGGCAAGGATCACCTTCTTAGACCAGAATAACCAAACTGGGTCATCAACCAAACAAAGATCCCAAACACAGCAAATAATAAAAGAGAATAATAATTAAAGCCCTGAAATGGCCTACTCAAAGTCCAGAACTCAGCTGAGCAGTAACAGGAAATGAAGCAGTTAAAAACCCTTTCACTCACTGTTTCAGTTTTTTGCCAACTGTGATGCTATGATTTCAGTCAGAAAGGACGCTAATCTAAACGGTTTACGTTCAACTACTTGAAGAATTTTTAACAGCCGAAAAACCAAAACTCAGATGTCGAACTTTACAATGCAGGCAAGTATATTAGCGCTTTTGAATTTATCTACAAATGCTTCATTAGGAGAAGCTAAGTGTGCTAAAGTGAAGAAAAACACTAAAATGCTGAACCAGAAATTTGTTCTGCTATTAGCGCGTTAGCAGAAGTGCTCTCACCGCCTGGACCAACAAATAAAGTTTAGTTAGTTAAAGAGAAACCCTGAAACATTAAATTGCAGAAAATGAAAACTACAATGTAGGAAATTAGTTTTAATCTTTGTTGCGGTTCAGATGTGACTCTGAAGGGAACAACATCCTGAGGTGAAGATCATCAAACAGTTTTCTAAATCTAACGGTAGAAGTTTTCATGCCCTGCATGTTTTCATCCAGTTTTCTGACCGGAGGGTTCGTAGGTCGGGATAATCCCCCTGATCGCGCGGCTTCCCGATCCCACTGGTGTTTTTCCAGCCATGCAACTCGGAGTCGGCGGGTTGGTCGGCGTTTTGGAAGCACCTGGTTCCCATTTAGCTGGCCTATAAATAGACTCCTGTGAGGGCCAGCTGTTGGGGTTAAATGGCTGTCACATGAGTCAGAAGGGACAAGATGGCGTCTCGTAATCAGGTGCAGCTGCTTTGATCCGCAGCCAGAAAGTTGCTCCTGTGCTAGCTGAACTTCAGCTGTGAGTTTTTCTGCTGAACGTTCAGCCGATGGCCTCCAGAGGCGTCAAGCACCGGATTGGTTTCCTCCAACCGCAGGAAGAGAGAAGAGTCCTGGAGCGGCGGGACCTTAAAGCGCGGAAGGACGTTTCCTTCGCCCTTTCCTTTTCCGTTTCCTTCGCCCTTTCCTTTTCCGTTTCCTCCTCCCTTTCCTTTTCCGTTTCCTTTTCCATTTCCTTCGCCCTTTCCTTTTCCGTTTCCTTTTCCATTTCCTCCTCCATTTCCTCTTCTTTTCCCTTTCCATTTCCTCCTCCCTTTCCTCCTCCCTTTCCTTTTCCATTTCCTCCTCCCTTTCCTCCTCCCTTTCCTCCTCCCTTTCCTTTTCCGTTTCCTCCTCCCTTTCCTTTTCCATTTTCTCCTCCATTTCCTCCTCCCTTTCCTCCTCCGTTTCCTTTTCCATTTCCTCCTCCATTTCCTTTTCCGTTTCCTTTTCCATTTCCTTCGCCCTTTCCTTTTCCTTTTCCATTTCCTCCTCCCTTTCCTCCTCCGTTTGCTTTTCCGTTTCCTTTGCTGCCGTGGTTCGATCAGTTGGTAGTTAAATCACGACGGTTCGCAGCTGTAGACGGTCCTCCTGGAATCAGCCTGGAGATGTTCTGGTTGTTCGGTTTCGGACCGCGGCTGCAGATGGGACAGCCGGATCTTCAGAACCAGACTCCTTGGTTCTGACGCAAGATAAACAAGATAAACATGGCTGCCGACACCAGCTTGGTCGCTTCTGTTGGTGATCACCGTCTGAAACCTGATGGCTGCTGGTTCGTTACCTCCCATCCCTGCAGGCCATGGAGCTTCTGAGCAAGGCACTAAGACCAGGGGCACCTTCCTTCTTTTTCTTTCCTCACGCCAATCCTTTCTTTCTTCCTCCCTCCATCTTGTTGCTCTCCTCTGTCCTCCGTCTCTTCCTGTCTTCCTCTTTTAACCTCGGCGTTTCGTTTCGCTGCTTCTGGCCGATCAGGTGAACCATCGGCCGTTCGGGATGTTTGCTTTGGACTGAGCGTGTGCAGAGTGAGCTCATGTAATCTGCTGGCGTTGTTGAATGCGTGCATCACGATGTTCTAGTTTCCTGGAGCCGGCCGGGACCAGATGTTTGGATGGTTCTCATGCTGTAACTCTCTGCCCTGTAAGCTCTCCGCCTGTTTGCAGGAATTACAGACCCACACCTCAGAAATGTTGCTGCTGCTTCACTCGTTTTAATTCAGACGCGGTTCGTCTAAATTAGTAAATATTTAAATCATCTCGTCGCTCAGCAGGCGGATTGTAGCAGCTAACTGTCATGCGGTTTCAGTGCTAAATTAAGACAACCACACATCAAGCGGTGGCTACTTCCTTTTAGCTTAATGCTACATCCATTCTGAAGCTAGCTACTGATTGAACTGAGCAACCGGCGCTGGCAAGGAGAAGGACTACTAGCTTTGGATAGGCTAGCTCTTGCTTTAAATAGGCTAACAACTAGCATAGCCTACTTTGTTCTTTAAAATAAACTTCATCAAGAAAAATAAGCATCATACATGAGATGCATTGATGTGTTTATTGTAAACAGAAAAAAATCCATAAAAATTGGTACCATAAACTATTTTTAACTTGAGCTAATTAAAGATGCTCAGTGGAGTGAAAAATTATGTGGAATTGACCTTTAGCCATCAGCTGAATGAGAGGTGCCAGTCAGAAGCCAACTTCAGCTTTGTATAACGTTACAGCATGTTTATACTCGGTCTAATGTACAGACATTATATGCAGGTGACTATAGTCAGTTATGCTAGTTGTCAGTCAATCCATAGTATATGCTAGGCTACCTGTGCTAATGGACAACAGAGGAAGAAGACAGGGCTAATGCTAAACTATTGAAGGCTAACAGCAGCAAATCCAATGCTAAAGTATCCATGCTAACAGCCAGCAGAGTAAGAATGCAATCCAGTGGGTGACCAGCCAAGCATGCTAGTTGTTAGCCTGTCCATAGCTCATACTAGCTAGTGCTCTCCTGCTCATTAGCCAGCGCCCATGGCTCATTTAGCGGTGCTGGTCGATAGTTAATCAGACCAGCAGCTGGTTTCTGAGTGGATGCAGCCTCCTGGTGTGTGACAGTCTGAATTTTGGCGCTGATAGTGCTCCATAGCTCTGCAGCAGACCTGGATGTTTCTGCCTGCAGAGTGAACATGGCTGCTGGCTGTAAAACCCGAGCGTTGATTAGAGTTTCTGCACCAGTGAGCCGGACCGGCCCGGCCTGGCCCGCTGCTGCCCACGCCGACAGACGGTTCCGCTGCCTTGGCTTTTATTGGTTCCTGCT
This sequence comes from Poecilia formosa, assembly GCF_000485575.1. Classification (NCBI taxonomy): domain Eukaryota; kingdom Metazoa; phylum Chordata; class Actinopteri; order Cyprinodontiformes; family Poeciliidae; genus Poecilia; species Poecilia formosa. Next base: position 400,395 of record NW_006799986.1, on the reverse strand, counting down.
GTAATCTGAACACACTGGTTCTCTTTAAGCCCGGCTCACGCTAGGTGTGGCACAGTGGCAGCCGAGAGGAAGCCCAGTGGGCCGCGGGCTGAGCCGCTGCAGGAGCCGGTGGGCTGCCAGCGAACAGCGGGGTGCGAATCAGAGCACGGGGCGGACAGAACCCTGACATGGACGCGGAGCGCTGCCGGGTCCAGCCCGGTCACAGCGAACCGGGAGAAATGAGCAAATCAAACCCGAACCCGTCCAGCTGCTGTTTTCACATCGCCAGCGATGTGTGAAAAGAACAGAAGCAAAAAATTAGAGAATTAAGTTATAAAAGTGAAGTTTAATCCAAGCATCAAATCCCAAATCATCCCCTGAAAGCAGCTGTTCAGTGAATCTGAAGAGGCCTCTGACTGAAGACTGTTGCTCTATGGTTGCTTCATGCTAACATGCTAACAGCTCAGCGTCGAGGCAGCAGAAACGATTTTCCACAGCAACATGGTGGATGACATCATCAGTTGTTAGCTAGCTCTGCTAATCCACCTCCTTTGCTTTTGCCTCTTTTCTCCCTGTTAAAATATAAACTATAAGCAAATTTTTCTATTAGCAGAAATGAGCAGATGCAAAGGTTCCTGGCTGGGAAAAAATGTGAATTAAATACGTTAAAATTTGTAACGGGTTGTAATTAATTGTCTTGTTGTCATGGTAACGCTGGCTCCATATTTCCCATAAACCTCGTCTGGCGGGAAGCCCGCCGTGTTTTTAAAACATTCCTGAAGCCTCTGCTGAGATCGTCCAGCTTCAGCTGCTGTTCAGAGCGCGCTGATGCTGCGCTGGGACCAGGACGGGGTCATGGAGGGGTCAGAGGTCAGTCCAGTGGGGGTCAGCGGGCCTGATATGGTCAGAAGGTTCCTGGTAGAAAGGATTCGCAGTGCAGAGGAAAAAATCCTCCTGCTGATCCAGAAGGTAACGATCACTTCCTGACTAAACGATACATCTGAACCTTTTCAGCAAGAAACGCTCAAAACTTTTACTGAAGAGTCGATTCTTTACACCGATGAGGCGGCTGCTCCTTTCTGGGTTAGTCTATCTTTCCTTTTATTTCTTTGTTTTTTCCTTCCTTCCTCTTTGCTCTCCTACTTTCCTTCTATATTTCTTCCTTCTTTCTTTACTCTTTTCTTTCATTTCTTCCTTTCTTGGAAGTTAACCTTTTTATTAGTTCATTTTCTGTTTGAGGCGAGGAGCCGTCGTTTCCCATCTAGGAGCCGTCGTTTCACATCTAGGAGCCGTCGTTTCCCATCGAGGAGCCGTCGTTTCCCATCTAGGAGCCGTCGTTTCACGTCTAGGAGCCGTCGTTTCCCGTCTAGGAGCCGTCGTTTCCCATCTA